>NW_008360313.1:2136008-2234453 GCF_000622305.1 Nannospalax galili
GTTGATCAGTTCTAGGAGTTTTCTGGTGGAACTTTTTAGATAACTTAGGTATAGTATCAGATCATCTGCAAAAAGTAATAGTTTGACCTCTTCTCTTCCAATTTGCACTCCTTTAATTTCCTTCTCCTGTCTTATTACTCTAGCAAGAGTTTCAAGCACTATGTTGAAAAGGAGTGGAGATAGTGGACATCCTTGTCTGGTTCCTGATTTTAATGGGAATGCTTCCAGTTTTTCTCCATTTAGAATGATATTGGCTGTGGGTTTGTTGTATATAGCTTTAATTATGTTGAGGTGTGTTCCTTCCAGTCCAATTCCCTCTAGGACTTTGAACATAAATGCATGCTGAATTTTGTCAAAAGCCTTTTCTACATCTATTGAGATGATAATGTGGTTTTTGTCTTTGAGTCGTTTTATATGATTAATGATGTTTATTGGCTTGCATATATTGAACTGTCCCTGCATTTCTGGGATTAAGCCTACTTGATCATGGTGAATGATCTTTTTGATGTGTGTCTGTATGCAGTTTGCAAGTATCTTGCTGAGAATTTTTGCATCTATGTTCATTAAGGATATGGGTCTATAGTTTTCTATTTTGGTTATATCTTTACTTGGTTTGGGTATTAGAGTGATGTTGGCTTTATAGAAGGAATTTGAGAGTTCTCCTTCTGTTTCTATCATTTTGAATAATTTAAGTAGTATTGGTTGGAGGTCTTCTTTAAACGTCTGGTAGAATTCTGCTGTAAATCCATCTAGGCCTGGGCTTTTTTTAGTTGGGAGGCTTTGGATTACTGCTTTGATTTCCTTATATGTTATGGGTCTGTTTAAATGGTTAATCTCTTCTTGGTTTAACTTTGGAGGTTCCCATGATTTCAGGTATCCATCCATTTCTTTTAGACTCAGATTTAGTAGTGTATAGGTTTTTTAAAATATTCCCTTATAATGGTTTGGATCTTTTGGGTGTCTGTTGTGATGTTTCCCCTTTCATCTCTGATTTTGTTGATTTGGAGTTGTTCTTTCTTTTGTTTAACTGGGCTAATGGTCTATCTTGTTTATCTTTTCAAAGAACCAGAGTTTGCAGATTGCTGGTCCATGAACAGGACTCCACCCACCCAGGGCTTAGGGACCTTCATAAAATAGGGGGAAGAAAAATTGTAAGAGCCTGGGAGGGGGTGCACGACCATATGGAAACAGAGTCCCACAAGCTCCTGGGAACCTGCTCATATGATTCTATGGCAATGGTGCCAGGATACACAAGTCCCATGCAAACTCAGGCAGACAAAAATCCAGCATAGAACTGGGAAAATAATCTGCAGAGCCCAATCTTATCTGAAGAAATATTGGCAACTTATTCCTGCTAGGTGAAGAAGAGCTGATCTTCCTAAAACAAGGGACTCTAGATAAGCTGACTAGACCCCAGAGGATGGACTTGCACTGGGGAGCATTTGGGGACACTTTCTTGACACAGTGGGCTTTAACAGGAATGACAGAGTATATGGGCTCCAGTGGGGGAACTATGGGAGGGTGCTTGTGGGTATGGGGGGGGTCTAAAGATGGTGGGGGTTAATCTGTGTCTTAAAGTCCTATAGTATTGTTTTTACTAATTTGGGTGCATTAGAATTTGATGCATATATGTTAAGGATTATAATATCTTCTTGGTTAACTGTTCCTTTGATCAGAATGAAGTGACTCTCCTTATCTCTTCTGATTAGCTTTACTTTGAAGACTATTTTGTGACTATTAGAATTGTAACCCCTGCTTGTTTCTTAGTGCCATTTGCTTGATATATTCTTTTCCAACCTTTTACCTTAAGGTAGTACCTGTCCTTGAAAGTGAGATGAGTTTGTTGCAGACAACAAAAAGATGGGTTTTGTTTCTTAATCCATTCACCTAGTCTGTGTCTCTTGAATGGGGAGTTCAGTCCATTAATATTTACGGTTATTAGTGAAAGATGAGTATTGAATCCTGTCATTTTTATTTCTGTTTACATTTGTGATGTAGCTGTACTTTCCCACAGTTATACCTTCATTGAATTTCTTTCCGCAACACCATTCTGTTCTTTAGCTCTTTGTATTGCTTCCAGAACTCTCTGAAAGGCTGGTTTTGTGGACATGAATTCCTTCAGCCTATTTATGTCATAGAAGATTTTTCTTTCCCCTTCGACTAGAATAGACCTTTTGGCTGGGTATAGTATTCTGGGTTGTCATCTGTGGTCATTTAAAACTGGGAATACTTTGGTCCAGGCTCTTCTGGCTTTCATCTTTTTCACTGAAATGTCAGCTGTAATCCTAATGCGTTTTCCTTTTTATGTGGCTTGTTGTTTCTCTTTTGCAGCTTTCAGTATTGTCTCTTTGTTTCGTACGTTTAGTCTTTTTACATCTTTGTTCTGTGCATTTAGTGGTTTTACTATGATATGTCATGGAGAGTTTCTTTTCTGATCCTGTCTATTTGGTGTTCTAAGTGCTTCCTGTATTTGTATGGGGATGTCTTCCCTTAATTTGGGGAAATTCTCTTCTACAATCCTGTTTAAAATCTGGTCAACACCACTAACCTGAAATTCTTCTCCTTCCTCTATTCCTATGATACATAGATTTCGTCTTTTCATGGTGTCCCAAATCTCTTGCATATTCCATTCCTGTGTTTTTTGTCAACACCATTATCCTGAAATTCTTCTCTTTCCTCTATTCCTATGACCCATAGATTTGGTCTTTTTATGATGTCCCACATCTCTTGCATATCCCATTCCTGTGTTTTTATAAATTTTCCATACTCTTTGCTTGAGTGGTCCAATTCTTCAACTTTGTCCTCCAGTGTTGATACTCTGTTTTCCATTTCATTCATTCTAGAGGTGAGGATTTCCTCTGTTGTTTCAAGTTGGCTTATTGCATTTTTCACTTCCTTCTTCACTTCCGCCTGAGTTTTCTTCAATGTTTCTACCTCTTTTGTGAATTCACTCAGAAGTTTATCCCTATCTTAGCTCTTTGATTTGTTTGTTTATGTTCTTTAAATTCATTGAATTCCTTGATCATGTTTATGATTGCTCTTTCAAATTCAGTGTCCTGGGTTATCTCTAGGAGGTTCTCCTTGTCAAACTCTTCTACAGGATTGGTGGGTTTGGTGGGGACATAGTGTTTTGGCTTTCCATTTTATTATTCTTTCATTGTGGTTTTGGCATGTGAATTTCTTTTGTGTTGGTACAGGGTTCAGGTTCTCTCAGGTTTAATTTGGAGGGAACTGATGGCTTCAGATCAGCTATTCAAGAGTACCCATTGAAGCCCAATTCAGTTTCCTGTCAGGTACTCTCAGGCTTCTTTCACCACACTCTCAGGCAGTCCCCTGCATTCTCAGTCCTATGCTAGAGGGAAGCCAGGCACTCTCTGGCAGTCTGCTGAGATACGAGTCGCTACACAGATCAGGAGGTCTAAACCCACCCTCTCAGACTGTCTGCTAGGATCTCAGCCTTAGCCTACCAAAGCCAGATCTGCCCAGGGGCCTTGGGAGGGGTCTCACAAAATCCCAGGTAAGGGGATGGTATGGCACAATTAGGGGAAGCCCACCACCACGTGGAGGCAGGATCTGGGAGCTGTCAGGCTGTCCACTCAGTTCTTAGGCCCTCTGGTAGTTGGAGGCCAGAGGGAGGCCAGAACCCGGCACTCTGGTGGTCTGCTAAGCTCCCAGCAGCTACCCAGATGGAGAAGGTCTGAACCCACCCTCTCAGGTTGTCTGCTAGGATCTCAGCCTTAGCCTACCAAAGCCAGATCTCCTCAGTGTCTTCTTAAACCCTCCTATCCCAAACCTAACAGAGAGAAATGAATTGAAAGTCACAAATATATTAGTTATTGTAAAAAACTATGAATTCAAAAGAGAGAAAGGAACTGACCTCTAAAGGACAAGCAGGTTTATTAGGGCTCTTCCCTGTAGCCAGGGGACTGGAGGAGATGAGCAGCCCTCGCAGCCTGTGATCCAGAGGAGGAGTGACCTCTTTCATAGACTCAAGGTTTTTATAGTTTTCTTCCTTTAGGGAGAGGAAGGGATCTGGGGTTGAAGGTGGGTCACATCAGGACCAGCAAGTTCTTGGTGGGTTTCAACATTTGGGGGAGGGCAGTTCGATTATGCTGGACTCTGGTTCAGAGAGTACCCTGTGATAGGAATTGAGTTATATCAGAGGAGTGGGGGTCCAGGAAGGTGGGTGGCAATCATGCAAGGAGTATTCAGGATTTGATATTTCTGCATGTGGGGTGGGTACTGTCTTACTGTCTGTTCCTGAACCAAAAAACATTTTTTTTCTTTTTTGAATATTTTGTTATTTTTATTTTATGTTACAGATGTATTGCCTGCATGTATGTGAGTGCACCCATGTCGTGCAATGTCTGAGGAGGTCAGATGAAGGTGTCAGGTCCCCTGGAACTGGAGTTACAGATAGTTGTTAGCTGACATGTAGGTCCTGGGAGTCCGGGTCCTCTGCAAGAGTAGTTAAGAGTCAGTACTCTTAACCACCGAGCAATCCCTCCAGCCCAACATTTTTCTATATATATAATGACTGCAACTACCTAAAAAAAGTGTTTACCAAGCTCAGTGCTCTGACAGTGGCATGGCCCTCCACTTAGAACTCATAACCTTCTCAAGAAAGCAAAGCGTACATACAGCCTTGAGCACTAATAGCAGCCACAATAATGCCTGTTTGTTTAGCAATCTTGATTTATGATTTGACCTATAGTTAAATTCCAGAGAGCAGTGCAGCGAACAAGCCAACAGAATTTCAAAGGTAGGAAATGGAAGGAGCTCAGACGCATACATGGAAGACTAGAAGGAGGAGTGTTAGCTTAGGTTAGAGGAGGGTTAGCATCGCTTCACTGGGCTGTGAAGATGGAAAGTGGGGAGGCATCTTAAACATGTGCAAAACCAGAGACACAGAATACTCATGCTGAGGTGGAGGGACAGTCAATAGACCTGTTTGGCCAAAATGAAGATTAACAGGCAGGATGCAGCCAGAAGACTGAAGATGCCCACACTTCTCAAGAGCAGCCCTTGTTGGCACAAAGGGGAGGTGAGAAATAGGTGGTGGGTCAGCACTAGATCAAGAACTATTTGAGACTGGTTGCTGCTGGGTGAGGGTGAGCATGACTTGCATACGACCACTGGATGGGCTGACTAGACTCCAGTAGACGCATTTGCACTGAAGGACATTTGGGTACAAACACCTGAATGAATAGGACTCAGCATGAATGGCAGAGTGCATAGGGTTGAGGGGGCATGGATGGGGAAGGGGGTCTGGATGTGAATGGGAAATATTGTATGAAATTTTAAAAGCTCAATTAAAAAAAAAAAAGAGCAGCTCTTGCTGGGAGCATCAGGAGTCACAGAACTGCTGCTCATTGGTCTCAGGCCAAACAAGCAGACATTTTTTCTGACGCTTTGGAAAGGAATATTAAGTCTTTTAGCTGGTCTTATGTATTATTTTCACAGTAATGCATTTATTAGAGTGTAGTCATGCAAATGATAAACATATGAATGAATTTTCAGGGCCTGGAGAGATGGCTCAGCAGTTAAGAACACTGGTTGTTCTTGCAGAAGACCCAGGTTTGAATCCCAGCACCCACATGGCAGCTAACAACTATCGGTAACTCCAGTTCCAGGGGATCCAACAGCCTCTTCTGTCCTCCGCGGGCATTGCACGACACGGGTACACTTACCTACATGCAGGCAATACACGCATATACATAAAATAAAAATAATAAAATAGAAAAAAAGAGTGAATTTTCTAATATTTTATTTATTTATTTAATGTGTGTGAGTGTACTGCTTGTGTGTAGGTAGGTGCACTCATGTCCCACAGTATCCATGGAGGTCAGAAGAGCGTCGGATCCCTGCCACCATGTGGGTGCTAGAAATCAAAACCCAGTCCTCTGAGAGAGCAGCCAGTGCTCTTAATCACTGAGCCAGCTCTCCAGCCCCATATGAATAATTTTTTAAGATACAACACTGTGAAGGATGATGTCCTTTGCAGCAAAACCTCAAGTCCTGAAAACCTCCCTAGACTCCTCCTCATCACTGCCAGCCCCAGTCCATTTATAAACTCAGTCAAGTGTAACCGCTGTTATTTCCAAGCCCCCTGACACAGCCTCTGCTCGGGTTCTTATCATGTCTCAGTTAAGGTATTACTTACTTCATTCCTGCTGGTCCTGTTGCCTCTAGTCAATTCTCCCCAGTCTCATTCTTCTACAGTTTGTCCAAGCTTAACCCATTGCCTCCTGCTCAATTTAATGTAGTCTCTTATACATACAACATGGCCTATGGAGTCTGATTTGTGTCCCCAAATATCCTTCGGTGTAGGTCCATCCATTGGGCCCACATCCCCATATTGTAGTCCTTAGAGAAACTACAGCCTTAACAAATTCTCTTTTTTAATTAAAAAAAAATGTGTGTGTGTGTGTGTGTGTGTGTGTGTATGTGTGTGTTTGAGTGTTTTGCCAGCCTATAAGTGTCCCCACATCATGCAATGCCCTTGGAGGCCAGAAGAGAGCATCAGATCCTCCTGCAACTAGTGTTACAAATGGTTGTTAGCCACCCTGGGGGTACCAGAAATTGAATCCAGGTCCCCTGCAAGAGCAGTCAGTGCTCTTGACTGCTGAGTCATCTCTCTGGCCCCTAAACAAATTCTCTTAAAGGAACTTTTTTTATCTACTTTGGGGATAATTTATCCTCCATATTTTTCAGCCTAGGTTCCTTGAGAATCATTAGGAATCCACCAACATTTTACGATCTTACAATTTTGCTGGTGCTGGAGAGATGGCTCAGCAGTTAAGAGCATTTGCTGCTCTTGCAGAGGACCAAAATGTAATTCTAAGTACCCAAATCAGGAGGCTCACAACCACCTATAACTCTAGCTCCAGGGGATCTGAAGTCCTCCTCTGGCCTCTGAAGGTAGACACACACACACACACACACACACACACACACACACACACACACTCACACACACAGAGCATAGATTTACACAGACACATAAATAAAACTAAAATAAATATTTAAAAAACATATTTTGCTAGTACTCGTGCCTATAATCCCAGCAGGCTGATGCTGGTGAGTTTGAGGCAGCCTGAGCTACATACATGAGTTCCACACCAGCCTAGGCTATATGCATAAGGAGTTCCACATCAGCCTAAGCTACATCCATAAGGGGTTCCATACAACTTGTGCTGCAGAATGAGACCTGATCTCAAAAGGCCAAAATTAATTAAATAATTAAAGAGTTTAAAAATTATTTGGAAGCAACCAAGCTGGGATACCATTTTCTTAGATCCTGCATCTCCTACATGTCCAATCCCAAAGCACAAGTTACCTAAAAATGGCTCAGTGAACACACGTCATTAACTTTCTCTTTTGTGACTGACAGTCTTTTAAGTGCGGGAATAAAGAGGTGAACAAGACACAATCCTGCCTTGCAGAAGTTTTGTAAAGCATATCTGTCTCCATCCCATCCCCAGGGGCAGTGCTTGGCTAGCAGAGAAAATGGATCTTTCTGTCAGCAGTTACACCAGGAAATGGACCCAAGAGAACCCCAGAGAGGCAGCTCCTCAGCATACTACCTGTATGGAGAGAAGCCTCCCCCAGGAACACATGACAGGAGCGACTTCTCTCAGAAGCAGCAGCCCCGTGGGCCCTCTGCCTTTCTCTACACTCTGCAACAACAAAGCACACAAAATCAGTGCAGAACAGATATGTGGAATTCAAAACCATCATTTCTTTTTCAAAACAGAAAACTTTAAATGTTAAAAAAAAATAATAGTTATAATTAAACCCTTGTTATTCCCATTAGCTTAGAATTAGATAACCTGGCTGTCAGGAATCTGGGGTTCCTCACCCATAACCACTGACTGGTCTCTTTATTTATTCTCATGGAATGGCACCAGTGCAATTTCTTGCAGGTATGAAGTCCTAAGTCTTTTTCTGCTTAGCTGGAGTTAGTGCTGCCTTCTCCATAGTCACTTGAACCCAAATTTGACCTGCACATCTCAGATTCAGCCCCAGAACTCTTCCTCATATTCTTTCATTGCTTTCCTGGTATCTTACCAAAGGAATCTGCCCAAGAAAATATCTTCACCAGATCGTATTCATCTCCTTAGTCTGCCTCATAATTTTTAAGCTTCTAAAACCCCACATTATATCTCAGCCACCTGGATGAAGTATATAGGGTCCCCGGTGTGGATCCAAACAATAACATGGGCAAAACGGAAGTAGACCCGGAAAGCATCAATCTCTGTGGAAAGAAACACTGCAGAAAAGGAAACACTGTATAATCTAATTCCACAGGTCTACCTGGATGCCTGGAAAAGTGTCTCAAACTCTGGGAACCAGGTAAGAGGTCCTACACACATGTACCCCTCAAAGCATCAGATCTACCAGCCACAACACATGTCACCTGCTTCATGGGAAAAGTGCCCAAGATCACTCACCACCCCTAAAACAAGAAGTGTACTGGATATCTCTGACCAGCCTCTCAACACACACATGTGTTCACGTGGTGAAAAAGCCCACAGATTCCTTAACTCAAATATCAAGCCACTAGGACTGAGCAGAACCAGCCCTCGTTGCCCCTCATAATTCTTCCCTCTCTCCCTACTTGCTTTGCTAATAGCTCCCAGGTTGATTAATTGGTCAAGTAACTACAAGCAGACTAAACTCCAAAGGGACAAATGTGTGTTTAATTATCTGTCTTTTCCCCCAGCAACCAGAGCCACTCTAGACACAGTCTGAGACACACAGACAGGCCCCCTGAGACTACTTCTGTTCCAGCATCCACAGCTGTACCACCCAGCCTTGCAAGGGCCCAACTTGACCCCCAGCCTTCTCAACAAGTCCCTCTACAGTCTCCACATCTGCCCGTTACACAAGCATATCAGCACAGTTCAGCTGACCCGTACTTACTGTGGGTGAATGGAGATTGACTCAGATCTTATATTGTATTGTAGTAGCAACCTGATTCAATCTAGCCATGCATCATCCGGCGTGACTCTTCAGTTGCTGTGGACCCCTCTGTCAGTTCTGCTTTCCAAACACCAGAATAGCACATGATCAAGAGCTCTGGCTCAGAACAGACATGGGTTCAATTCTCAGCTCCCCAGCTTAGAGTAGAATGAAATAGAAGTAATGGACCTATTTTGCAGCATTCCTCATCAATGTGTGTGGAATACGTGAGAATGAGACTGTGACAATCCTCACACAAACAAGGGCTGTCTTGCCCTTCTCATTTTTCCATATTATCTAAGCACACACGGGTACCAGGGGATTCATACACACATACTGACTGATTGAATTGATTCTCCTAACTGAATCTTTCCGCCTCAGATTTTTATAAATTCCTGCTCCCAAATTCTAATGAAAAGCTTACAGCTGCTATTTGGGATCACAGTTGGGAGTATCACCTCCCTACTCTCCTCTGTGTCACCTACAATGAATTCCCCCAGACTGTTCCAGTTGTTAAAAACAACATGGCTACAGCAATGAGTCAGCAGCTCCCTGTGCTGTGGCAGCTCAGGCCTTCCCACCTGGGCGCACTGTGCTTGGTGTATCTTGAAGCAGCTGTGCCTGTGCCCAGGGACCCTCAGCAGCATCAACCCAAGGTGCTTTAGCTATCTCGGTACATGCCTCACTGCAGCTTGGAGTGTTCACAGACTGATGCTTCTGAGTATGTAGAACTGCTTCCCTTTACTGCTTTTGGTCATGTCTGTTCTCCAAAGCCTTCACTTAAGAAATCAGAGTACGTTTCTGCCAAAAAGAATCCTCAACAGAACATCCTGACTGCCATCTGGATACCAAGGCAAAGCAAATACAAAGTTCTGTTCTGTTCCTCGGTCTAAAAAGTATCCTTTTTGTAACTGACTGTGCTTAGTCAAACCTTAAGAAATGGGGTCCAGGCCAATGAGAAGGCTGAGTGGGTAGAAGTGTTTGCCACCAAGCCAGGTGCCCTGAATTTAATCCCTGGGACCCACAGGATGGAAGAAGAAAACTGACTCCTGCAAGTTGTCTTCTGAATTCCGCACATGTGCCATGGCACATGTATACCCATACATTCATACATACATACATACACATACGTGTATATATATATACATATTCTAGATAATCAAAATAATTTAAAAATTAAAAGATAAATTTCTTCTTAAGAAGCAGGATGGGAGAAGTAGGCACTCCTGTGAGCATGTGCTTGTTTGTGCTGAAAGGAAACAGAGTCTGAGTGTTTTCTTTTAGAAGACAGTGAATTTGAGAGCAAAGTTCCACTGCCCTCTCCTGCACCTGGTGTGAATGCAGCAAGTGCTCAAGTAATGTTTGATGACTAATGGTTGCTGATGGCAAAGAATGGTCACACCTTTTAGGTAGGTGTGTAAAGTTGCAACACACACACACACACACACACACACACACACACACACACACACATGTAAAGTTGCAACACACACACACACACACACACGCACACACACACATACACCAGCGCCTTGCTCACTACCACCTGTTACCCAAACCTCCTTTCCCTTCATTCTACTAGACATTTCCAGTGCTCCCAGGAGCAAAAAAGAGCTCACTTACTGTCTCTCCAGGAGAACTTGACTTACTAAAGTTGGCCCCTCAAAGCTAGTAGCTATGGGCTTTGTTGGAAGGCACCCAGCTGTTTTACCAGCTGAATGAAGACCATGGATGCATGTGTGAACATCGGTCTCACTTCCCAGGACGATGAAGGCAGCATGGCTTTTCTCAGTGGACATAGTCACCTGAGCATCAATGATGAAGTAGAAATAAAGTGAAGGGGTTTCCTCATGCTTGTTTCTGTCATGCCTTGGGCAAATTTCTTCTCAGTCTACTCAATCTTGATCCCCTCTCTCTATCTCTGTCTCTCTATCTCTATCTCTCTCTCTCTCTCACTCTCATACATACACACTCACACACACACAATATACTATAATCACTACTATGGACAACCAAGGACCACAGATAAGTGACCCACCTAAAGCCATGCCCAGTTAGTGACCTTACAAGCTTCATGAATTGCATTCCAGTGGCTTTTTTCCTTCATCATAGAATTGTGTGGTTTTATCCATTGGGGGTGGGGAAAACAGAGTGCTCTCTTGATTTGGCCTCAAAGCCAGGCCAGGTCAGGTCAGGTGTCTCAAGATGTTCTTCCAGAACCTTTCCTTCCTTGCTTTCCCCAGGGAATACCATCTCACTCAACAGTGCACCTGGAACCCTGAGCCTCTCACCTTCCTATGTGATCCTTGGGAAGTATGTTTGTTTGTTTGCTTGTTTGTTTGTTTGTTTGTTTTGATTGTGTGTGTGTACGTGTATATGTATGTTTGTTTGCATGTATATGCAGCTACACGTACACGTGTGGAGACAAGACGTTAATGTTATATATTGAGGCAGGGTCTCTTACTTGAATCTAGAGTTCACCAATTCAACTAGCCTAGTTAGCCATCTTGCTCCAGGGATCCCCTGTCTCTGTCTCCCTGAGCAGCCCTGAGACTACAAGCAGGCCTCCACACCTGCCTGGTGCTTATGTGGGTCTAGAGATTCAAACTCCAGTTCTCATGCTTGTACTGCAATCCCTTTACCCACTGAGCCATCTCCCCAGCACCCTGTGGGAAGTATATTTGTCATACTGAGACACTGTGTGACTCCTCCCCTCCCTGAAAGATACAGTCAGTGTTTGTAACTGAGTGGTACTCATTCCCTTTGATAAATGCTGTCACTATGCTAAGGTGGTAGAAACAGGACTGTGCCATCCACCCTGATCAGTACTGTAGCCCGAGCCCAGATATAGCCTCCGGGTACATTCAGGTCAAAGGATGCTCATATCTGGCCTGCAGTTCTGAGTAGCTATTTTTTGCCCTGGTCCCCTTGACTGCCAAGGCTTTAGGGTGCTTGTGTTCCCAGTCTGCAAGCCAAGCAGCAGAGTGCCTTCTGTTTCAGGAGAAGGAGCGCCACCTGCTGTCTCCAAACCCTCACTGCCTGCACCACCCTTCTCAAAACCCCCAATAATGTTATTTCTAGGCTGTTCGGTGCCTGAAGATGTCAGGGCTCCTCGGTAAGGAGAGAAGACGGCACCTGTAAAATTGGTATTGGCAGGCTGTAAACCAGAGAACTCTGGCCAAGCCCTCAGAGTACATGTCTTTTTTCTTCCTTCCTTTGAGTTCAGCTGAGGCTCTGAATGGAAAGAGAAATTGCCAAGGTCACAGAGGCCCTATTTTATTCCAGCACAGACTTCTCTTGCATCAGATGGAATGCATGCACTTTGGATTTTATTTTTCTTCTTGCCTGAAGTAGAAATTGAGCAGAATGTTCTCTGAAGCTGCTTTGCTGATTCACCAGTTCTGGTCCCAGCTAGGGTCCTGTGTCTTCTGTATTATGTTTTATAGTACAACGTTCCTTAGTTATCAGCCTAGTGAATCTTACCTGTGCTAGATGGCCTAAGTCCTTTGAAAGGAGGCCCCAAACCTGATTGATCTCTGCAGTCTTTCAAAGGGCTTCCTGCTAGGTGGCATCTGGGGACTTGGCTTCCCACACCTCATTTTCCTCTGAAGAGCCTCAGAAATCAGATCCAGTCTCCCGGCCTCTTTGAATCTGTTGGTCCTCGGCAGGGGGGATGGGGGTGTTCCCATGAGACTAACTGAAAAGGATGCAGGCTCCTTAGCTCCTTTCCTGGCATCCTCTTTGCTCTTCACTCCCACCCACCCCACCCCCCAAAAAAACATACCAGCTCTTTTATTATTTGAAGTGTTTTCTTTCCTTCTTTATTTTTTGAACAATGTCTACTCAGTTGTTTATGCTGACTTCAAACTCACAATCCTCCTGCCTCAGCCTCCTGATTGCTGGTATTACAAG
The DNA here is from genome assembly GCF_000622305.1 of Nannospalax galili. Taxonomy (NCBI): domain Eukaryota; kingdom Metazoa; phylum Chordata; class Mammalia; order Rodentia; family Spalacidae; genus Nannospalax; species Nannospalax galili. The sequence continues at coordinate 2,148,885 of NW_008360313.1, forward strand.
CATGCACCACCACATTCAGGTAAGGCTTTATTTCTAATCACTACCAATGAACAGATGAGATAGCAAACAGATGGTTTTCCAACTGACAAAGTTTCCTGGTATTTTTTTTTTTTTTGAGTGATCCTTTCTTGCAACAAAAGAAAAAGATCCAGTTGTGGTTATTGTTTGTTTTTGATGTCATCCCCAACCATAAAGGACAGTGGGAACAGAGCTACAACTGCACAGGTATAGGCCAGAAAGACAGAGACAGAAAGACCGAGACAGAGATGGAGAGAGATTTCTACCAAAGAAGGCTTCACAGCCCACAGAGCCTCATAGAACCACTATGTTTGGTGTTCATGTGTGTAACATGAATAATAAAAGTATTAACTGATAGAAAAAATCCTCATGTCATTGAGGATTAAATGAGATAATAAAGTGCTTCAAGCTCTCATGTCATATGCACCCAAAGGAGGCCAACTATCACCACGACCTTCATCCATTCCACAAACCTCACCTGTTCAGCAGGTTTGTATTTATCAGGTGGGCCTTAGTGCTGTCAGTAACAAAAATTGGGTCTACTGTGAATGTTTACTTAATTAATCAGGCAAATTATTTCACTAAAAAAGCTGTTGATGGTAACAGAAGAGAAAGGACAAAAAAAAAAAAACTCATGGAAATTGACATGCGTTCAGCTAAAATACAGGGAGTCATGATTTGGGGAAAGTGCCAGAAAGTGAGTGCGTGGATGGAGGTTACCTGTTGCCTTTCAAAGGATGAGAAGAGAAGGTCTAAAGGGCTCATCATTCCATTTCAATAGAAAGTGGTCACAGGCAGAATACAAATCTGCTCACAGATCTCATCCATGGAGTTTTGTCCATGGACATTAGGTCCTCTTTCCTCCCAGAGAATGGGGCCAGTGTTGTTCACGTGGCTGAATCCTGGCTCCACTAACCCACCCTCTTGCCTTCCGTTCTCCTTGCCACTTCCACATGTTGAAGGACTCTTGCACTCCACACTCTTCCAACCTGTATCTTACTCATAAAACCAACGAACAGTCGAGGCTTTCTGAGTGGCTCCTAGGTCAGTTGTATGAAGATAACACCACCTTTCCCAGCCCTTGGTGCAGAAAGAGGCCCTCAGAGAAGGCATGCTTGCCATCGAATGCCTGCCTCCCTTAATGGCTCATCTTATTTTCTCTGATGATGAGCAAGCAAAGGCAACCAGACTCTCCATAGGTGTAGGTCGGCGTGTACATTTGGCAGGGAGTAGGGATCGGTAGGGACACTCCATTACTCACTCATGCTCAGCACACCCTGTGCACTGAGGCAGCAGAACTTTTTCTGCCGGGCATCAAGGATGTCCATTAGCCAGGCAGGTGGCAGTAAATGGAGGGTTTACGGGGAGTCTTCCTAAGAAGCAGGCTAACTGGTGAGCCATCTGGAGACACTTAGAAGAGGTAAGTCTATTTTCCCATACACTGCATCACTGAAGTACCCACTCACCCTAAATAGACAAAGAAAGTTATTAGGCAGAATGCTGATGCCAACAAGGGTGGCTTCTCAGACAAGCCCTAGAACGAAGCTTGGGGAACAAAGCAAGCATTGTTAAGCAGGACTCTCAGCTCCCATAGCCTCAGTTTACAATCTCACCCTCAGTTTTTCCCAAGTCTGAACAACCACAAAATGACTTCATGTGCAAATCACAAGGAGACACTGACACCATCAGCTTGAGATAGAGATGAAGATCCGAAATTCTTAGGAAAGCTAGAACTGCTTTGAAAATATATTTTATAAGCAACCATATATTTCATTTATGCCTTTTGATTGAGTTAAGCTACAACCCTCTTAGGCTAGTGTTTTAAAGTTCTAGGGTTTCTTTCTGTAGTCAGGTAGTAATATGCCAAGCCCATGTTGAACACGTGCATCTGTGGCAATGTCTTCATTAACACTCAGCTCACAGTTGGACATCTTCACGCAGTCTGTGCTGCTGCTCAGCTTAATCATAGTTCTCAAGCTATGAGTCGATACCTCCATTCCTTAGCATCTTAAAATTATAGAGATCTTACATACACTGAATAGAAGATGGTGGGAGTCTAAATAGGTTCCCAGCAATTGCTGATGCACCTCAGAGTTTGAAAGCTGCTCTTTCTTACCTTGTTACTCAAAATGTGGTCAGTGGACTAGGTGTACCAACACTTAGAAACATGTTAGAAATGCAGAATCTCTACCCCTCACCCATCCAGGCTCACTGAATATGTATTTTTATAAATCATTGCCAATTCAACTAAATATTAAAGTGTGAAAGGTATTTCCCTACAGCAAAGGCTGTGGTCCTTTGGCAATGTGAGGTAAGTGATCAGAATTTCCTCCCATTGTCAAGAGCAGTAGCCCCTGCCTATAGGATGATTCCTGTCTTACCTGCTGGATACTTGAACCCCCACCATGCAGCAGGAGCTGTATGTTTACCAGCACCTTCTGACCAGTTTTCAAATTCCCTTCTTCTGTGTCTTGCCCATAATTATTGACATGGGAGACCGAGATGGTGAACAGGATACACTAGACACTGCATCACTGGGTCCAGATCCCAGTTCTGCCTCTTTTTAAAATATTATTATTCTTTGAAAATTTCATAATTTTATTCATCCCCCACTACCTCCCTCCCACTCCCCTCAGAGACCCATCAACCCATCTCCCTGACTTCATGTCTTCTTTTTTATTATTGCTATTTATAGCCCCTGACTCAAATTAGTGCCAACCATATGCACATGGGTGCGGGGCCATCTATTAGGGCAATCTATCAGTGATCATATCTCCCCAAAGAAAAGTGCCTACTCTCCCCCCTCAGCAGCCATCAACTACCAATAGCTCCTCAGGTAGGAATGGGCCTTCAGGAGCCTCTCCCCAATCTCAATGATATCTTGACTGGGTTGATCTTGTGCAGGTCTTGAGTGGGCAACCACAGCTGCTGTGAGTTGACATGCTTATCAGTCATGTCATGTCCAGAAGACAGCATCTCACAGCTCTCCTCCTCAACCTCCAGCTCTTACATTCTTTTTCTTTACACTTCCACAATGTTCCCTGAGCCTTGAAAGGGGGGAAGCTGATACAGATGTCCCATTGGTGGATGAGCACTCAGAGTCCCTGATTCTAGGCACTTTGGGCAATTATGAGTCTCTGCATTAACCACTACCCACCTCAAAAAGAAGCTTCTCTGACCAAGGTTGAGAGCAGCTCAAATCTGGTTTCCACATATAATCTAGGTTAAATATTTAAAACAAAAGATTCAAAGCTAGGATCCACATATGAGAGAAAAACACACACCAGTTCTGCCTCTTTCTATGGGGTGGGTGATGGGAAAACCACTCAACCCACTGACTCTTGGTATGTGTGTACAAAGTGCAGGACACCTGAGGGATTCCTGGGGATCCTGTACACACTTCATGTCATTCTGATCCTTCCCTATCTTCTGTCCACACATGGACAGTTGCAGTTAGAAGTGACACTAAATCACCTAATCCAAACTTCTACCCTAATAGCTCCATTTTACATATGGATAACCCAGACCAGTCTGGCTCCCAATATAGCTCTTAGTCGGGTAGCTCAGGAAACAAATTCTAATATATATTGGCATGCTGGAAGCAGATGGAAGTGTGCTCTCAAGAATAATTAAGAAATCTAGAGAAGCAAGACTTAGCAAAGGGAGAAGTTAAATCTTGCAGGATGCTCAAGGGCTGGAATGTGCTATGAAGTTGTCCTGAATCAAGACAAATAAGTAAGGCCTTCATATTCCATCCAAGACACTGAATGTGGGCTTTGCTTTGGAAGGAGCTATAATTTTGGGTTCCCTTTAGATGAAAGTAATTCTTATGGAGGTCCTCCAGTGTGAATATTAGTAGTCAATACTTCCAGGAGCCAAGAGACAAGTACCTTGGTCTCATGTGGGAAATCTGAATAACACATTTAATATCCAGTAGAGTGTGCCTTTTGCACCATCAGTCACTGGCCTCGCGGTATAAACCTGCCCTTTCCCTGTTATGCTGGCTGCTTTCTTTACCTAAGGAAACTTCCAGGTTAGTGGGAGTGAACAAGTCACCATTCCTGCATCTAATCATGAGGTATTGATTGATTCTTACTAGCCCCCTCCTCTCCTCTCCATTCTACCTACATTCTTTTCACCTTTGAAAGACACTTCTGCTGGTCTAGGTTCTAAGAGGGGCTACACAAACTTCATCCCTAAAGACTGATCTCACCATGACTGATATATTTGTCCACTTGTTTTCAAACTGGGCAGTGAAGTATCAAGAGAGGTCCCAGTGTGGTACCTGAAATGCCAATCAAATTCCTTCCTGCCCTTCATATGATAACAGCACCTCTCCTGCTCTTCTGAGACCAATGACCCCTGTGGGCATGATGGATCCTTTCCCTTCCTGTTGATCTCCTGCTACGAAGAGCTGGGACAAAAACAGATAACAATGACAGCTTAGAGTATAGGGAGTTCTCATATACAATGGTGAAATCTCTCTTCCTCTGGGAACCTGCACCTTTGGACTCACAGAATTTATATGTATGGGGAACAAAGTCACAAATTCTATAAGTGAGTCACTGGGAGGGCTAGTAAGCAGGGCCACCCCTTCACCTTGGTTTTTGGATCCATGAATTCTACCTCTTGAAGTCATCACCCCCTACAGTGGTCATTTATTTAGTGTATATCATGTCGCTCATCCCAATCCCTACCACCACCATCACATCATGGCTTCTATAAGTTACACGCCCATTGCTCAGGTACTAGATGACAGAAGACTGAGGCAGGATGATGTCCATATGTTTGGTTATCCAGTGCTTCTTCCAAGGTGACTGGCTACCCTCGAGTAGTAGTAACTCATAATACAGGGATGGAGAACTGGCTTAGGGATTAAGAAGATTGGTTGCTCTTGCAGAGGTCCCAGATTCAGTTCCTAGCATGTATATGGCAGCTACCTCGAGTAGTATTAACTCATAATACAGGGATGGAGAACTGGCTTAGGGATTAAGAAGATTGGTTGCTCTTGCAGAGGTCCCAGATTCAGTTCCTAGCATGTATATGGCAGCTAACAGCCATCAGTAAATCCAGTTCCAAGGGATAAAATGTCTTTTTGTGGCCTCTGTAGGCATTGCTTGCATGTGGTACACTTACATACATGCAGGCAAAACATTCATACACATAAGATAAAAATAAATAATTTTTAAAACATGCATAACAAAGATTGTAACCCTTTAGACTCACTCCCATAGGCCCATCTACATGCCTCTTACTATCAGTCGTCAAACCTTTCACTTACCAGACCCCTGACCAACCACTCAAACCATATGCTCCTTTTCAAGGGCCCATATTTATTTCTACTTTGATCCATTTTTCTTTCTTCACAAAACAAATGACTAAGCCTACTGGCCAAAATATTGTCAATTTAGAGTGCTTCTTTTAATTTCTCACTTCAAGAGCTATCTCTAAGTGAAGATTTAGTGCATGGAAGTCCATTTTCAAGATTATACCTACATGCAAAGTCAGCTATTATGGTTTGGATAAGGCCGAGTGTCCCCCAAAGTTCATATGTTAGAAGTTTGATGCCCAGAGTGGCAATGTTAGAACTTTAGGAAGTGGAGCCTAATGTGAGGTGATAAAGTCATTAGAGACCCCACCATCAAAAGGGATTGATATAATTCTTACTGAGACTTCAGTTAGTTCACATGAGAAGAGCAATGCCAAAAGAGCAAGACAGGCACCTCCCTGCTCCCTGCCTTCCTGCCTTCAAGATTTCTCCTCACACATGCTCCTGCCACAGTGCCATCCACCATGAAGTGAAACAGCCCTTGCCATGTTATTTGAACTTTCAGCCTCTAGAACTGTGAACTAAGTAAATCTCTTATCTTTATAAGGTCTCTGGCCTAAGGCATTTCGTTACGACAATGAAAAGTAAACTAACACTCCAGTTCATCTGTGGTACAAACTTGATCTTTACCTCTTCTAGCTGTTCATAAGGTAGCTTCCATCACGGCTATTAGTGTGTCTGCTGACAGAAAGAAAGTAATAATGGTGACATGAGGGACCGAGCCACTTACTTATGTAGCTTCCTTGTAATCTCTGGCCTTGCTGTGCTTCATACTAGATTCACCATGCAATATTTGTATCTTACAGATTCGTTTCAGAGACCTCAGCTCAGAATGGGAGTCTATGTTCACTGACAGGTCATTCCTGAAGAGTGGTTCAGTATCAGCTACCAACACTCTGCAGCTGGGGGAATAGGCACCTTGACTTAAAAGGGACCTACGGAGGGTCCTGCAGAACACACTGTAGCACTGAACCTCCGTAATGAATCCATGAGGATTCTAGGAAGGGTATCAACATCTCAATCTCGCAAAATAAAAGAATCTTAAGTATCTCAAGGTCAAATCCAGCCTTAGAACAACAGTCTCTGAGCCACCACAGTTCAATAGAAATGTAATGTGAGCCACACATAGGATTTTTAATTTTCTAGTAACAGTATTACAAAGAATAAAAAGAAATAGGCAGACATTTTAATGCTATATTTTATTTAATGTATCCAAAATCTTGTCAACCCAATGTGCATTAAATATTTTAAATGAGATCTCTTACATTTTTTTTATCATGCTGTCTTTGGAAACTGGCATTTGTTTTGCATGTACAGTGCATTGCATTTTGAGCAAGTCACATTGCAAGTACTTGAAACCACATGCAGCTAGTGCAACTGTCTGGAAAAGAAAACTCTAAATTCTGCTCAGTTCTCTGCTCTCTTCCCTGATAAACTCCTCCATTGGCAGATCCTAGAGTCTAGAAGAGATAATAGCCCTGCCTCTGGTGGAAATCTAAGTCCTTGTCATTTATAAAGCCACCACAATCCCCTTTGTCACAGCACGTTCTCTCCCCCCCCCCCCGCCACCCCAATTCCACTTCACAGGTGTGGCTGCCACTAGCTGGGAATGTTTGATTTGAAAAGAAAATGGAAAAAACCAAGGGTAGACAAATGTTTAACTCCATCTCTTTGTGTACCCTGTAATTTAATGCTAAATCCAGCTCAATTTTGTTTCTGTGGCAACCGAAGGCACCAGCTCGCCACAGCTCAGCTCATCACTTCTTGTCAGATTTCTAAACACAGGGTGCTTGCAATGCCTTTGGATTCCCAAATGACTCAGCTCTGATAGTCTCAGAAGCCCTGGATTCCAGAGCTTGATCCACAGGTACAAGGATGAAGTATGGGAGCTTCTAATCCCAGAAAATGTAGGAAAGGCAAGATTAAGGGAGCTTTCTTGTAGAAATCTTTAGAAATGGGACAGATCTTCTCTGGCCTGTGAAGTCTTAGAAAAGTTTGGGGCCTTAGACTTGATAGAGTTCTGACCAACTCACAAAGCCTTTGGGAATGAGCATCCTCTGCAGGGGTGGGCACTGCGGTAAATTTGTCTACTTTCGTATCTTTCCCTTCAGCAAGTAGTGTGCATGGGATTTGGGAGAGGGGAATTCAAGTCCTGGCCTTGAACTAGGTGCCTAAGGAGCTTCTTAGAGTTTGGGTATGGCACATGGAACCATCCTGCAAAATCCTTGGCTAAGGCTAGAATGAATGATTCAGAGACCTTCTGATAGGTGTCAGCCCTTCCCCCATCACTGCAAATTCCGTCCTCCTGGCTCAGACCCCAGAACCTGTTTCCTTAGAAGGATCTGGAGAAATGGCTTCCAGGATTTCTTTCTTTTCAATCACAATCCACAATACAAAATAAAAATAACATCATGATTTGGTACCTGGGTCTACCCATCCTCCGAATAAGCTCTTCCAATACATTCTGCATCCTCACTTTCTCCAGAGTGGTCTCTTCAGACCAGGATTTAGGCAAGAACGGTAACTCACACCTGCAATCCTAGCACTCAGAGTATGAGTCAGGAGGATTTGAGTACTTGGCCAGCCTGGGCTGCACAGCAAGACCCTGTCCCTCATACACACAACATAAATAAAAACAATGGAACTCTACCACATTGTATCTATATAAAACTCCTCTGGAGATCTCCCATTGTTCATAGTTTAAAGCCAAACCCCACCAAGCTGGCTGAGGAAGCAAAAAGCAGGAGGCCACTGCCCACAAATTCCCCTGCAGCCTCATGTTAACTCCAGCCCTCCTGATCCCCAGTCCCCACACTCACAGGGCCTCTCCAGCTAGCTCCAGTTTTCCAGTCAAAGGTGTTCTCCTCCGCCACTCTTCCTTCTGATCCAATCCAGTCATTGTTCACCCCTGATTTCTCCAGGAAATCTATACATTTCTCCCTTTGCCTATACTGTTCCTCACTCCAATTTTATAATTGTTGGCATAATGATATTTGGATAACCTCTAGCTTTCCCACTGAACATTAATAAGCTTTGAAGTGCAGAAATGTTTTCTGATTGTGCTCAGTCTTTTACCCCAGTGTTACCACAGTACTTGGAGAAATATCTCAGCAGTTAAGAACACTGGCTGCTCTTGTAGAAGACCAGGGTTCAGTACCCAGCACCTACATGGCAGCTAATAAGCATCTTAACTCCAGTTCCAGGGGTTCTAACACCTTCTTCTGACCTCCACAGGCATTTCAGGACACAGGTACACTTATACACATGCAGACAATAGACTCATACACATAAAATAAAAAATAATAAAATATTTCTAAAAATGCTATAAAATAAAAATAATAAATAATAATTTTTAAAGTAAATGTTTAATAAATATTTGTTGCATGAATGAATGAATTTCAAGTGACAACCCCCGACTAATGAAAATACTTACTGGAACCATGTTGAAAAAACTTCTAACAAGCCCAAGCCTATAATCTCAGCTTCTCGGGAGGCTGGGGCAAGTAGATTGCAAGTTGGAGGCCATACTGGGCAACAAAGTGAGCTCAAGGCTAGCCTGAGTAATTTAGAATCTGTCTCAAAAATAAATAAAAAAATAAGGGCTGAGGCTGAGGCTCGGGAATAGACTGCATGTCCAGCATGTGGAAAGCCCTGGGGTCTATCTACAGAATGAAAAAAAGAGAGAGAGCAAAGAAAAGAATTGTGATGCTGAAGGGACTGGGCTAAGTTCCAGAGAAGTCATAAATGACCAACCATGTCTCCCAAAGTCCAGTGACTGAGAGCAGCAGCCAGAGTCCCAATCATCCACCCTCCATATTCTGGAATCAGGTTTTCTAAGATAGAGCCAGACCCTAGGTAGTTTTCTTGGGCTGGCCAAGTGCTAGAATGGAAATCCCCAAACTCACCCAAATCCCCCTGACATTTGCTGAAGGCCCTCAGGCCATGTGAAATTTCAAGTTCTGAAGCAGAGATATTTTCCCACCCCAGGGCCACCAATCCTTCCTACCAAGGAGCTCAAAGCAAGAAGACTCAATCCTTATAAAATATAATATGCTCCTGACATCAAAAGAAAGTTTGATTTGGCCACACATCTCCAGGACTAACCAGGGGCAGGGGCAGTCCAGCTCCAAGATGACAAGCACCTTTATCCCCTGAGCCATCTTACCAGCTCTCTTCTACTTTTCTGTTTGCTAGTTTTATTTGTTTGGGGGTTTTGTTATGTTTTGTTTTGTTTCTGTTCTCACTGCTCCTCTTTGCTACCCTGGGTGGCTCAGGTGGCCTCTATTCAGCCCTGGGGATGCCAGCCAAGTGAAGAGAGGAAATGCCACCAGCGGCTCCATCTGGGAATGAGGACTGCAGCAAAATCAAGTACAGTCTGGGTGCCTCTCCACCACCAATGTTACTCTGAACAAAGACCAAGACTCTCTCCCTCCTCCTTTCCCTCCCTCAAAGCAGGTGATGAGGCCATTCCATCAGCCACTCCTCTCAATTGTGGGCTCTCCCTGGAGCCAGCAGCTTCATGAGTACAGACGACACTCTGCCAACAGTATAGAGCTGAAATTAATCCTTCCTCCCTCCTTTTAAGCTGTCTTATCAGGTATGTTGTTACCGTGACACAGAAGCAGTGACTACACTAGGGGAACATGTTCATTTGTTCATCATTTTCCACATGGAAAAGCTGCCTGATCACAGCATAATCAGCGGACTGGCACGGGTGCTTTTCAACTCGGGCCTGCTAACCTACTCTTCCCATTCCATGATCCCTGTTAATTCCTACTCCAAAGTCATGTTAGAAAGTTCTTAGGGGAAAGGCTCTATTCTTTGAGCATTCTGTGAGAGGTAGACCACAGAGCAAGATTAAAGGATCACTGAGCTTCCCAGTCAGAATGGATAACAGAAATGCGGTATACGTACACAATGGAATTTTTTCAGCCATAAAGAATTAAATTATATCATTTGCTGGAAAATAGATGCAACTGGGGGTCATCATTAGATTTTATATAAACACATAAAGTCATGTATGTATATATGACAGGAAAGCAGAAGTACAATTTCTAGGGGGACAAAGAGAACTAATAGATTAGTGTGGGGGCATGGAATTGTCCAATATATAATACGAACTTAGATGAAAGCTTTAAAAAAAAAAGAGAGAGAGACTGGAGAATTGGTTCGGTGGTTGTTCTTGCAGAGGACCCAGGTTCTGTTCCCAGCACCCACATGGTAGTTAACGACCATCTGTAACTCCAGTTCCAGGGTTTCCAATACCCTCTTCTGGCCTCTGAGGGCAGTGCATGCATGTGGTACACTTACATACATACAGGCAAAATACTCAGACACATAAAATTAAAATTAATAAATAATTTTTAAATAAATAAAAAGTTTAAGGGCCCTGGGCTTGGGCTTGGCCCTTCCTGTGTGACCTTATATTGAGTGGAAGAACATTCATCCCAGGAACTATAAACCATGGCTCATAGTACCTCTCATTGTCAGATTATGGTATAGATTACTTTGTGTCTAGCACAAATAATAATAATAACTAGCAGCTTTTTGTGTCCTTTTCAATTCTTCTAAATCCATTTAATTCTCTGTGAGATGTTTCTGATAGACACACTGACATTTTTGTAGCATTGGTAGAGGTGTAGAATTCCAGTCCACAAGCTGTCACAATCCCTCACATTCCTTAAAATATAGACCATGCCTGCAGTCATATATCTGTTTCTATTTTTCTGTTTTATATGAAGTCATACAGCTTCATAATTGATAATCTATCCAGTGTTAAGGTCACTTTTACATCTGAATTAAATGGCTTGCAGAGGTTCCATGCCAAATAGTTAAATAGTTCCACATACTTACTGCACAGTCCTTGGCATGATGCTGGACACAAGGTGGATGTTCCACAAAAGGCAAGTGGTTTTGGACATAGCTTTTTGTGTAATCACAGCCTAACAAGCAGTGCTTGTATCTGGAAAAGGCTGAAAAGCATCCCCAGCTGGTCAATTTAACCTGACCCAGCGCCATTCAACTGGCAAAGACAATCAGGCAAGCTGCTAGTGCCATCTTAGGTGAGACAGCCATTAATTACAACATCACACAAATTCTGCAGGAGCAAGACCTGAGCCATAGTCCCAGGGGAAGGGAACTAACACTGAGCATCTTCTATTTAGCCTTCATAGCTGTTTTAGGAGGAGCTATCCCAGTTTTCTAGACAAGAAAACTGAAACTTATGTAAGTTCATCCAAGGTCACATATCTAAGAGGCAGAGTCAAGGTTCAAACTGGGCTAATCTCACTAAAGAAAAAGAATTTCTGCGGGATGGGAGAGAGAGAGAGAGAGAGAGAGAGAGAGAGAGAGAGAGAGAGAGAGAGAGACTGTCTGCAGTATACCAAGCCCAGGAGGCTGCTGGGGTCTCTCTTGTGGCTATCAGAGCAGATGTGATGCTGTCTCAGTGAGCCTCCCATCTTTCCAGCCTTTGTCCCTCCTTCCCCTCTGCACAGCACACAGCATCTTGCTCCTGGCTGGTTCTCCTCACCGCAGTGCCATTTGTTTTGGGCAGATCTGAGCTGCTTGGCTCCTCCCCTGCAGGCAGGCTGCAATGATTCCTCTTGAAGGTGAGCTGGTGAACCCACTGCCTGGGGACTAGACCTGTCAGGATGAAGGATTCTAGCAGGGCTGGCTCTCTCCTCTCTGTTTATATGCTGATCTGGTCCCTTGAAGTTTGTTTTCAAGCTCACTCTCTGTGAGTGCTGTGAGCACTGTGAGCTCTGTGAGCACTTTCTGCTCCATATGTGTCCTTCCCACCCCACCTTCATTTTCCTGATACAGTATAGCAGTGTATCTTGCCATTCTTGCACTCCAAAAATAATCCTGGACCAGGGCTTTTTTCTTTGCTGTCTCAAGCCCGTCTGGGCTCCCAGTGTTCTAACATCAGGGTATACCCTTCATATACAAGATAAAGCATGGCTGGAGTTGAGCTGTTCTGGGTAGCTTGCCCTGAAAGACAATGTGCAGAGAAAAACACCAGAATAAACATTTGCTGAGGTGATTATTTCTTTTCATAAAACATTTAGACATAGATGATGAGAGACAGAGACAAAGGCAGAGATGAGATCATTGAAATAAATGCCCTTAGAGATCTCTAGGTCAGCCTCTGGCCTCTTCCAAATAATGAGATTGTGGATCAAAGATCTTTTATTGTTTTTTGTGCCTATATTTGTTGGTGTGTGTGTATTCACACACACACACACACACACATATGCACACACACACACACACACACACACACACACATACATACACACAGTCTTACATTATAGTCCAGGTTGGCCTGGAAACTACTATGTAGCCCAGGCTAACATTGAACTCCAAGTGATCTTCCTGCTCAGCCTCCCAAGCACTGGCATTACAGGCAAGAGCCGCTACACTGGGCTTGAGTTTGGTTTTTCCCTTTCTTTTCTCTCTCCTTCCCCTGTGACTGCCCAGCTCTCATCTCGTTCCTAACCTCCTATTGCTCCCCTTCTGCTAGCTCATGAATTCTCACCTAGCATTTACAGCAGCCTCCTGCCTCTGCTCTGCTGCCTGTCACAGCTCACAGCACAGTCCGAGTAACTTATTAAGTAGTCAGGTCTGGACCAGTCCATCCCAAACACCTTCAGTGGCTCTCCTCACCTATAAAATAAACCCAACTACACAATAGGGCATTCCCTACCCCAGCCTGGAGTGCAAAGCGACACCCAAAGGTGTCCTACATTTTGCATCTTCCGTGCCTACTCTGTCCCCCCATCCCTGCATGGCAAGCTCCAACCCGTGCTTCCAGGTCCAGTCTCTGTCCACTACTGTGTAGACATATGCCTGTTCCAGCCTTTGTCCTGAATCTATTTTTTAAAATGACTTTGCTTCTATGTATCCATCTCTGAGCTCTCTGAAGATAGCCACCATGCTTTGTTTATTGTCTCTTACACAGGGATTTGAAAATAATAAACACTCAACTGATATTTATTAAACTGATTTCAATACAATAAAAAGTACAAATGGATACACACAAAAAATTGGAAACAGTCTTTCCAGCAATCATCCCAGGATTACATAATTTCTCTCACCCTATCATAGGATCTAAACACAAGCTTGTGGAATTGAATTTCCTGGTTGCTTTCTGTCTATAGTGTGACTGCTTCCTGTCTGATCATTTTCTGGGGGCCCAGATTGCTCACAGCTGGAGTCAGAATACCTGATAAGGCAGCTGTCATTTCACATTCTGCAAAATGTTTCCACAAAAACTGCGCCAAGTGCTAAAATCTTTCATTGGCGAGAGCTGACTCATAAGATTTAAATTAGGAATTCTATATGACTGAATAATTCTGTTGAGGAAAATAGGAAAAAGACACAGTATTGTTCTCATTGGGTTTTTCCATTTGAGGTCAAGCCTGGGCACAGAGCATCATGGACACTGGGTAACCAGTTGGAAGGAGGGACTATTGGAGATAAACTTTCCCAGATCGACACCCTTCTTGTCCTGAGAGTCTCTGTACAAATGCACATCTCTTGCAAGCTCACTGAACTATCCCCTCCTTGGGCCAAGATGGAAGTCTAAAGCAAGTCAGACTATCTCATTGAAGACCAGGATCTCTGTAGCCCTTGCTAATATCTGTTTTCCGCCATCAACTCAGCAAAATATTTGTGACAATATCACATAGCTTTTGCAGGACAGGATGTTGGAGCCCATCCCTACCTGCCTTCCTGGCCCGTTTCATTATGAGCCTTTCCCTCTCTCATACAGGCAACCTCCTTCTGACAGTGGGTGTAGGTATCTTGTGGTTGACTTTTAACCTCTCAACTCCTCTCATGAGTAAAATGAATTCCCCTTAGGCTTCCCTTTGCTGTCTCCTCCTTCTCTTCCTGTGCTTTAAATACTAGGATTCCTCTTAGACTGCCATGATTCTCCCTCTTCTATTCCTGGACAAACTCATTGCCCTGTTTCCATTACCACCCACTCCCACATGATGCTGTTTTCCATGTCAAGTCCAGTTCTCCCCTCATCCTGTGTTCATTGGCCTGGGGCCTCTTTACTGATTCTGTTACATATGAAAGATACCTTGAATTAACTAGAACTAAAAACAAGTTACAATCCCACATTCCAATCCCCAGACAACGAAACAAAAAAGATGCAGTTTTCCTCTTTCAGTATCTCCCACCTTCCTCAAAGATGCCACCCAGGTATGGAATCAACTGAGTGGATTAGCATAAACTGGGAAATCATCCTTAGATGATATCATCTTCCTGCCCTTTCCCATTGCTACGCTAACACCACATCTTATCACCATGTCACCTAAGCATCTCTTGGACCTCTCAGCTTTCCATAGGTCTTCCATTACAGACCTTCCATGTGCTGCTTTTCCATTCTCTGGAAAGTTTGTCCTTCTGCCTAGCTACTTAGATCTCAGATCAGGGTTCCCTTACTCAAGGAACCTGAGTCTGATCCTCTGCTGGGGTTAAATTCCCTCATCCTTGCTGAATTGCCATAGGCCTAGTCACCTTTTCAACTTTTTGTTTGTTGGTGTGGTGATTTGATTAAAACATGCCTCTTCTAATACTGCAAACTTCTGTAGATACTTACCGACTCTGTTAACACTGCCATGCTCTGCAGAAAGCAGAAACCATGTCTATTTCGTATGCCACTTATTATCAGCACCTGCCACCCAACTATTTGTTGTACAAGCATCTGTTTAATGCGTGAATAAGCAAAAGAAGTGTTTGGCATTATGGTGACTGTCACTGGAGAGACTGTCACCCACAGATCATCTTGATCAACTGGAGCAGATTTCATCAAAGTCTTCTATAACTAAGAAGTAAAGAAAACAAAGTACCAAGCGAATAAATATCAACTTTTCAAAATATTTTATTATTTTATGTGTATGAGTATATTGCCTGCATGTATGTGAGTGCACCCGTGTTGTGCAGTGCTGCAGAGGTCAGAAGAGGGCTTTGGATTCCCCTGGAACTAGAGTTAAGGATGGTTCGTAGCTGTCATGTGGGTGCTGGGAATCGAACCCTGATCCTCTGCGAGAGTAGTCAGTGCTTTTAGTCGCTGAGCCATCTCTCCAGCCCCATAAATATCAACTTTTTATCATATCAAAACATTTTTAAAGTTTCTTCTGAAATATTAAACCATGAGGTATCCACAGAAGGTTTGAGAACAAAGACAAAACACACACACACACACACACACACACACACACACACACAAAACCCAGCTCTAAGAAATGGCTATAGAGCTCTATGTTCCTGGTGTCATGCTGGGAAAATGCCATTTCCTTTTGGAGAGTGATTTCCAGTAGCCAATCAAATCACCATAAACCAGAGTTTCCACAGGCTGATTCTGCAGGCAAATTGGCAAATTTCTGTGCAGTAGAACCATCCAAACTGCTTGTTAAAAACACCATTCCAACCAAGAAATGTAGGAGCCTAAGTGGTTCTCATGTAAGCTGAAATCTGAAAGCAGCACTACAACTCTAGAGAGTAGACAGTTCACTGCAGCCATCACTTGTCTCCTGACAACCCCCTGAGTGGTGACAGGAGCCTGCTGGATGCTATAGTAAAAACCTCTCTCCTGGAAAACAAAGACACTGCGCTTTCTCAATCCTACAGGAATAAGTTTGCTTTGGCAAAAGATAATTTGGGTTCCAAGGCAGCTGGAGGAAATATTTCTCTCACTGGAGTTGAGGTAAGAATGCTGTTGCTTCTAAGACCCTCTGGGGAGTAGGGCCAGCAGGAGGCAGAGCTTTACAAGGCTTTGGCAATATAATTAAGGAGAGACTTAAGCCATGAAAAGCTGCAGAACCTGCATGCAGACCATGAGGGTTAGATAGACGAGCAGGAACCAGACGAACATCACTTTGCTTGAAAAATAACAGAAAACTTCAATTATGTAATAAATCACCATGTCTCCTAGACTTATTTCAGTTTAGGTACTGATAATTTGAATACAAATGTCTCTGAGATACACTCAACAATAGACAAGGAAGACTGTGAAAACTATGGGAGGTAACTATTATAATGATAATAAATGCACTTATTGGTATATTATACACATTCAATAGCTATAAAGCTTAAAACACTCGTATAAGGTAGAATTATTAGTACCATCCAAAAAACACTAAAATTTGGAATGTGTATGGGCAATGAAGTGGCTCAGTGTGGGAGACAGGCTTGAGCCTAGGGTGATATTGCAACTGTCAGGGTCACATGGTTTCCACGAATCCAGGCTCTGTAATCTGAAACCCAGTATGCTAATGAGGCATCCTACCCTCTGTTCTGTGATAGAATGTTAAGTCTGTTATGCTAATAGGATGATACTAATAAGGTATCCTACTTGCCATACTGTAATATGATGCCTGTTATGCTAATAAGGTATCTTACTTGCTGTGCTGTGATTGGACCACCACCCCAATATAAGCTTGTGCCTTCCTGCAATAAAGCAGACCTGTGTCACTGAACCTGGTCTCCTGTGTCTGAGTGTGGCTCCGCTGACACAGTCTCCTCACCAGCCCTGGGGTCCGGGACCAGGCAGAAGCAGCGACGACAGGAGGCAGCACAGGGCAGGCAGAAGAGCAGCCTCAGCCCAGGGTGAGCAGAAGAGCAGAGCAGTCTCGATGCCCGTGAGAATGAAGGAGCAGCCGCCGGTGGCAGTGACCACAGCTCAGCAGATAAAAGCACTTGCCACACAAGCCCCATGACCTGAGTTCGCTCCCCAGAACCCATGGTGGAAGGAGACAACTGATTTCTTAAAGTTGTCTTATGACCACACATAGACACATTATAACATTATACACGCACAGATCAGACACCCACACATATAATAGTAATAGTAATAATAATAATAATAATAATAATAATAATAATAATAAATGCAACTCAGAATGTTTAGTGATGTTTCCCAAGCAGCCACAGGAGAGAAAGTAGGATCTGACCCCAGATCTGTCCCTTCCCACCAAGCCATGTTAGGCATTACATTGAGCATAGATAAGGAAATGGCATCCTCTGTCCTTGTCCAAGGCACCCTCAAATCTAGCTTACTTTCCTACTTCCACTTTTGATCCCTCCCTACCCTGATTTTCTGCCCCCAATCCAGGCTGAATTCTATTTCTTGACTTTCCTGCCTAGTGAGGGGTTACAGGTCTTTTGAGAGATTCTGATTGCTAATCTCCTCTTCATGGATGTGTGTTGTTTTCTTTTTTTATCCTTGTATGCTTAGATCTGAAATTTCTCATACTCCATCTACCTTCCTTTGAAATTGCATTCTGAAGGGAACACTAACTTTCATAATCAAAATGCATACACATAAGCACCCACTTTTTTTTCATCTTCTTGAGACAGGGTCTCCCTGTAGCCCCAGCTGTCCTGGAACTCACTATGTAGACCAGGCTGGCCTCAAATGTACAAAGATTCACCTGCCTTTGCCTCCTAAGTGCTGGGATTAAAGCCGTGCGCCACCACACCCTACTATCACCCACTTTTTAAAGAAGCACTAGACGTATTTTGAATTTAGTAATAAGGGTATGTATTGGCACTTACCATGTGCAAGGCACTATTCAGAGATGTATAAGACATGGGCTGTGCCCCCAAGTACTGCACAATGTAATGAGGGCATGAATAAGACAAATAAATACCAAATAAGGCAAATAAGTAACACAAACAAAATGGAGAGCAGGAGGAATTTGAAGAGTAGAACTAATATTTTCATTAGTTTCACTGCATCATCTCTACTCATTGTACCTGAATCAACCCAGTAACCCTTCAGCTGACTTCCTCATTGTAAACCTGCTAACCCAACCTGTGCTGGATAGCTTTGGTTGTCAACTTGACATACCTGTCAAGAGGGAACTTCAACTGGGGAATCTCCTTGATCAGACTGGCCTATGGGCATGTCTATGAGGCATTTTCTTCTTCATTGTTGAATAATGTGGGAGGGCCCAGCCCACTGTGGGTGGTGCCACCCCTCACTACGTAGCCTAGGTTGTATCAGAAAGCAGGCTGAGCACAAGCCAGGAGAGCAAGCCAGGGTGCTTCATTCCTCTATGGTCTGTGTTTCAGTTCATGGCTTCAGGTTTCTGTCCTGCATTGGCTTCCCCCAGTGATGGATTGTCACTTGGAAGAGTAAGATGAAATAAACACTTTCCTCCCCAAGTTGGTTTTGGTCAATGTTTCATCACAGCAGTAGAGAAGTAAACTAGGACAGAAATTGGTACTGAAGAGTGGGCTATTGCTGTGATGAATCTGACCATACTGTTTTAGGGAGACTTGTGGAAGTGTTTGGGACTTTCAGCTTGAAAAGCCATTGTGTGCTCAGAGCTTAGTGAGCTATTCTGTAGGAACCTGGAGGTTAATGCTGAGAGAAATGGAGATGATGGAGGCCTGGCTTTGTAAAGTTTCAATGGAAGCAAAGACTATCAGGGCTGCTTGTGTGATACCTTAAATTGAAAATCTGTGGTTTCTTGTTTCCTAAGGCTGAAAATTCAGCTGTGATTACAAGAGTCCAGCATCACTGAGGTGAAATCTGAAAAGTATTTCCTCAGGGTTAGCACACAGAAGTAGGGTTAGCACCAGAGGGGAGTAGAGGCTTCATCTCAGGCTGGAGGCAGAGCTTAGTAATGTGGAAGAGGCTCCCATGTGGTATTGGCTTAAGCAGCATGAAAGTTTCAGGACTGAAGGGGTCATGGAGAGAATCTGAGGCTTGGCACTAAGAGAGACCAGAAGAGGCCATTGGTAAAAGTGCAGCCTCAGTTGCAGTAGAGACCCCAGCATATTGGGGATGCCAGGACTATGGGATGACCACCAAGGACAGCAGCAGGTGTAGAGTAGAGCTGACCTGAGCCTATGAGACAAACTGTCTATGCTACGGATGACAGAGCCAGGGAAGTGGAGCAGTCCAAGTCTTTTGGAGCCCAGGAGATTGTAAGTGAATCCCAGATATCAGACACTGAGCTCTTTACACTGTTCGATTTTAGTTTTGCTTTGATCTAATTATGCCCTGATTCCTCCCTCTTGGAATAAAAAGCATTTACCTTTTTGATTTTACAGGAGCCCACAATTTTAAAACTTTTAAGAGGCTTCAGATTATTTTAAAGAGACATTGAGATTTTAAAGTACTGAATTTTAAGAACTGAGGGACTTTTAAGTTATATGGTTTTATATTATGATATTAATATTAACATGAGATCTTGGGGACAAGAAATGGAAAGGTTTAATAATGATGTGTTTGTCTGTCAAGCTGATCAATTGTGCTGGATAGCTTTGGTTGTCAACTTGACATACCTGGGGAAGAGGGAACCTCCATTGGGGAATTTCTTCTGTCAGACTGGCCTGTGAACATGTCTGTGAGGCATTTTCTCCATTGCTGAGTGATGTGGGAGGGTCCAGCCCACTGTGGGTATGTGGTACCACCCCTAGTTAGATGATCCTGGGTTGTCCCAGAAAGCAGACTGAGCACAGGCCAGGGGAGCAAGCCAGTAAGTAGCATTCCTTCATGGTTTGTTCAGTTCCTACTTCCAGGTCCTTGCCCTGAGCTCTTAACCTGGTTCCCCTCCATGATGAACTGTAAGCTATAAGACAAAATAAATCCTTCCCTCCCCAAGTTCTTTTGCTCAGAGGTTTGTTTGTTTTTTTGTTTGACTGATTGATTGATTGATTGATTGATTGATTGATTGATTGATTGATTGATTGATTTTGTATGTTTGAGAGGGTTTCCTTAGTCCCAACCCACCCAGAACTCACTATGTGGTCCAGGCTGGCCTCGATCGCACAAAGATCCACTTGCCTCTGCCTCCCAAGGGCTGCGATTGTCAGTATTTTAATCATAGCAATAGGAAGTAACTAGGACACAGTTCCTCTTGCCTGTCCTTGCAAAACGTACCTTACGAACACCTCCCCATCATCTCTTGGCTCTCTTCTCAATGACTACTTTTGGATCATTGTTGTCTCTAGATGAAATCCATTTATGATTTCATCCATTCTTTGATTACTTGGCTTCGCTTTCAGGTCTATGAGTGAGACATGGTGACCTGACCCTGTGAGATACAGAAGGCAGGAAAATATCCTAGATGCTGTGCCATGATTGCTCAGTGCAGCATACTTACTCACCCTTGATGATGTTTTCTGGACTATTATGAACATGGCTGGAAGGAGTCATATCCTGGAGAAGTTGTGTACAAATTGCACTCTTTGCATGAAGCCCAGTTGCCACTAATTTACATTATGTCTCTCAGAGCTATTTTCTTATGTACATTTTATTTGTCAGATTTTCTGTACTCTAGTTTTCATCCCTTTTTAATTTTTATTATATTTATTTACTTATTTATTTAGTGTTTGGGGTACACACATGGTGGTCAGAGAACAAGTTGCAGGAGTTGCTTCTCTCCTCTCATCATATGGGTCCCAGGGATGTGACTCAGGTCATCACACTTGGCAGCAAGTACCTTTACCCACCAAGCCACCTCACCAGCCTTACTTTTCATCATTGTTTACAGCTTTAATGAAATACCTTTTATATAAAAATTATGTATCTAGCATGATGGGTTATTTTGCACATATATATGTATAACGTATACACACATGTGCTCACTTGCACACATATGTATGTATGCATTAGGAGGCCAAAGGTTGATATTGGTGTCTTCTAGATCACTCTTCACCTTATATATTGAGACAGGGTCCCTTGTTTGAATCCAGAACTTGCTAATTTAACTAGTCTAGCAAATCAGCTTGCTCTGAAGATCCCCTCACTCTGCCCCACAAACTCTGGGATTACATGTGGGCCACTATATCCAGCTAGCATTTACATGGCTACTGGAGATATTAACTGTGATCCTCACACTTGCACTGGGTCTTTTCTCAAGTCCATGATGTTTAAATATATGTGTATATGTATGTATGTATGTATGTATGTCTATATATATGCACTATAAAACAATCATGATATCAAGTGATTAATAAAAGATCCATTGTGTAACTTTTCATAGTTAACATTTTGTGTTAACTCTGATTTGATTTAAGATACACCTTCTCCTTATTAAATATTATCACCTTGTTATATAATGGGATATCAGAATTACTCTTTTTCTAACTGTGACATTTTACCTGTTAATCAACAGATCTTGCCCCACCCCCACCTTTAAGTCTGACCTTTTTGGATTCCATGTGTTAAATGAAGTCACATGACAGTTGCCTCTGCACAAGGCTTATTTCACATAACATAATGTAATGTACTGACGATTTCAAAACAGGTAAAAGGGAGGATTTAAATGTTCTCACACAAAGAGATTACAAATATTTGAGGTGATTCATATGTTAGTTACATATATTCAAAGTTATGTTATACTCCATCAACATATACAATTTTTAGTTACTCTCAGCAACTACAATATGCAATACAGTATTGTTAGCACTCATCCTCATGTTATACACAGCTCTCCAACATTTCCTCATCTTTCATAATTAAAGCCTTGTACTTTTTGACCAACATCACCCATTTTTTCCTCATCTTTCATAATTAAAGCCTTGTACTTTTTGACCAACATCATCCATTTTCCCCTCCTCCCAGTTCTAGGCAATTGCCACCCTCCCCTGCTCCTATAAACAGGGCTATTTTAGATCTCACATATAAATGAAGAGTAAATCCCCTGTGCATTACCTGGACTCACTATAACTGTACCTTCTCTTCTCCTGTGAGTAACCATCTGTGGATGTACACAGAGGACTACAGAGAGCTCCAAGCCTTCAGCCAAACCCCTGAAAAAATGTGATGCATCCACTGTTATGAATAATTGATCTTTTTAAGCTTGCATACTGAGCTAGTTGCAAGCATGCTCCTGTGTTAACTTCCTGGGGAATTTCAAATCTGCTGACTGGCAAACAGCAGAATTAGGCTAGCCTCCCTAAGTAGTCAGCAGCAAGAAAAATAGATCTCCCTCATATTTGCATCTTGATTAAATAAACCAGTTTAGAAAGGTTTTTGGAAGCCACTGGAAAATTTGCATACAGGTTAAGTATTAGCTGACAGTAGGAAATTATTTACTTTGTTAGATTAAAATGGCACTACAAACTTGGTATGATAGCACATAACTGTAATCCCAGCACTCAGGAGGCTGAGGCAGGAGAATCATGAGTTCTAGGCTACCCTTGGCTATACAGTGAGACCCAGCCTCAAGAGGAAGGAAGGGAAAAAAGGAAGAAAGAGGAAGGGAGGGAGGGGGAGAGAGAAGGAAAGAGAGATACGTAGTTAAAGGGAAGCATGTTCTTTAAAATACATGCTTAGTATTTAAAGCTCAAATAAAATGTCTTTAGGACTACGTATGTGGTTCAGTTGGTAGAGTGCTTCTCTAGCATGTATGAAGCCATGAATTTAATAGCCAGCACCACATAGTGGTACATGCCTGAAATCCCAGCACTCAGGAGGTAGAGATAGGAAGATCAGAAGTTCGGGTCATCTTCAACTACATAGCGAGTTTATAACCACCCTGGGCTACCTGAGACCCTGTCTCAGAAACAGCAACAGCAACAAAATTACATATTTAATTTACTTCAAAGTCTTCAGCAAACTAGAGTGTGGTAGCAGCAGCCAATGTCTATAATCCTGGCACTCAGGAGGCAGAGGCAAGAGAATCACAAGTTCCATGTCAGCCAGAACTATATAGCAAGATGGCAAAATATTAACAATTATTATATCTAGATGAGGAGGAAATGGGTGTTCCTTTCCCTATTCTTTGTTTTCCGGAAGGTTTTAAATGTTCATAATAATGGTATTTGTACAATTTTCAGCAGCAAAGCATTGAAAAGTAATCCAATATGCATGTACTGGGCCTTTTACAGACCCTCTCTCTCAAATTGTCTGATTTTGTTGTTACACTAACAGGTGAAATATTGACTTCATTTCAGAGATAGGATTCTGAATTCCAAATTCATAGCATGAAAGGCAGAGGTCTAGACCGTCAGTTAAATGAGGCTTAGCCTCTGGCTATAATGTCATCTCTGAAGCTAAGGACTCGGCTTTGTGGGACTAATTTAAGTGCAGTGACACTGGGAAGCCTGAAAGTGTTTGGTCCATAGTCCCTTCAGAATGACTGCACATCTAAGCACCTTTCCCAGAATAGAATAGGAAGATTCAGATTATTTTATTGTTGCCAAGAAAAAGAGACCTTCTATATATAATCAAGAAGTTCTGACATATTCTTTTATATGGATTTTGAAGGACTTTCCTATGGACTTAGGTATTCTTTCAGCAACTAGAAGGGGAAGCGGCAAGTTGTCCTGTAATGCCAGCACTCAGGAAGGCATAGGCAGGAGGCAAGAGAACCTAGCTCCAGGTCAGCCTGACCTACACAGCAAGTTCCAGACTAGCTATTGCTACAGAGGGAGCTCTTGCTCACAGATCAAAAGCAAGGGAACCAGAAATAGAGCTCATTAGTAGAGCATTTGCCTAGCATACATGGGCCCCTAGGTTTACTTCCCAGCACTGCTAAACAAATATTAATTGGCTAATTGACTAAAAGACCATTGTGAAGCAGGGGGGCACACACCTGTAAGGCCACCACTTGGGTATTTGAAGAACGAGTTCATGGTCATTCTCAGCTACATATCAAGTTGAGGACCAGCCTGATTTATATGAGATGAGACCCTGTCTCAAAAGAAAGAAAGGCAAGAGGCATAAAGACAGAGTCTTCACTACACACTGAAACATGAGGGCTAAAGACACTCAGGCCTCCATCCTTGACTCTCACGTCTTGTGCAAGCTCATCACACAAGTGAATGACATCACAAGCACCTTTGGAGGTAGGAAACCAATATGAACATGCGCTTCCTGGCCTTGCTCACCCTGCAACCAGCCTGAACAAACAGCCCTCACAGTCCAGCACTCATAAGATGATAGACCAGTTTTCCTGAAAAATATGGTAGCAAATTGAAAGAAAGCAATCTAGGGAAACCAAAAATGCTCACAGCACAGATTGACCCACAGTAAGGACTATGTCATCATTACAGACATGCCTCAGAGATGCTGTGAACTCCACCCCAGACCATCTCAACAGAGCAGGTACCACAGTAAAGCAAGATATATCAATTCCATAAAGCAAATAAATTGATGTTGATGCTACACTGCAGTTTATTAGGTGTGCAGGAGCCACATGTCTAAAAAATGTATATATCTTAATTTTAAAAATATGTTATTGCCACTTTTGAAAGAGATGTGTCTTTGCTCTGGAAACTGGTAATGAGTGTGTTAAATCTGTAATGAAATGCTTCTTCTAAATATGTGGTTATTAAATAAAAAAATAAAAAGACAACTATGCTATTACAAAAAAAAAAAAAAACTACTGAGGATCATCTGAGCATTTGGAAAAATGCTACTCATAGACTTAGTCGAGGCAGAGCTGCTACTACAAACCTTCAACATGTAAAAACACAGTACCAGTGAGTCACAATAAAGCAAACCGCAGTGAAACCATGTACACCTACATCAGCCACACAGATAAGTAAACACAAGTCGAGAAAATGCAGCAAAATACCTGTCTCTGGAGTTGCGTGGTATGGAGTTGCGTGTTTAATGAAGCACATCTGCCTGTCGTCTTGAGCCTCTATCAGGGCCAACACTGTGGAAGGGTGAGTCATTAATTCTTCACATGCAGTGATAGCTACAGTTCTGAAAAGAGGTTTCAGAAAAACATGCCTTTCATCCCTTTACTGGTCCCTAAATCCCTTTAAAACACGATTCCATTGTCTGAGGGTTTGGGCCTCTGACAAAATGAAGCAGAAGCAGAAAAACACTCTTAAAGTGGTGATCAGATATTCACTCTATAGTGTGAGCAAGTTGCAGATGCTGAGCTGAGGTTTTGATAGCAAAGCAACAGCAATAAGATGCTAATACCTAATTGTGAGAGCAATGCAAGCACGTTCACTTAAATCATTTTTCTTAGGTCCCCAGGTCACATAGCACCCTTCAAAAACATGCTTTCATCAAGAATAAATTTCTTTCCCTATTTAACAAAGATCTGAGCCACATTTATCCAAAGACATAGAATAAGACTTACATATGTACAGGTGTATTCCTCTTTCACTCTCTGCCATTAAAAAAAACGTATTATTTATTTTTATTTTATGTGTATGAGTATTTTACCTGCATGTATATAAATTCACCCATGTTGTTCAAAGTCAACAGACACCAGAAGAGGGTGAGTCTGATCCCTTGGAACCAGAGTTCTGGTGATTCCCTGGAACTGGAGTTCCAGATGGTTGTTAGTTGCCATTTGGGTGCTGATTATCAAACCTAAGTCCTCTCGAAAAGCAACTAGTGCTCTTAACTGCTGAACCAATTCTCAAGCCCCTCTACCTTCTTTTTTGAGACAGGGTCTCTCACTAAACTTGGAGCTCACCATCTTGACTAGGCTTGCTGGTCAGCAAGTGACAGGATCTGTCTGTCTCTCCACCCCCTCCTTGGTGTCGCAGGCGTACACCACCACACCTGGCTTTTATGTGGGTGCGGAGATTTGAGCACAGATCCTCACTTTCCCCACTGAGCCATCTCCCCAGCCCCTAGAATTGTATATTTTTATTATGATTTTTTTCCACTATCCCAGGATTTTTGGTAAAGAAAGCACAATTTTAAAATATTAAACTTTGCTCTGGGCTGAATTGTGGAAAGTCAAAATTCATATGTTGAGATCCTAACCCCCAGTACCTCAGAATATGACTATATTTGGAGATATAATCTTCACTGGGATAATTACAGTTAATTAAGGTGAGCCCTCATTGTCCTTACAAGAAAAGGAGATTGGCAGTGGGGTTTACGCCAGAGATGCAAGGATGATTCAACATATGTAAATCAACAACTGTGATGCAGCTCAGATTAAACCAATAAAGTCAGAAAGGAAATACAGAAAAACTCAATATCCCTTCATACAACGACTCTCAGCCAGTTAGGTATAGAAGATATGTACATTCATTCTACAGCTAGCAAACTGAACATGGAAAAGTTGGCGGCTTAAGGTGTTTCTAATTTTTTTTTTAAAAGATGAGGCTTTGAAGGTAGCCACGTTGGCCTCCCAAGTGTTGGGATTACAGGAGTGTAGCCCTGCCCTACTAAGGATGTCCACTTTCACTGTTCCTATTCAAATAGTACTGGACACTAACCAAACCAAAAAGAAATAGAGGACTTCCACATTTAAAGGCAGAAAGGTAAATTGTCCATTTAAAAAGATGGCATGATCTTTAAAAAATATAACCTACTAATATTTTTCATTTTTGAGAATTTCATATATGAATACAATATATTTTATCATATCACCCCCATTCCTCCCCAAACTCCTCCCATATCTACCTTTCACCCCCTCCTAACTTTGTGTTCTTTCTCTCTCTCTCTCTCTCTCTCTCTCTCTCTCTCTCTCTCTCTCTCTCTCTCATACGACCCACTGAATCCAGTTTGTGCTGCCCAAATAGTCATGGGTATGAGACCAATCACTGGAGCATGGTCCACCTACCAGGGGCCACACCCTTAAAGAAAACTGACTCTCCTTCTCCCAGAAGTTATCAACTGTCCACAGCTCTTCAGTTGGGGATGGGAGCTCATTGATCTTGTGCAGGGCTTCTGCAGGCAACCACAGCTGCTGTGAGTTCATGAGTGTACTGGTGTTCCATCCAGAAGACGCTGTACAGCTCCAGTCCTCCCTGACCTCTGGCTCTTACAATCTTTCTGACTCCTCTTCCAGGATGTTTCCTGAGCCTTTGGGGGAGAAAGCATGATATAGATGCTCCATTTGTGGCTGAGCATCATTTATTCTCTGCATTGTAACCAGTTGTAAGTTGCTTTGTTAACTGTTACCCACTCACTGCACAGAGAAACTCGGGGAGGAAAGGGTTTATTCAGCTTACATCTCCCAGGTCACAGTTCATCAGGAAGCCCAAGGTAGGAACTCAGGGCAAGAACCTGGAGGCAGGAGCTGGAGCACAGGCCATGGAGGAAAGCTGCTTGCTGACTTGTTCCCCTGGCCCCTGCTCAGTCTGTTTTCTTATGCAACACAGAACCACCTGCCCAGTGATGGCACCACCCACAATGGGGCCCTCCCACATCACTCAACAATCAAGAAGATGCCCCATGGACATGGCCACAGGCCAGTCCTATGAAGGAAATTCCCCAATTGAGGCTGCCCCAACCCAGGTGTGTCAAGTTGACACTAATGCTATCCAGCACAATTGACCCTTTGTCAACTTGACGCACAAACACATCACCATTAAACCATAACCTTTCCAATTCTTGTCCCCAAAATATGACGTTAACATTAATATCACAACATAAGGCAATACAACCTTAAAAGCCCCACAGTCCTTAAAAAATCTAAACACGCCAGGCGTGGTGGCATATGCCTTTAATCCCAGCACTCAGGAGGCAGAGGCGGGCGGATCTCTGTGAGTTCAAGGCCAGCCTGGTCCACATAGTGAGTTCCAGGATAGCTGTCTCCAAAAGACCAAAAAAATAAAAAATAAAAATCCAAACACTTAAAAGTCCATCATCTCTTTTAAAAGTCTCTTAATTGTGGGTTCCTGTAAAATCCAAAACAAGTTACATATCACCTTATTTTAAGAGGGATGATCCAGGCACACTTGAGCAAAACCAAAGCCCAGCCATGTAACTCAATATCTGACATCTGGGATTCACTCACAATATTCTGGGCTCCAAAGGGCTTGGGCAGTTTCATTTCTCTGGCTCTGCCATCTACAGCACATACAGCTTGTCTCATAGGCTCTGGCTGGCTCCACTCTACACCTGCTGCTGCCCTTAGCAGTCATCTCATAACTGAGGCTACACCTTCACCAATGGCCTCTTCTTGCCTCTTGGGGTGCAAAGCCTCAGATTCTCTCCATGACCCCTTCAATCCTGGGGTCTTCACTGCACCTAAAGCTGGACTTTCACCTATGACCTTTCCTGGCCTCTCAGAGTGCCAAGCCTCAGCTGCTCTCTGTGATCCCTTCATGCTTTCAACACCGGAACCACACAGGAGACTCTTACACACTACCAAGTCCTGCTTCTGGCTTTAGATGGAGGCTCGGGTCCCCTCTTTGTGCTGACCCTGAGGAAATATCTCCCAGAAGATTTCACCTCAGTGATGCTGGTCTCTTATTACTTTATAGCTGATTAACCAGCATCAATTGTCCCAGTAAAGCAAAGGTTTTACTTCAGGTTCTGGTCTCTTCTTAATCACAGCTGATTTTCCAGCCCCAGCCAACCAGAACCCACAGATTCTCAATTCAAAATATCATATGAACAGCCCTGATAGTCTCTGTTTCCCTTTGAAGCTTCATAAGCCAGGCCTCCAATGTCTATAACTCTTTCAGCAAAACTGTTCCAAGCTCCACAGCAACAAACTCTGAGCACTCAATGGCTTTTCCAGCCCAAAGTTCCAAACACTTCCACAATCCTCCCCAAAACAACTGGGTCAGGTCTGTCACAGCAACACCCCACTCTTGGTACCAATTTCTGTCCTAGTTTGTTTCTCTATTGCTGTGACAAAACTCTCTGACCACTACCAACTTGGGGAGGAAAGGGTTTATTCAGCTTACATCTCCCAGGTCACACAGTTCATCAGGGAGCCCAAGGTAGGAACTCAGGGCAAGAACCTGGAGGCAGAATCTAGAGGCTACAGGCCATGGAGGAACGCTGCTTGCTGACTTGCTCCCCTGACCCATGCTCAGCCTGCTTTCTTATGCAACACAGGCCCACCTGCCCAGGGATGGCACCACCCACAGTGGGCTGGGCCCTCCCACATCACTCAACAATCAAGAAGATGCCCCATGGACATGGCCACAGGCCAATCCAGTGAAGGCAATTCCCCAACTGAGGCTCCCCACAACCCAGTTGTGTCAAGTGGACACCAAAGCTATCCAGCACAGAAGTGATAAACAAATTGAATAAAGATCCAGAGTACAAAAATTTGCATACATTTACCTTGTCTTTTCCAGCTCTGGATGCTGCCTGCATCCTTGACTTGGGGCCCCTCCTACATCTTCAAATATATTTCACACTCTTTTAAGGACCAGTGTAATCAGGTTAATCCCCTATAGGAATGACTTATATAAAATGGATGTAATCTGGACTAATTATTTTTAACTTACCCCAGCAAAACCACGTTGCTCTTATATCTTGTGACCTGAGCACCGATCTTGTTTCCTGGGAACTTCAATTTGGTGCTCCACCCAAAAAGGTAATGGAGGAATGTGGGCATGCTTAAGAATTAATGTATCAAAGCACTAGAAGCAAACACAATCATCTCCATTGTACACAGTGAAGATTGGGAAGGATGCATGACCTTGGGTGAATGAGATATACTAGAACTATGAATGAAAAGACAGGATGGTCTGTTAAGATAAAGGTGGTGCCAAACTTTTACTTCCCCAACTGAATCTTGAGAAACAACTTTGAATTAAATTATGGGTGGGGTCTGACTCAAGGTTACAGCTCCAGGGAATTCTAACAGGGAAGTTCCAACAGCAGAGTTCCAGGAGACAGCTCCAAGAGATATCTAGGGGAACCTTTGTCCTCCGAGTTTGGGCCCACTCTTAAAAACTGCATTTAAGAGTCAGGCTTTTTGTTCAGGTAATTGTAATGTTGGGATAGTAATGCCACAATCCCCCATCTCAGATCTGCAACATGATCATAAATGTAAAGTTCTTTTCTCCTATAAGGAAACACATTCCCAGGATCCAGGGGTTCATATATGCATATCTTTGAGGGGCTTGGGCTTTCTGCCATACCTACTATGTGCAGCTAGTAGCTAGAGCACTGGAGCAGACCCCGGGCCCTACATAAGAAATGGGGAGAAGGGGAAAGCACTCCAAGTTTTCCACAGAGAAAAGCTCTACAAAGACTGGAGACACAATTCAAGAACATCTCAGGCACAGGCTCTTTCTGTCAGTGAATGGGTATCAGCAATCAACACAGATGATCCTGTTGTTTTTTGTTTTTTAAAGATAAAGAAAACTTCACAGAGGAACGAGTACTTTGAGAAAGCTTCTGAGAAAAGGTATCAGGGATCACCAGGAAGCAGAGTAAGTTCTGGAAAATGAAGACCTGCCAATGTCATCACTCTATGATTTGCAAGGGTGACATGCCAATCAACGAAATGTGGAGATGCAATATGTCTAATCAACCCCAGAGTACAGACTTGATGACTACCAGTACTGCAAGCAGCAGAATGGAGAAGCCTGGGCAGCAATGTCCAGTAATTCTGTGCATAACAAACTAGCTGAATAATTTTTGTTTAAAGAGTATTGGCTAATGGATTTGGTCATCCTGTAAGTCCTTAGTGTTAAGTCATAAGGCTGAGGTTTGACATTTTTGTCAGTGGTTTTGGTTTGTGTAGTTTTTGGGTTTTATATTTTTAGTATTTATCATGCTTATGGATGACAGCCTGCAAGAAGGAAGATCCTGAGCAGGAAGGGCAGTGGGTATGAGGCACACAGAGAGCAGGTAAGGCTGGGAAGCTATGTTGGTCAGGGGTAGTAATATGCTCAGAGCTCTAATTTAGAATATCTGTGTGTCTTGGTCACACAAATATAATGGAATGCCACAAAGTGAGCAACAGAGTTTATTACTTGAACAACAGAGTTTATTTTGACAATTTTGGACTCTGGGAAGTTGGAGGTTCAGGCGCCAGCATGGTGAGATTCAAGGGGGGTCGGGGGGAGTTAGTGTGCTGGCAGCTGTATCTCCCAGGACAGAGAGGAGAAAGACAGAGACCAAGACATAGAGAGATAGACAGAGAACAGGGACACAGACACAGGCCTCCATAGGCACTTAAACTCAAGTACACATACTCACACACAGACATACACAAATACACATAATTTTAAAAATAGCAAATGGGCTGGAAAGATGGATTGGTTCAACAGTTAAGAGCACTGGCTGCTCTTGCAGAGGACCAAGATTTGGTTCCTGGTACCCACATGGAGACTAATAACCATTTTTAACTGCAGTTCCAGGGACTCTAATGCTCTCTTCTGGCCTCTGCAGGCTTTGCATGCACATGGTAAACATACATTCATGCGGACAAAATACTCATATACATAAAATAGAAATTTTTAAAAATCAAAAGAAGCCGGGCGTGGTAGCACACACCTTTAATCCCAGCACTTGGGAGGCAGAGACAGGCAGATCTCTGTGAGTTCAAGGCCAGCCTGCTCTACATAGTGAATTCCAGGACAGCTGGGGCTACTGGGCGACCCTGTCTCAAAAAGACCGAAAAAAAAAAAATCAAAAGAAATTTCAAATAAATAAAAAATAAATCTTAAAAAATTAAGTAAGCTGGTATGGTGGCACAAGCCTTAGTCCAAGTACTCTGGAGGCAGAGACAGGAGGATCTCTATGCAATTGAGACTAGCCTGGTCTATACAAGTTCCAGGCCAGTTGGGATTACAAGGAATCCCTGTCTCAAAAAAACAAAAAAAGTGTCATTCAAACTTTAGACAGTAAAACCCCAGTTCTGTTATTTTTAAATATGCCTAGAGCTGGAGAGATGGCTTAGTAGGTAAGAGCACTTGCTGCTTTTCCAGAGGACCAGTGTTCAGTTCCCAGTGCCCACAATGGGTGACTCACAACTCCAGTTCCTGGAGGAGCTGACACCCTCCCGTGGCCTCAGTGGGCATTTTCACTCACATGCGCGTGTGCACACACACACAGACAACACACATTTACACATAAATAAAAATAAAAATAATCTTAAATTATACCTAGAAACAAAGCAGAAAGACCTCAAAATGTTGACAGTGGCTCTCTCCGTGTGATGGGATTGTAGTGTTATTTTCCTCCTTTGTATCATCACATTTTCCAAATCTTCTACAATAAACATGGTATGTTTAGAATCAGAAATAATTTCAGGTGGAGGAGTTGGTACTTAGAAAAAGAAGAAAAGTCGGGCATGGTGGCGCACATCTGGCAGGCAGAGGCAGGCAGGTCTCTGTGAGTTCGAGGCCAGCCTGGTCTATCTAGTGAGTTCCGGGCCAGCTGGGGCTACAGGGAGACCCTGTCTCAAAAAGACAAAAAAAAAAAAAAAAAAAAAAAAATAGAAAAGCCCCTTTTCATATCAGACAAGGGAAAAGAATGAAGAAACATCTAGAAGGAAAGAAAGATTCATGGAGGATTTTGTACCAGACACAATGTCTCAGTTAAATCTAGAAGTTGATGATTAGGAAACATTTCCATAAGGAGGCAATTCTCCCTTTGGGGAAAACAGACATTTTTAAATTTTTTGTTCATTTTTGAGTTTTAACACTTTTTAAATGAGAAATGTTGGGAAGAATCATGCTGAAATTAGTCTGCAGTTCAACTTTTCTCCAAACAGCAAAAATCATTAAGAGTCCACAGCCTCTGCAGCGGCTGCTTGACCTTAATAAGCAAATGGGGCAGGCCTCTTCACCTGCTGGTAATTATTCACAGCTGCCATCACATCAGCTGCCATTACCCTGCAAATTAAGTAATCAGCAATAATAGTCCATAGTCAGCCAATAGGCTCTGCTCTCTCATCTGAAAAAAGGAGATATAGCTTTGACATGTGAGAGACAACAGCATCTGCAGGATAGGCACACAGGAGGTACTGCAGTGCTTTTCAATCACACCTAAGGAATTCAACAGTGTCTCTGACACCAGCCAGCAAGAGGCTCCCTGTTAGAGATCAACGCTTTTCTCCTTATGAACATCCTAACTTCCTGTTAAAATGGTATCTTAGGGGACCCATCTGGTCATTTTATGGAGTGGGAAGCCGAGGCCCAGAGAGATGAACTGACTTTCCCAAAGTCTCACGGTTGGTGGCACATTCAAGGAGAGAAACCAGGCCTCCAGACAGCAGGCACCTCTCCCTCACCACCCATTTTCTACACTCTAGAAAGAGGGATACCAGAATGGCCAGATGAATGGCACTGGCATTTTCCAGTGCAGTTGTTTAAGATGCCTCTGGGACTAAGCAAATCGTGATCTAAAGAAAACAACAAAAGCAGACACATAAGGCATAGGAACCGTGGTCCTGATAGTCACAGCAAAGCCTCATGGGTAAATCTATGTAGATGCTTTCTAAAACCCATTTATGTCTTTACGTGATATTGCCTAAGAATTATCAAGTCCCATACATTTATCTACAGTTTTACAATTAGTACAGTACACTTTCTGATGGTTGATTCCTCGAAGCCTCATCAGCTTAGAGTATAAGCCAAACAAAAGGTTCCTGAGCACTCCATAGTGACAAGACACAGCCAACACACCGAGGCTCACATACTGAGCTCACATTTACTTTGGTAAAATGTTGAACGAAGAGACCAAGATACATAAAGGGACAGACAAGGCTCAGGAGGCAGAATTCAGCATCAGGTAGGCAGAGTATTAAAAGAAAGCTATAACAATGCAATTAGATAAAGATGTGTCATTTCCTAGTTGAACCTCAGTCTCCTTAACAGTTAAACAGAATAAGAACTTCTTTTGTTCACAAGGTTGTTTTTCAAATGAAAGAGACATGCATGTGTAAATCACTCAGCCTAGAACTTATTATAGACTAGCATAATTATTGAAAGCAATACAGAATTACGGTAGTAAAAAAATGAAAATATATTTTTCTAATTTCCTATTATATAATTTTATTCTTTATAGAGACAATGTGTAGTTACAAAGACTAATAATCATAATAATAATCAGGATGACATTCTTGAAGATTAGAGAGACTTTTTCATTGGTCCATAAGCCCCAACCTCAAATGATATCTATATACGTCTAAAGTCAGAGAGCTCCGGGTTAGTGAAACTGAATGCACTCCTTTATGTGGCCTGTCTCTCTTCTGGAAAGGGAATTTACCAGAGATAGTGACTGTAGGTAATGCACTCCTTGCCCCAAGCACAGTGACCCCAGAGGCCTGGGAGAGGACAGGTACCACTACTCCACTAGCAAGATGTTTTAATAGTACTGAAGAGAATCAAGGAAAAGAGCACTGGCTTGCTCTTTATGAGTTGCTTGGCAGAATCAGGGTCAAAGTAGAAAGCACAAGGCCCCTGCTGCCCTTCCTAGACCAGCTCTATTACTATGCCAAGCAGCAACCTCTCCAAGCCATCTCTGGATGCCTGAGAAACTTCCTCAGCAACAGTCCACCTGCAGACACACTGCAGCAAAAGCCAGCATTGCAGCCCTCTACCCAGACCTTACGGAGCTCTTTAGAAAGTTGCCTGGTATTCACAACAGGAGACAACTGACAACAGCCGACCAAGCCTGAAGGTGATGGTAAGCTGGGGCCGAAAATTAAGGTATTTTCTACAAAATGCACACCCAAATATCCTGAAATATGTTGTCATGGGTTAACAGCTAACTTGTTAACTTCCCAAGCCTTCACTTCTAGCCTGGAGTATGGAGGGCACAGGAACAAAGTGGCAGGAGACTTGAACTGAGCATTTATCACCTTCCAGAGGCTCTGGGAGACGTGTATTATAATTATTTTAATGCTCACAACATCCTAGCCAGACAGAAACTACTGTATCCATTTTAATGTCAGAAAATAGACGCTCAAAAGTTTATCTATCGAAGGCCCACAAAAAGCACAAGTGGGATTTGAACCCAAGCAGAGCAAACACATGCTTGCCCATTACCACTTCTAGCCACCAAATCACTATTCCTTTAGTCAATCCCACCAACATTCACAGCACACTACCTGTATACTTAGGGAACACGGACAGATAGGAAAGATGGACCCTTCCATACAGAAATTCAAAATCTAGGCCTAGAGGCAGTTGAATAAGTGAACACTTACAATCTGGGTTTTTCACAATGCAATAGTTGAAGTAGAAAGAAAGGACAGAAAAAATGTTAGCAAAATCTGAGGGAATATGACCTACAGCCTACTATTCCTGTATACACCTGTCATTTTTAAGCACAGGACACTGTAAAATATGAGTCTTCCAGAGACAATGGAAAATTGTGTTGCTTGTTGCTTAGTCTCTTGCTTTTCTCTTTTTCCATCTGCATTAGTTACTTTCTCGTCACTGTGATAAAATACCTTCCGTGAATGACTTAGGGAAGGGGGGCTTAATTTGCCCCATGGTTTAAGGAGGGATACAGTCCATCATGGCAGGGAAGACATGGCAACAGGAGCCTGAAGTGGCTAGCCACATAATTCCACAGTCAGGAAACAGATGAATGCCGGGGCTTCGATTGTTTTCTCCTTTTTATTCAGTCCTAGCCCATGGGATGGTTCCATCAACATTCAGGATGGGCTTTCCCTCCTTAGTTAAAACTCTAGAAATCCCTTCACAAACACCCTCAGAGATATGTCTCCTAGGTAACTCTAAATCCCATCAAACTGACAGTCACGACTAACCAGCACACCATCTGACCCAACTCCCCAAAGGAAACTATACATGCTAGTCTTTGGAGGTAGCATAAGGAAGTAGGACCCATGAGTGAAGATAAAATACTTGGAATTGCTAGCATCTTAGGTGTGGGCAGGAAGAATGAAAGTTGAAGACAGTGCCTCATGGCACTGAGGGCTCTGTTCCCAGTCACATGAAAAACAGCCACCTCCCGTGGGCCCTTTTCTCTTGTGCCATTCTTGCTTTCTTCCTCTGAGGTTATGCCTACATGGCTTGACTTTCCCACCATGTGAATGAAATTGGTTTCCTCTTACAGTCCACAGATGGTGCCTTATGGGCTAATTCACACTTTGTGGGGTCTACTAAGACCATTCTTGAAGGTTATGTGTTCACTATGACCATGTGCCTCACAAACCTCCAACTAAAAGCAGCTTAAAGGTCAAGAGTGCTAGGACATATGATCCAAGATCCATCACTGTGTCAACTTTGAGGCCAGTCCTTCTTGTCACCTTGTCACAGTTTCAGGATTGTATGCTTAAATGTGCTCAAGGTTTTTCATTTTAAACCTCTTTTAACAATAATTCCATTTCTTTGCTACAGTATCTCTGGTTTGTTTGGATTCACTTGGGATTCCTCAAGACACCCAGATTCACTACTTTACTCTGGTAGATCCTCCTCAGCTATCTTTGTCCACCACAGCCACGTTCACTTGCTGCTATGGTCTGATATCATGCCCCTTTGGTTGTTCATATGTTGAAGCCTAACCCCAACATGAGATGGGTATTTGGAAAGTGATTAGGTTATGAGGGTGGAACCTTATGAAAGGTATTAATGCCCTCATAAAAGAAACCCCAGAAAGTTTCCTTGCCCATTTATAGCATATGAGGACACAGCTGGTATGTGCCATCTAGGAATCAGTAAATGTATCCTCACTAGACACCAAACCTCCCAGTGCCTTGATCTTGAACTTTATAGCCTGCAAGAACCTTGAGAAGTAAGTTCCTGCTGTTTATAATCCACCCAGTTTATAGTATTTTGTTACAATAACCCAAATGGGTCAAGACACTTTTATATGAATGACTCCTTCCTGGGCTCCAGACTCAAATATATAACCACTGCCTGGTCACTGTCATTTGCATTTCTGAGAGATGTATGAGACAGCAAAGTCCTGCTGGACTGACCATCTATCACCACTCTCCAGATCTTAACCTCATACAATTCTCTTCTCAGTTAATACTCTCAAAATGCCTTTAGGTTTTTTTTTTTTAGCAGAAACAGACACCAGCTTCTTCAACCATGGATCTGGTACATTTCCATCCCCTGTTCCCCATTCACCTAGACTTCTCCCAAGTCTGTTTCTATTTGTCTTTGCAGCTCACCAACCGCTGAGTGAGCTGCCTCTGTAGCTTCCACCATCTACTCCATTCTCTACAGCACTGAGTGCTCTTTATAAAAATGCAAATTTGAATCCATCATTCTCTTGCTAAAAGTGCTTGAATGACCTCTCAGTAATCTTTGAGGGGAAACACCCAAAGTCCTTCTAAAAGTATGGTAACAGGAATCCTATTTTGGAACATACACACACCCCACATGCTTTCCTCTTTGCCTTCCGCCCCCCCCAAATAAATTTCTCCCTACATGGCCAGAAATAGCCATCTGCTCAAGGATGGCTATTGTGAAGGAAAATGCAAAGAGGACCAGAGGAAGTGTGCATATTCTGAGTCTTTGCTTTCAAAATGAAATTTTGCAGCAGGCCATGTAAGACAGGATTTTCTGAATTCTTTTACCCTTCCTTTTGGCTTCATCTGAAATCAAATCTGGCTGTCCAGACCATTTCACCAAAGTATAGAGAAGCCCCCTGACTCCATGTTCTATGGTAAGAAACAAAACATCCAGTCACACTGATCAGCTTCCACAAGGTCTCTAATACAGTGAGCTCCTAGCAGAGGGCAAACAGCCTGCTGATCGCACAGGAAGAGTTCAGAAGACTGCTTCTCAAACTTCAGGCAGACACACAGGCAGAGGTGAACAGCAAGAGAGAAGGCAGGGTGGGAACATCCTAGAGGCAGTTGCTGGGCTCTGCCCAATGTGAGGAGATAGAATCTGCCCAACATGCACAAGCAGCAGACTACAGCCTCCTACAACAGCAGAGGAATACAGCCTCAGCGACAACAGAGAAATGGTGACTATGGAGACAAGAGGCACTATTGCAGAAATCAGACAGCAGCTAGTCCAGGGTCACTGCATGGCTCCAAGACCCTTTTTTGTCGCTGCTTTTATAAGTGGCAAGTACATCAAAATCCTTCCTGATTCTCTTAGAGGCTGTGACCCAGATGTTCCTCTGACCCTGTGATGACAAGCCATAGACCCACCTCCTTCCCACTTTCTGCAAAGGAGTCACTCCCGTTCCCTCTTCCAGCCAATTGGTTGACCCTAGCTGTTTACAGGGGAGGAGCTAAGGGTATAAAAGCTGGGAAAACCACGAGGCCTGTCTCTTGACATTTTGTGAGGCTGCCCTGAACCACAGGATTTGTGTTTTGGTGTGGACTTTCGAACACAGCTGTGAATGTGGCGCTCTTCTGTAAGTAAACCCGCACCCAAAGCTCAGTTAACAAGTCCAATAAACTCAAGATTCTACAAATCGGGGTTTGGAGAATTCTTTTCTCAGGTTTTCGCAAGGACTGTGGGATGAGGGGATTGGATGCCACATGAACCTCTCAGCAGTGAATTTGACTAACAGAGACCATTTTGAAGATCTGTATCAGGTGGAGCTGAATCTGAGCATGTTTACTCAGAAGAGGCTGCTTCAACTTTTACTGCACTCTCAGCTTTCAAATTGAATTGTTTCTGCTCAGGAGACAGCGTTTTTAGAAGAGACCAAAATATTTTCACAACACCCCTGTTCAGAACAAAAAGAAGCCAGCTCTGTACAATGTACTATACACACATATATGCATACATATATACATGTGTACATATATTGGATTTATTGGATTGGCCTACATCATTGGATATCAGAGGCTGGGTAGTCCAACAATGGATATCTTCATGCTGTAAAGTCAGAGAACCCAAGAGCTGTTCACCAAGAACCTGGAAGCCTAGAAACTCTCTGGGAGTCTTGGGTGTGAGTCGACATGGAAAGACGGAAGAAGTTAAGACTGCTTTCGTGGACGATGGAGGCAGCCACAGACCATATTTGCCTAGGAAGAGTGGACTCTACATGCTTTGGCAGACTTTCTTGTCTTCCGTTTTTATTCCTCCGGGCTCTTATTGAATGATGCTGCCCACACTCAGGTGTGTCTTTCCCCCTCTGTTGCTCTCCAACATGCAAGTCCTTTCTGGAATCCATTCCCTTAAAATCCTTACTAGTCTCCTAGTCAGGCTGACAGTCAAAATTGACTATCCCAGAAAGAAGACAGCACTAGATAGTTGGAGTGCAGATGGTCTCATCCATCCCAGAACTTCCATGTGCTTCTGTAACTGTTCAAAGAGAAACTAGAGGGATGGATTGTGCTGTTTCTCCACAATCCATGAGGGTTCCCAAACTATACCAGCCCAGTGTGTGCCTAAGGTCAAAGGAGGGCTTTCTGTAGGATAGATGAAGGGAATGTTCTATCTATGGCTGATGGCTTTACAGGCTAGACACCCCAAGGTGGACTGCTAATGAACAAGATGGCA
Source organism: Nannospalax galili (assembly GCF_000622305.1). NCBI lineage: Eukaryota > Metazoa > Chordata > Mammalia > Rodentia > Spalacidae > Nannospalax > Nannospalax galili. The sequence goes on from NW_008360313.1 coordinate 2,188,279, forward strand.
TAGACCTGAGCCAACTGAATAGAGCCTGCCTTTTCTAAAAAGCCTTGTTCCTTACTTGGGCCCCCAGGACAACTAAAAAAGGATAAAAGCATGACATCTCTGACTTAATTTTTAATACTTTATTTACTATATTTATTTTATGCATATGAGTATATTGCCTGCATGTGTATGAGTGCGGCCATGTCGTGTAATGCCTGCAGAGGTCAGAAGAGGGCATCAGATCTCCTGGAACTGGAGTTACTGATGGTTGTTAGCCATCATGTGGGTGTTAGGAATCAAACTCAAGTCCTCTGCAAGGACAGTCAGTAGTACCCTTACCACTGAGCCATCTCTCCAGCCCCTCTGCCTTAATTTTGTGTCTTTCTGGCTCCTTTACTTTGGCTGAGGGCACAGAGGCAAGTCATTATATTCTTAACCTTTTCTCTTTAGTCTTTTCAGATTCCAGAAACAGCAGACTATCACAGGATAGGGAAATTTCCTCCCCCAAAATGAGGGCACCATGCATGAGGGTGAGGTTGCACCCTGGAGCAGAATTAATCATCTCCTGAAATCACTTTGTCTGCACAAGCAGTAAGGAGGTCTTGAGACCACCTGGCTGACAGCATGATCACAAGAACATACATAGACCAGGAGTACTTAATCATTCCCTTTCCCTAATTCTTCTATTTAAACTTAAAACTCCTGTCAGTAACCTAAAGATAAGGCTTAGATTCTCTGGATGTCTTTATTTGTTCTTTCCAGTGTGGACACATTGAATAAGTCTTCTTTCTCTCTTTTTCACCATTACTTGTCTCTTTAATTGATGTGTTAAGAGTGGGCAGCTGAGACTAGCTTGTTGGGTCTGCCTGAGCCCAGACTTTTACCCTGAAAACTCCAGTTACACAACCAGATTAAGTTAAAAAGCACAGGGCAGTCCCAGGCCCTCTCATCCAAGGAGAGCATGTGGATCCCACCCCCAATTTCACTGTGTTCAGCACATGGTAGATGTTTGTCACCCATCCAATGAAGAAAAGTAGGCCAATAAGCAATAAACACTTCTTCGACCACTGCTACTGGGGATTTATCATTTCTCCATCAGCTGGGGTACCAGTGTATCTGTTTGTATGCCTATGTATACATTCACGTGTGTGAATGGAATGTATATGTACATACAAGAGGGAGACATGAAATTCAGGCACCAACTGATGTCCAATAAGAATTTTTTAAATCAATAGCAGAAGCAATGTCAGTACCTCCCGAACAATATGGAAAGAAAGATCCTCATCCTACATGGCCACCACCCAAGTCCCCTTCCCTAAACTGTGTCTGAAAGACTAATTCAGATGTTTTTTCCTTGGGTCTTGAAATAACTTCCCTTTGCAAACCTTTTATTAAAGTTAAAAGACCTTAGAAAGGGAAATGGCTTAAGTTTCTGACGCTGCATCTAAAGAGAATTAGAATAGATAATTAAGAAGCGCCTAGAAAATCAGACTCTAGATTATGGGTAGGGAAAAGATAGAACAAGAGAATACAGAAACCTAGGGAGGGAGGGAGGGAGAGAGGGAAGGAGGGAGAGAGGGAAGGAGAGAGAGAGGGAGAGGGAGAGAGAGAGAGAGAGAGAGAGAGAGAGAGAGAGAGAGAGAGAGAGAGAGAGAGAGAGAGAGAGAGAGAGAGAGAGAGAGAGAGAGAGAGAGAGAGAGAGAGAGAGAGAGAGAGCGCCCCAGAGCAAAAGGTGAGCTTTGTCACCTTTAAACATTTCCACTGTTCCGCTGAAAGCCCCAGGACATAACTTCCTCTCCTTAGGGGAACACACTGAGACAAATGGGTGAGCTAAAGCTAAATTAGATGAAAAGCAATGGGGCTAGCTTCACTGGGGTTTTCTGATTAAGAATAGTGGCATCTTAGAGGATGACCTCAAGCTGTTTGCAGCATGGCCATGGCCAGATGCCATCAGTGAGGAACAGCATATCAAACTGTAGATGGAGTGATAGGACGGGACCTTTAATACTTGCTCCCAGGTGGGCAGCATTCAGTGTGGAGGGGGCCTGGGGAAGTGGGTGTGGAGAAAGGCAATGAAGGATGGAGGGAGGAGGAGAGAAAGGGAGGAGGGCAGGTTAAGCATCTGGAAAATTACTGCAGTCTCAGGGCTTTGGATGCCTCAAAGCCTGATGAGTCATCAGCTGGTTGCCTAGGCAACAGCTATTTTCTTCCTACTGCTGATCAATTTCATCTGCACAAATGCCCCATGAAACTGTGAGCTATGAAGATAATAGACCCAAGTCACAGAAATCCCTGCCAAATGAGGTCTGCGTTTTAATGTTCAGAGCCAGACCTTATGCCTTTCTAGCCAATCTCCATCCTCACAATCCCCATGCCAATAACCACAAAAAGACAGTCAGAGAGGGGTCAGGGCAGGCAGGAGGTAGGGAATAATACCTGTCACTTCTACATTATCCTCTTTACAGCCCCAGGGACAAACACTGCCCAACTTTGCCATCTCCGTTTGGCACAGTGGGTATGTAGTCATCCTCATGTCATATCCCTAGACAGAAACAGAAACAGATGCCTGGGTGAGAAAACAGCCCCAGAGGACAGTCAGGTGCCCTGCTGTCTGTGCGCCTGGATTTGGAACAGGAGAGACTGGTCATTGGCTCTGTGCTTGATTCTCTAGAAACAATGCTGTCCCTTGGCCTGCTTTACTTTCCCTTCTAGTGCTCATCTCTGCACTCAACATGTGAATGTGTAGCTTTTTGTGTCTTCCCTATTAAAGCAAATGGGGAAAGTCATGTGACCCATTCACCATTTATCCTTGTCTTCCAGCCCACCCCATCATCCTGCACATATTCGATGAGCAGGAAGTTTGTCAAGTGAATAAATGAATGAATGGCAATGTTCTTTGGTCACTTCTGAGGCCCCTCTGTGAAATTAAATCAATGACCAAACCTCCCTCTGGATGGGCTCAATCCATTTCTGAGGTCACTTCTGTACTATAGATATGACAGTAGCTATGATATGACAAAATCAAAATTTGTCATAACTTTTGTGTTTTCTCCCATTCTGTTTCCACCACTTAGGGCTTAAAGGTCTCATACCAAAAATACTGGATCTGAATCCCATTTACACAGAGTCAGCTGATAGCACAAAAATGAAGTATCATGCCCATTCATACACCAACATTCATGAAGAGTTTGCAAGGTGTCAAGCACGTTCCATACATTTTCTCATTCCATCCTCATGTAGCCCAGGTACAAGGACTTCATAATTCCCATTTTACAGATAATGAAAATGAGACCAAGAGAAGTTACATACTGTGCCCCCGTCACACAGCATAGCCTCAGCGTCCAATCCTGTGTCTGAATTCTTCTCCACTACCCAGTATTATCTCTCTACTTGCCATACCCTCCAACACACCATTGTAACCCTGTTGGTGGCATTTCTGAGGGCACTTTCCTCCTTCAAACAGACTAGGGTGTCCCTGGTAGCCTGAAGTATTTTGTATGTGTTCTCTGTTCTCTTGTTTTCCAAGCATGTTCATATAAATCCAATTATTTGTGGAAATCACAAGAACCTCCATACAGTCCTGTCTGATGAGCTGGGCAGATATCATAAGCCATATATTCCAGATGGAAAAAATGGAGAACAAAAAGGTGAGGTGGATTGCTTAAAATGATTATACTGGATGGACTTGGGACTCACATCCTGGTGTTTGATGCCTCTGTTATGCCAGTCCAGATTTGGGGGAAAAAAAGTCCCTGGTGTCACAGTGTGATTGATCCTAAGCCCTGAACCACACCCTGCCTGGACTTTGGGCCCCATCACTCTTTCAAAGCTGCCCCTGGGAAGCTACAGGGTAGCAAAGTACTGATGCATCTGTCAGCTAACTGTGGGAAACCTTCAGGAACCCTCCACCAGAGGCCCCAATAATAGGAAAGTATTCTAAGACTGTAGAGGAATCCGAATATCTAAAGCAAAGTCCAGAGCTCATAGCTTATCTTAGAAAATGGAGCACATAGTGCAGCTACTTTTCCCTTCCTTGTCCTGATCACCCAAGCCTCAGTCCACTCCCACTCATCCCTTCCGCTCCAAAAAGAAATAACACTGTATTACATACCATGAAATAAAAGACTTCAAATAATAGCTTTAGGAACGTGATTCTGAGAAAACATATCTTAAAGGTCCCAACCCACTGGCCTGCAGGCTAGATAGGAATAAATGATTAGAAAGAACAGAATTATGCATCCTAATCCTAAATTTTGTGAGATGCCATGGTTATCCAGCAGCTCAAGTTATTAATGATCTAGAAATGGTGAATTTTACCATATGTGGTTACATGAACCACCCTGCTTAAGGAAAAAAAATTATTTTGAATTTTACCTGCATAGGCCTCCGTTCTCTTGTCCCAGCCACTCTCTGGTTAGCACAGCTTCATCTCTCTGTGAGACACAGCCAGAGTTTTACTTCCATGTTCGAGCCCACCTGCTTGGTACATATATTTGCACATTTGCATGCACACGTGCTGGGTTAAGGCAAGACCTTCCATGCTTGCTTTCCATATACAAACTCATCTGCACCTGCAGTGGGCCCCTAATGCACATACAATAGGAAACATGGCATTGTTCTTCTAGAGATGAAGAATCCAGGGCCCCAAGAGGTTGCCTAAGAACACATAAAGCTAATGAAAGCAATCTAAGAGGTGCTGGCATTCCATCACCAACATTAGACCCAACTTCCTTGGGTTTCAACATAGACCAAAGACTAGCAGATCTCTAGGAATCCTCCATGCTTACAGTGCAAGGTTGGGACTGCTGAGACATCCAGCCTTGTGGACTGAGCAAGTACCAGATTCTCAGTCTCTCCAGTGTGGTACAGTCATTATTGGAGTGCTTGGTCTCTATCCAGTAAGCCAATCTAATAAACCTTCATTCGTATAAAATCAGTTCCGTTCCTTTAGAGAATCCTAATTCAGCAGGTTAGGGCAGAAAGAAAGGGAAATAACTCCTAAACATGGGACCTTGATTGGGGAGTATTATTGGAGTAGAGGCTTTATGTAAAAATAAAGAAGTGAGTAAGCGAAAACCAGACCTTGAAAGGCTTCACCAAGGAACATTTGCAGAAAAATCCGCTGGAGGAGAGCAGCATGATTAACCTGGAAATTGAATTGATGACTCAGTCAACACTATGGAAGATGTTCTGGACAGCAGAAAATATTGTTGGCAGGAAGAATGGTTATAGTAACCTGGGTGAAAAGCAGCATCTGTGGGGATGGGGACATGATGACAAGGTGTGAACTGGGAAAGGAGAGGAAGCAGAAGTGATGAAAACAGTCATCCTTGAAAAGGGCAACCAAGGGAGCTGTGGTGCTATTTGAGGGATGAGAAACATAGGAAATAGTGAATATTCCAAGATTCAACACACTGAATTTGAAATGCCAATGCACATCCTAGAAAGGCAATCCAGTCTAGGTAGGTCTGTGGAACTAGCACACTAGGGAGCAGTCTAAGAGAGGAAACTGATATTCATCCCAAAGTTCAAATTGGCTTTAGATGAGTCATTCACCATCTATAGGGTATGAAGAGAAACAGTGGTATTTAAGTGGACAAAAGATGCAGCTTCCATGACAGAAGTAAGGCTAAGAAGGAACCAAAAGATGTTGATGCCTGAGAAGTCAAAAGGGACTAGAGGCCAGATGTGTTGTGCACACCAGTAGTCCAGCACTCAGGAGCTGAGGGCAGAAAGGAGGGCTGAGCCCAGCCTGGGGTATACAACGAGACATTAGTTCATAAAGATTATTTTTTAAATGAAAAAGAATTTTCAGGAAGAAATTATCTATATAAACAAAGACTACAGAGATGAAATCACAGTCTTGGTTTTTCAGTGTTTCGGTGATTCAATATTCATGTGATCCAGAGAGAGGACAGAAGCCAGAGTATAACAAGTTCAGAAACTAAACTAAATAGAACTACTGGTATTTTCAGCCTCATTATTTTGTAGCAAATGAGTTCTCAGTGCTTTACTTGAAATTACAAAACAATATAACCATATTATATAGAATTCTAAAAATAAATTAAGATACTCACCTGAAGTATAAACTTCACAATCCAGCCACTGTAATTGGTCTATTTTTTTTTTCCTGGCCTTAAATAAAGTATGTGCGTTTCACTTCAAAGCACTGTCCCTTAAGGGAAAAACCTTCAAAATGTCCTACATCTTGAGATTTATCTAGAGTCTTCCTAAACATTTGTCTTAATTCAAAGTATTATTTCTAGTACAGCATGATACTAAATACTAGACTTCAAACTTAAAACTGGAGCCATGTGTTATTCATATTTCTAAAACCAAAATAATCCTTCTGTCCACTTGAGAAGTTTCATTACAGTCTGGTATCAACATTGGAAGCTCATCCAAGGATTTCTCTTCTCCAGCTCAGAATGTAACATTATGTAGATTCCGCTAATGGGCAAATAGAACAGAGGTGGAAACATTTCATGACAGATAACTGACCTGCTTGGATCAGCTTCTGTCTCACCCATACCAAGCATTCTCACATTCTCAAGCCTTGCTAACTACTGGGCCTGCTGGGAAAGAGAACTGGAAAGGTTCAGTTTGCTTAAACTGCACTCCCCTTCAGGACAGCCTCAGTAACGCTGCAAAGGAAGCTGTGCTACTCTGATGACCATCTTCCTCCTTGATGGCAAAACACCTTCCACAGTTTTCCCTGGACTCTTGGGAAGAGGGTCAAGGGAGTTTTCAATGCCAGCATCCCAACTTTCATAGGGAATTTACCAGGGAAAAGGAATATTGAAAGTGGTGGTATAGATGAGTAAAGATTTAAGATGAAAGAAAATGTCTATGATTTGAGCTCTAAGGGTGTCCTAACAATACTGGGAAAAGACCCACCTGATTATTTACATATTGCAGGTTCTCTGGGGCTCTTTCATTCTTCTTGGAGCCTTAACCCAAAGGTAGTGCATAGTGTATAGATCTTGAAAAGTATAGCCTGGCTTACTTTGTAATAGCCTTCCAAAGGTATTTCTTTCTATAGATCTAAAATTGTTAGATTCAATTATGGACTATTTCTTTTACATATATTCATGAATGTGTCATTAGCTATAACATGGTATTCAAATGGACAAAAGGAAAGACTTGCCCCCAAGGGACCTCAGCTCTTTATATTATCTCAATACACATGAAAACTACTCATATGATCCAGTATCCCAATGTTACAGATGATATGATTAAGGCCTAAAAGGGAAATGCAGTGGCCGGTGTCACAGAGCTGGTGTAACACAACCTCCTAACTTCTGGTGCTTTCTGAGACGCTGCTAAAGAACTTCCTGAGTTGCCTGCCCAGCTTTACACCAGCTGCTTAGATGATACATCCCTGAGGACCATGAAGTCACTCACCCTGACCCTGGGTCTGGATGGTGACATGTGTTACCATGACACTGAGAACAGGCCAGATGCTTTGTCCATCGGCAGCTTCTTTGCCGACTTATAGCACGGAAGCTTAGCATTTTGGACTCAAATTTTAAGTGGCCCGGAAGAGCTGGGTCAGTACTCATTAATAAACAATGAAGTTCAATTACAGTTGATTTTATCTGGTCTCTCCTGAATGCCCAGTAATGAGCTTTTGACTCCTTTACCACTGGAAACAGGAGGGCAGAGGGGTTTGCAAGGCTCTGTGGTGAGCAAACCCACTTTTCAATGGGGACTTCTTACCTTAATTTCCTTCAAAAGCATTATTGAGCAAAGAATGCAAAAGCTATTAGTCACCAACTCTGGTCCTTAGCACACCTGTTCTGTTCTCGATAACCACATCTGAATAAACTTAGATAATAAACCAAATCTCTTGGGCAGTTTTAGCTGAGTCCTTAACTCTAATCTCAGCACCTCCAAACAGATAAGAACTGAGAGGAAAGGAGGCGGAGGGGCTGCAAACCTGTGACTTCAGTGATTATGGGGCAAGCAGGGTCAGACTTGGTCAGAATTCAGGGTCTCCTCTACCCTTTTCATTCTTCCCTTTCTCCCCGTCCAGGGGCATCGACCCAGTGTCCACATGGGTCTAGCTCTGCTCTCACGCCAGTTCTCTCAAAGATGCATGCTGTGTTTATCTAATCACGTTCCTCTGCTTCCCTGTGCCCTAATGTCTGCATGTGTTGTGATATTGACCTAACAGAACTATTGGACAATTGAAGGAAACTGCGAGTCAAAAGGTACCCAACACAGGCCTGATACTAAACAGTTCTCAGTGTTTGCTACATTATTACTTCTGCCGTGGTTGTTAGCCCTTAATAATATTACCTTTCCCTGGGGTACTTGCATTCGCTGGAAGAGCTGCTAAATTGAAGTGATTCGTTTCTTGATGGAACTTCAGATGGAAAGAACGATTGTAGGCAAGGGTCCTTCATGGTCTCCGTAAATCCCTCCCTCCCCACGAGTAACACCCACATAGTCCACAGAAGCCTGTCTCCATGTCTGAATCTCCTTCCCGATGCAGATCGCATCTGCTACTTCGCATCAAGGTCCCACATGGCTCTACTGCCCAGAAGCAGACAATCATCAGACAGCTCAGTGCAGGGGCAGAACCGGCCAATGCATAAAGAGGGAGGACGGCAGATGCTCACGTGCAGCTCTGTCTAGCTAACAGTTAACTCCAGTTTTGCTAGCTCTCCTTGAGAATCCAGCATGACTCAAGGTCAAGCAACCCAAGGCTTCATCTGAAACTCATAAGGAGGCCAGCAGACAGCAAATGTCAGCATAAAACCGCTCCCAGCTCCGGGCATGCAGCATGACTCAGCATCTATCCCCCAGGCTTGCTTTTTCTCCCCTCCTCTCCTGCCCTGCAGCTGCTACCTTAGGCAAGGCTCTCACAATCACTCCCCAAGTGAGTAATGAACAGCTAATATTTACTAAATGCTTGTTATGTGCCATGCAACACATGCTTTGATTTTTAACATGTAATTTCTCATTAAAAACTCATGGAAGCCAGGCATGGTGGCACATGCCTTTAATACCAGCACTTGGGAGGCAGAGGGAGGTGGATCTCTGAGTTGGAGGCCAGTCTGGCCTTCATGGCAATTCCAGGCCAGCTGTAACTACAGGGAGACCCTGTCTCAAAAAGACCAAAAAAAAAAAAAAAATCCATGGAATAGAAATGTTTACCATTTTTTAGATTAAAGAATGCTCAAAGAAATGAACTTGGACCTGAGCTTTTGTCCTCCTGTCCTGTCTGCAGCCTCCTTCCCCCCACTGCCCTCTCACTGTGCCTGTCAATACTGACTACTAGCCAGTCTCTGCTTTGAGTCTCCTCCAAGCCACTTGAAAGAATGCCTTCCTAAAACATGAATCCTATCACATTTGGAAATCCTTCAAATGCTCCTTGTTAGGTCCCAATAAAGTAGAGGCTGCCTAAACTGGTCCCCTGGACTACTCTCAGCCTTACTCCAACATTCCTTCCAGGCCCAGCCTCTGCTTCTGTTCTGCAACAGGAAGACATTCAGCATTCATGAAGGTGCTCTGCTCCTGCATCTCCATCTTTATAGCCACCATCCTTCTCCGGAATGTGGTTTCCCCAGTTGGTTTCCTGGCAAAAGTCTGTTGAAGACCCAATTCAATTGTCACTTCCTCTGAAACCCTCCTGTGATGGTTAATCTTGATGGTTGGTTTGACTAGATTGAGAGCTGCCTAGATTAGTAACGCTCACCTCTGGGAATGTCCAGGAGGGTGTTTCCAGCAACCATTAACCAACAGGCTGGAGGCCAGATGGGAAAAAAAGGGAAGAGGGAGGAAGCCTGACAGTAAGGCCACGCTCTCTGGACCTGGCCTCCATGACTTGAGCACCCTTGCTCTGCCATGCCCTTCCTCCATGATGTTCTGTGTCACCACAGCCCAGAACCAGTAGAGCCTCTGAAACCGTGAGCCATAATAAACCTTCCCACCTTTCAGTTGTTTTTATCAGATATTTGTCATAGCAACATAAAACTAACAAATCCACCTCCTGAATCCTTCTGTCTCTTATCCCTGTCCTTCCTGCTGGGTTCAATAACCCTTCTATTCCTGTCACTAACCTGTTACTACATAAAATTATGTATGGTTGGAAATCAGGCACAGTAATTAGGCCAGAAGCACTCCCTGGGCAAGGACTGTAGCTTTTTTATATTTTAATTCCATCTTTTGGTTCCAGCATCTACCCTAGGGTCTGGAACAGAATAGCTTATTGAAAATGTGTTACACAGATGGAGAGAGCACTTACTTATCCAGAGTTAGTCAAGCATCTTCTATGTGCCAGGCCCTGAGCTAGAACACTGGGAAAGCAAAGAGGGTTATCGGTCCCTGAGGCGCTCTTGCCCTTCCTCTAGTGCTTATATAATCAAGGGCTTTTGTTGCTTTCTTTCTTGTCTCTCTTCCCAGAAAACAAACCAAACTGCAGAGCCTACAAAATAACACCTAATTTCATCCTGTTTAACCTAAACACAAGTGCCATCCATTTAACTGCCACACTGTTTTTTAGAAAACCAACTCAATTGTCAAGTCAAAATTACAGTTTGTGCAAATAACCAAAGTTACACAGCCTTCAAGTCCCTTGAGCGCTTAACTCCCATGATGCTTGTTCGTTAAGTGCTGTGAACGCTATCACTTTCCTGATTAATCATGGGTTAATTAACTGAACGGCGCTGACAGGAGAGCGTTGTCTCAAGGTTGTTGTTTTTCTAGAGACAAGAACTTGTACTATTCAGCTGTGTCATTTCATTAAATCCCTATTGAAATCTTTGCCCTCTGCCTGCGCTGAATTGTCTCATCATTTGATAGTATGTTGCTTGGGCCTCTAATTCTCTTCTACAAAAATAGGCTTCATTTCGAACCTTATAGGCAAGGTAGGAACTCAGGGCAGCAACCTGGAGGCAGGAGCTGGAGCACAGGCCACAGAGGAACACTCCTTACTGGCTTGCTCCCCCGGCCCCTGCTCAGCCTGCTTTCTTATGCAACACAGGCCCCACCTGCCCAGAGGTGGCACCACCCACAATGGGCTGGGCCCTCCCACATCACACAACAATCAAGAAGATGCCCCTCAGACATGGCCACAGGTGTGTCAAGTTGACACTAAAGCGATCCAGCAAACTATACAGAGGAACACTCCTTACTGGCTTGCTCCCCTGGCCCCTGCTCAGCCTGCTTTCTTATGCAACACAGGCCCCACCTGCCCAGAGATGGCACCACCCACAATGGGCTGGGCCCTCCCACATCACACAACAATCAAGAAGATGCCCCTCAGACATGGCCACAGGTGTGTCAAGTTGACACTAAAGCGATCCAGCAAACTATATAAGTAGAAACTGCCCCTCCCTTGGGGAAGATGCCTGTTTTCCACTGACAGTTTCTGTGCTTTGCTGTGTTCTCTAAATAAAAGGACACATGTCTTGTCTGTGGCAGGTCTGGCTCTGACTCTTATTTCTAAACTTTAAACTCCTTCCTTTTTCTGCTCTCCTAAATCTAACAGACAAAGTTAGTGTTATCCAGACTGCTATAAAATGCCCAGCATTCAATCAAAGATGAGACACACCAATGTGCATGAGCAGATGACCACTTGGTTTCTTTCTGCTTTCCTCCACTAGAACATAAACCCCCTGAGCACAAGGTAAAACACATGCAATCGGTTCGTATCTCAGAGTCATCTAAGCTATGGTTTGTGCAAGTTGTTCTACAAATTAATATTGAAAAAAAAATGACTCTAATGCTTCCCATGACTATACACAGAAAAAAAAGCCCCCAAAGAGCCAGCACTGAGCAAGAGCTTCAGAGTCAACATCAAACTCTTCTAAGTTCTACATCACCTACAATAAGGCCGCACCTCTTCCAGGAATAACTTATAAGAAGCCAATCTGAAATAATAATAAAATGACTAACAACAACAGGAAGAAAGAAAAGCAGACTGGAGCTGCAGCCTGCAAGAGACCTGGAGTTTGGTGATCCAACTAGACTGACTGGCCAGCAAGCCCAGGGATCCTCCTGTCTGTTCCTCCCCATTGTTGGGGTTACAGGTGCACTACTGGGCCCAGCTTTTACATGGATGCTATGGATCTGAATTTAGGTTCTCATATGTGTGTGTAGCAAGCACTTTATCAACTGATCCATTCCCAAAAAATGAATTTTAAAGATGAGTGGTCCAGAAAAAGAGAGAATTTCCTGGGACAGAGTTTTCTATGCTCTGGGTATGGGCTCTGCTAGTTAGTCTTCCTTTTTGATCAGACTATAAAGAGGGAACTCAAAACACTTGTACTGCAGAGAGCACATGAGAGAAAAAAACCCTTCCTGTGCTCCGGGAAAGGTGGAGGGTAAGAAAGGGGTGCAGGAAAAGTTCTGAGAGACTGGTTCCCAGACTTTTTAGTTCAAGGTACTAAGCATTTCAAAGCACAATACTCTGGGGGTATTGTTTTCTGAGCCCTCTGTAGCGAGGTCAGAGCTGGGCCTGCTGCATGCTGATGAAAGCCGTATGTCCTTGAGAGTCTACACACATTAGGCAGAGGGACGAAGAACTTTCTGCAGATTTCTCTACCAATGGAGGCACTTTTTAAAAAACTAATTTGAGCTGGGCGTGGTGGTGCACACCTCAATCCCAGCACTCAGGAGGCAGAGGCAGAACAGTCTCTGTGAGATCGAGGCCAGCCTCTTCCGCATAGCTAGTTCCAGGTCAGCTGGGGCTACAGGGCAACCCTGTCTCAAAAAACCAACAAATAATAATAATTTGTTCAAAGGCTTACTGTATGGTGATGTCAGCCCTGGACTAGGAACATTTTAAGAATTGTTCCAAATAGGAAAAATAATTTTCATTCATTCATTCAAGTACCTACCATGTGCCCATGTGTTAATAAGCATGCTGCATGCATTGAATCACTTATTTCCTCAAGTTCTCTGAAGCAGATTGATGACTTAACAAAAGTCCCAAACCCCAGTCATGACAGCCAATTGGGTCAAGACTGCACAGCAAGGAAACAGCAGAGCCTCTGTCTCAGTGCCGTGTGGAGGCCTGTGGGTGCCAATGTCTGCAGCTCATGTGTAATCTAAATTGTGCATTTAAACTTCTTTGCATCTCAGATGGGGGTATACATTGGTTTAAGGTAAGTAGATTGAAAACTGTATGCTGTGAGTGGACTTTGCAGGTTCTCTATCCTGGTGGCATCTCGTGGTGCCCATTTCTAATATTTCTAGAACCCTCCAGTCCTATAGCAGGCCTCCAGGGCAATGTGCCATGCAATTCAATAGGAAATGTCCTGTGAACAGGTGAAACTAATGAAGAGCACTGTCAGAAGGTGAACGCACACCTTCCTTTTTCTAGAACATACAGGGTTTGTGTAAAAGAAATCTTGTACCCTGAAAGCTCTTGCAGTTATTTCCTACTCATCCACTACCTGCTGCCTCCACCTACAGATGCCCAGGACTGGGTAGTAGCGCCTGGTGATTACTGCGCTTTCTGTGGAGTAGTGAGGATCGTTTTTAGTTCTTCTTCAATAAAGGAGAGAGCCTTAAAATCAGCATAAACACCCACAGTACTGGATCAGGTGAAGTTACCAGGGCAACGGCAGCCATCTCTGACGTCACTGAGGGAGGACACCTCCATAGGGAGGGTGGCCTTCACCACCCCCTCACAGCTTCCCTGGCTTTCAGATTTTATTGATTCCTTGAGTCGTTTAGCCCTCTGAGAATGGCCATTCCACCCCCACCCTCCTCCTACAATGCAGCAAGGGAGGAAGCTACCTTTATTTGAAGTCACCCTTTGGCCAAAACCATCAAAAAGAAACCACTTCAGAGGGAAGCAAGGAGGGAGTCCTGAAAGGTCTGCAGTGCCAATCCATCTGTGACTTTGCTTTGAGATTCCAGGAAAGTGGAAATGAGAGGGGAAGAGTCTGTGCTCACACCAAGAGCACAAAGGGGCAAATCTAACCATAGCTAGCCAAAGCACCTCACCCACTCTCACCAGAAGTCTCAATTCACGTGGTCTCTGAGCACGGCCTGTTGCTCAGTAATATAGTCACATGCCACAAAATGGACACTACATCATCAATGAACCACACATGCAACAGGTGTTCCCATGAGATTAGATCACCTGGTGGCATTGTAGTCATCTTAGTGTAAGCACACTCTGATGTCCACACAACCACAAAATAGCCTAAGGATACATTTCTTACAAAAATCCCCCTTGTTCAGTGGCACATGACTATATAAGGATTTCTTCATGCTGCACTAATGGGTAACCACTAGATAGGGGAAAAGAAAACAAGAGATCCCTGGTGCCATTCTCTCCTCAAACCCTGTGCCAGAGGATGTTTACTGTTTGTTACTGTAAGGCTTCCCTCCCTTATAGATATGGACCTGTTTTAGGATAGCAACAGCCCAGCCAAAGACTAGATTTCTCCGGAAACTTGTGAATTACTTTTCCTCACTGTAACAAATACTTGAGGAAACTACCTTCTAAAGAAAAAGGGTTTATTTAGGCCACAGTTTGGGAAGGTCAAGTTAAAGACTGAGCAGTCCCATTGGTTTGGGTCTCTGCTAAGGATACCACATGGTAAAAGCAGAAGCACATGTTGAAGGAAGTGATCACATTTCTTCTCCAGAAAACACAAAGGACTCCATAACCCCCTAGTGACTAAGGACCTCCTCCCACTAGAAGTCCACAGACCTACAAATAGCACTACCCTGGAGACCAAGCCTTTTTAACATATGTATCTTTGGGGGACATTATCCATATTCAAACATAGGACCCTGCATCTAGGCTCACGTGACCAACTCCTACACACAAAAGGAATCAGAAGTGACTGGGTTATTTACAAATCAGAATGAGGCCATCTCTACCCTTTCTTCCCCTTCTCTTGCCTAAGGTTTAAAAGTAAGAGTTTGAGTTCCTGTGTCACTGAACTGAACATGATCCTTGACTGCTTTTTGAACCAAAAGTAAACTTTGTGTTGAGCAGCTGGTATTTCAGCATGTCTCTGTTACAGCAGCTAATATTAACCTATACAGCCTTATCACTATCAGCTGAGCCAATGAGACTATGGCTTCCATCCAGGACTTTAGATTCTTAAGGATCATCACATCTGAGTCCAAAACAGAAGCCACCATCCCAGTCTGAACACAAAACTTACTCAAACTAGAACGAAAAAATAAGATACAATAAAACTCATCAGTAAGATTGTATTTATCTCCAGGGCACAAAGAGAAAATTATAAGAGGCAGAGGATGTTAGACAGAGGCAGGGGAAACCAAAGACCTCTGTACAGTCTTAGTCTATGTTTGTGTCTCTTTGAGCATAGCACAGGAATATACTTACACAGAAGCCAATTATTATGGCTTGGATATGCAGTGATCTCCTGTTAGTGCTGATTTTTTTTTTAAAAACAAGTGCAAAGATACCACCCATGTCCAAGTTGCAAGTGTGATAGCACTGAATGCCCCTTTCCTTGACAGTGGACTGACTAGTACAAGCCACACAGTTCTTGTCTTAATGCTAGCCTAGACAAGGCCAAAGTCAAAATCTGAGAACCAGGGGCTGGAGAGATGGCTCAGCAGCTAAATGTACTGCTCTTCCAAAGAACCAGCACCCACATTGGTGGGCTCACAACCACCTAAAACTCCAGCTCCAGGAGATCTGACATCTTCTTCTGGATTTCAGAGGCTCCTGAACTTATTCCTGTACATATCCAAATGCAGATATACACATAATTTAAATTTTTTTAAATCTTAAAAATCTGAGCACCAAAATAAATTAAGAAGCTTTTACCCAAAGCTAAAAGAAAACCGTGCTGCTGTCTTTCCCCTCCCTTCCCAGCCCTCTACTTCTCAGCTAAGAAACTCATCCACGCTTAGCTCAATCCACTCCCACGACCTGTAAGAGGAAAGACAGGAAGGTTTTCTTCCTTCTTTACAATATTTTCTTAAATTCATTGACAATTTCACATGTATCTAATGTGTTCGGGTCATTTTACCACCATTACTCTCTTTCACCCTCCTCAGTCCCACTGAATTATTTCTTCTTCCCAACAAGTCCCCCTCCTATTTACATATCATTTTTCTGTGTGTTTGTTTTGCCTTTCTGAGACCCACAGAGTTTAATTAGAGTTGCCTGCATGAGTATGGGTGGAGGTGGGGGGTTATTTACTGGAACATGGAAACTTAACAGTGGCTACAATCGCTGAAGAAAATTACTCCTTCCTCGGGGCTGGAGAGATGGCTCAGCGCTTAAGAGCACCGACTGTTCTTGCAGAGGGCCCAGGTTCTAGTCCCAGCACTGACACAGCAGCTAACACTCCAACATAACTCCAGTTCCAGGGGATCCGACACCATCTTCTGACCTCCTCGAGCATTGCACACAGGTGCACTTACACTCATTCAGGCAGTACACTCATACACAAAAAAATAATAAATAAAAATATTTTTTGGTCTTTTTGAGACAGGGTCTCCCTGTAGCCCCAGCTGGCCTGGAACTCACTATGTAGACCAGGCTGGACTTGAACTAACAGAGATCCGCCTGCCTCTGCCTCCCGAGTGCTGGGATTAAAGGCATGTGCCACCACACCTGGCATAAATATATTTTTTCAAAAAAGAAAATACTCCCTCCTTGATCCTAGCAACCATTAACTGACAATAGCTCCTCAGAAAGGGGTGGAGCTTCAGGAGCACCACCCATGTGGGCATACTGACTGGCCCTTTCTTGTACAATGTCCTATTTAGGCAACCATAGCTGCTGTGAGTCCATGAGTGCAATGGCCATACAATGTCCAGAAAAATAGTGTTTCACAGTGTTCCTCCCCACCCTCCAACTCTTACATTCTTGTCACATCCTCTTTGATGATGTTGCCTGAGCCTTGGAAGAGGTGATACTGACTTTCTTTTTAGGGCCAGGCACTTAGTAGTCACTTACTCTCAGCTCTTTGGCCAGTTATTGTTGCCCACTGCAAAGAGAAATTTGTCTGGCCAAGGCTGAGAGCAGCACTGATCTATGTATCAACTGAGAAGACACCATGTCGATGAATGCTTTCTACAACAGAGTCAGAGTAAGATGTATTAGTTACTTTTCTGTTGCTATGATAAAATGCCATCACCAAAGGCAACTTATAGAAGAAAGAGTTTATTTTGGCTTATAGTTCCAGGGGGATAAGAGTCCATCATGTTAAGAAGGCATGGAAGCAAACAGCAGGCATGGTGGCAGGAGCCAAAAAGCTCACATCTTCAATGGCAAAGCTATGATTCAAAGCCCACTCCCAGTGACATACTTCCTCCAGCAAGGCTTCACCTCCTAAAAATTCCATGACCTCCCCAAACAGTGCCACCAACTGGGGATTATGTGTTCAAATACTTGAGCTGGGGAGGGGGTGTGGCGTTTCTCATTTGAACCACACTACACAAGACATCATATCTCATCCAAAGAGATGCCGCATGCACTGATGTACTGCTGGTACAGAATGAGGAAAATAAAAGCCAGGAAAAAAGGGGACCCGGGTCCAAAGCCAGTGGCCTTTGGAGGAGGTTATAAAAAAGAATAAATGAGATTCCAGAAATAGCACTTTGGGGGTGCACCAGAGAGTGAGATGCTCCCTGCCATAAGATTCTTCCAGAGAAGACAAGCGAGGCTCTAAAGGAATCAAACAAGAACCTACAGAGGTCCATATAAGGAAATATCAATATTTCTTACAAAATTAATCACTGAGCAAGTATCATCATTCATAACTGTCAATTTCTTGATACAGGAAACTAGCACAACATTTTCTGGAAGGGAATTTGAGTCTACTTAAATTTAGATATTTAAACTCTTGGATATAATAAATTCTACTTCTAAGAACCTATCAACAGAAATATTCCTACTCTTGAAAATTTGTAGAAAAGTCTGTACAACGATGCTCAATGTTAATAAGACACAAATTTTGAGGCATTTTGCCTGTGAACATTTGTTATCCATTCCCTTTTGCAAAACACATTAAATCTGTGAGATAACTCAGTTAGGATTCAAGATGTCACATGACTTCATCAAGGAGCCAAGACCCCACAGTCCGCACCTTTTGTTTCTCAGTACCACCAAACCTGAGTCCTTTGAGTACAAAAACCATATCTCAGTCATTGTTCATTTTCAGACCTTGAGTGCTATTTGCTAAATGAGTTCATGGTTTAACTGGACATGGAGCAAATTTAGCCTTCTGTGACCCGATACTCTAGAGACAGAGTCGATAAAGACCTGTTTTGCCTTGAGGTGACTTCAACTATCAAATGTGCCCTTACCCCCAACTCTAGGCAGTTGCTGGTTTAGAAGAGGAAATGAAAGCATCCAGAGAAATGAAGAAGAACAAAAATATGGTTGGCAATTTAAATTCTCAAGATGAAATAAAAAAGAAATTTTAGATTATTGCTTATACCTTGAAGTTCCTAAGATTATATGTGCCCTTTTCTAGGGAAAATATGTATGTTTTTCATGAACTTCTCAAAAAGTTTATCACACACACACACACACACACACACACACACACACACACACCAAAAATGAAGATGAAGAACCATTGAGCCAAGGATTTTTTGTTTTATTTTGTTTTGTGTTTGAGGGGTCTTTATAGGAGCCCCAGCCTCCCAAGTGCTGGGATTACAGGTGTGTGCCATCATACCTGGCCCAAGTCATTTTTTTTGAGATACTGTCTCACTGTGTCATCCCAGCTGGCACAGAATTCACAGAGCTCTACCTACCTCTGCCTCTTGAATGCTTGGATTAAAGGCATGCACCACCAAGCCCACCCCAAAGGGATTCTTTACTCAGTCTCTGCCAAGGATCAATACACAAAGATGATTTAGAAACCAGTGAGAAAAGACCACTGATACAAAATAGACCTACAAATGACTCCATAAAGTAAATTGTTACACTGATAATCCAATTTCCCCTTTGCAAACTTTCAATATGTTCCAAAGCATTACAGTTTAAAGATGTTTGTGAGATTCCCACCCAGATCGTAAATTTACATTGCTACATTCCCTAATTAAATATGAAAACACATTTTCTGATTAAAAAACCAAGAGGTAAATAAATCTCAGAAATGGATGAACCCAATGTTTAGAACATCACCTATAAAAATAAATGTGACGTAAAATAGTTCATTATACCACTCATTGTGACTGTAAGATTGTTAACCAGACACTTTCAGGAATACTTGATTGGCTGTGTCGGCTTCTTATTAAACTTAACAAGTGAAAGAAGAATGTTGTTTATTCCCTTTCCAAACTCCCAAGAATATTGGCTTAGTCCCAGCAAGCACCACCACTATTTTATCAAAAGAGCAACTGATTTTTCCCCAAATTATTTGTTTTACTGAAGCTCTGCTACTTGGCCAATCTGACTGCCTCTAAGTAGTCTTTGGTATTCCTGCTATATTATACTGAATAAAAGTCAAATTGGGCACATCAAAATTTTCAATTTTTTTCCATTATATATATGGGGGTATATGTATATTAGTCTGTGTCATTATTAAATTAGCTATTGTTGTGTCCCAATAATTTTCAACTACAAAAGTGTTGATAATATGGCATTTCCAGAGATACAGCTTCCAATCCTCCCCCGCCCCCCCCCCGCCCACCTCAGCCTCCCACCAATCTACTAACTCCCATTGTCATTGACCTACTAATTAATAGCTATCTTTGGGCTTCCTGTGTCCAGGGAGATGGTGGGCTCACCAACAGCCTTTATTAGCACTTATCTGCCTGCTTCTTCATACTAAGTGCTATAAAAAGCAAATTAATCAGATGCAGTGCTTGCTTTCTAGATGCTTACCAATCAAACGGGGAGAAAACTGCTTATACGCAGAAAAGACATCTGGGTACAGCATGGTAGAAAGAGAACTGACTTACAGGGCATGAGACCAGGTTGAGAAATTGCAATTCAATTTAATACTATTTAGTTATGTGGTTAAATAGAACTAACTCAGAATTAACAAGCACATAAACATGTATGACATTTCTACTTTATAATAAATAAGGCTGTTTTTTTAATATTTTATTATTTTTATTTTATGTGTATGAATATATTGTCTGCATGTATGTGAGTGCACCCGTGTCATGCAATGCCGCGGAGGTCAGAAGAGGGCTTCAGATTTCCCTGGAACTGGAGTTAAGGACAGTTCATAGCCGCCATGTGGATGCTGGGAATCGAACCCAGGTCCTCTGCAAGAGCAGTCAGTTCTCTTAACCGCTGAGCCATCTCTCCAGCAGCCCCCCTTTTTTTTAAGACAAAGCATTGTTGCATATGGCTTATAAAGCCCAGGAAGCTGGACTTGATTGTACATGTCTATAATCTCAGCACTTGAAAAACTGAGATAGAAGGATCAGGAGTTCAAGACTAGGTTGGGCTTCATACCAAATACAAGGTAAGGCTGAGATGCACAGTTAAAACCTATCTCAAAAGAGTGGTCAGGGTTGGAGAGATGGCTCCGCAGTTGAGAGCACTGGCTGCTCTTGCAGAAGCCAAGTTCAATTCCCAGCACCCACATGATGGCTAACAAGCATCTGTAACTCCAGTACCAGGGGATCTGACACCCTTTTCTGACCTCCATGGGCATTGCCCAACACAGATGCACCCACCTGCATGCAAGCATTATACTCATACACATAAAATAAAAATAATAAAATTAAAATAATTTAAAAAAAAAAAAGAAAGGGGTGGAGGCCCACTGAAGATATAGCTCACTGGTAGAGTGCTTGTCTAGCATGTGCAAACACCCTGGGTACCATCCTCAGTGCCACTAAAAAGAAAAATGAAAGAAGCCTAAGTCAATGGAACAAATACTGGACTGTGAGTCAAAAGATTGGGATTATGGGTCATTCAGGTTCTGAGTTCCTGTTTCCTGTTTCATCTGACTTCCTAATATTATGGTATTAGATGCCTCTCTACTATTAATATCTCAACTTTTCCTTCCTTTGGGACAGCAAGAGACTGTGGGGCCTAGGTAGGAGCTACAGCAGCTGTGGACCACGATGGAGTATATGACAGTGGAATGCCCAGTGAGCTGCTTCATCTGACAAATACCTGGTCCAGAGCCAGGGTGCCAGACCCACCTAGGACAGCTTAGGGAGAGGGGTGGACACGTGAAGCTCATACATCAGGACCATGAAAGCTGATGTGGTGGCAAGACTGATGTTGGCATTTGTTACACAACTCTGGGGGTTTGGCCATTCACTCATAATCACTGTGTATTTGTTTGGTTACCTTGACAATTTTCTGGAAGATATTGAAAAGTGTCTTGAGGAAGAATAGCTAACAAGCCTGAGATAGAAGAGAGAGATGCGAAAGACAAGCCCCAGAGTCAAGGTTCAGCACTACACCCTGTGGCTTTAGGAGTCTAGACTACTTACAAGGTATCAACTATCACCATTTTGTTGTCCACGTCTCTGTCTCGAACCCTTCTGCTCTGTAAGCCCATTCCCCCAGAGATATTCTCTGGTGATATTTAAGCTCAAGAAGCCCACACACCACCTCTCCCAACCAAACACATTCTACTCTCTCCTCACACTCTTGTTGAAGGCCCATCATTCTCCAATGGCTTGAGTCTGAAATCTTGACATTACCATGGAGCACTGCATTCCTCTTCAGCTTCATCATGCATCCAGGGGCTGGGGCCTCTCTGACAGCTTTGAAGTCTCTTTCATCAACTCCCTTGCTCTCAGGCATCCTGCCACCATCCAGCTTAAACAGAACACCCTTCTAACTGGTCTCCAGACCACCAGTACTGATTCAACACATGCTATGTGATGGTGGCCAATTGTCCTCCAGCAGTCCTGTAAATATCCACTCCCTGCCCCCTAAGACATTGCTAACATCTTCCTGCTTATTGAATCAGGACCAAAGTGCCCCCTAAACAGCATAACAGCATTATCTCTGTTTAGGCAACACTCACCATGGCAAAATCTTTATGGTTCACAGAGAACTAACCAGTGACCTGGGGAAGACATCTCCAAATCTGTTTCCTCACTTGTTAGATGGGATGTTAACAGCGCCTGGTTTACACAGCTGTCCTGAAGATTAAATTAGATGGTATCTGTAAAGTGCTCAACATGCTGCTGAACTCTCAGAAAATGCCTAGTGTGAGGATGATGATAATGATAATGATGACTGACGATGCTGTTGATGATGATGAAAGTAATCTCCCTGACGCATCCCTCAGATGACCTTATTTAATCTCTGGCTTAAGATTGTTTTCTTTCACATTAAGTTCCAAACAAAGTCACCTAAGTACATTTCATATAGTCATCTGCTTTGCAGTCCCGTTCTTCCCTGGCTTCCAAACCAAAGTTGCCTTGAAGAAGCAAGGAGCACATTTTGTCTCAACTATGCAAATGTAGGCGTTATGTAAACCCAACGGCAGGGGTCCAAATCTAGGTACTTACTAGAGTATTAATCTGCGAGTCTAGTTTTGTCATCTATAAAACAGAGGTAATGTCACCCACTCTGCAGGCTGTTACAAAAATTAAATGGAATTGTCTATAAAAGACAGCATAGAAGCTGTCTGAGGCTTCCCCAACTTCCTGCCCTTTTGAACCAATGTGGCTTAAAGCAGGTGGGCTCTGCCTTCAAATTTGTATGTTTTTCCAAACATTCTGGAAATCAAAATGATGGCAAGGCTGGCAACTATCTTAGTCTGCTGAAGTTGCTATAACAAAAAAAAAAAAAAAAACCATAGATGGGGGTCTTAAACAGAAAATGGAGATATCCGAGATCTAGGTTCCAGCACGATAGGCTTCATTCTGAGTGCTCATTTCTTGTCTTGTCCTTGTTCTTGCTGGGTGACACATGGCCCTTCCCTGGTGCCTGAATGTAGAGAGAGAAAGACACTCTTTCTGTAGAAAGTCATCTCATCAGACCAGGGTCCTACCCCAAAAGTTCTGGAACCAAATGTCATTAAGTTGGGGTTTAGGGCAGCCGAATATGAATTTTGGACAAATGGAGCTACACAAATATTCACAAGACCAGCATTTGACATTGCCCTTATTATTACAGAAGCTCAAATTCCCTCCTAAGTCTCCATTTCCATTTTGTTTTCTTCAGTGTTTCAGTTCAGACCCAGAGCTTCACACAAGCTAGGCCAGAACTCTACCACTGAATTACATTCCCAGCTCCATATGGAATCCTCATAGAACACCTCCCAGGGCTTCACCGATGGTCCTCCCGACCACTGCATGGCATTAGCCTTAGCCTTGTGGTTTCGTTTCTGTTTCTTATTTTGGTTTTTTGGTTTGGGTAGGTGTTTTGGTGGGTAATTGGGATTGAACCAAGGGCTTGAATACACTGGATAAGCACTGTATCACTATTAACTACTTCTGTCCTGCTCCAACAGTAAGGCCTTTGAAACTCAGAAGTGTTACCAAAATACCAAGTCTCCCAGAGACCCTGGGAATAAGCCTCCAGCCATAGCCTAAGCTGTGCCTCCTGTCACTGCATCCTCTAATGCTGCCATGCCAAAGCTTCCAGAGCTGCTAATGTGCTGGCATCTACACCCCATCACCCAGAGGCCTCTGTCCAAACCCAGCAAACTGCAGAATGCCACCAGCCTTTGGGCTGGGATATCTCAGAGATGTCAGAGCAGGTCTTCAAAATCCAGGCATATTCCTTCCATGTGGGCCTTTCTGGTGACTAACCAGAGCTTGGCACTTAGCAAGTACTCAGTAAATATCGTTTTAACTGTCAGTGGCCTAATCCACACAAAAAGTAGCAAAACAAACACTGTTAAAATAAGGGCCTCAAAATCTCCCTTATCTGACTCTAAGGCTTTTTTTTTTTTTTTCAGTAGTTTGTGGCGTCTAATTCTCTCTCTTCTGAGATGTCTCTAAGTTGGCTTTTGAACCAGAGCTTTCCAACTAGCATGCTACAAGTAGGCCACTGATGCACAAGGAGATAGTATGAGTCTCTGGGGCTGCTGGGCTAGGACTGAAGGATCACAGGGCTTAGGCAACAGCAGCCTCCTCAATTTACCTAGTGAACTATACAAATGCTAACATTCTCTATGCATGGCATGAATGGAAGATCTAGAAGCAAGTCCTCGTGCTGGGAGTCCCAACTGCCTCCTCCCCCACTCTGTCAGGTCTGTGGGCTGAGGACAAGCCCCACCTAGGTTCAAGATGCCTTGCCCCACCAAGAACCTGTGAACAAAGTCCCAGCTCCACATGTGCACTAAACCTCAGTGTTTTTGCTTTCCTCCCCACTTCTCTCAAACTAGCATTTGGTTGTTTTCTCCATTGCCTGACCTTTGTTGCTCCCCCTGGATAGGCTCACCCGAAGCCCCAGTCACATCTGCCCCTCCTGCTACACCCTCGATGTCCTCAGCTCCTCCCAGGTCTTCCAGAGGATCTTTTCATCCCCTAACAATTATTTGAATGGGATTCCTTAAAACTGAGTCCAAAAAGAAAGAAAATCTGAGTTTCAAGTTAACTTGGTTTTTTAGTAGAACTCACACACTTTGCTGCTACTTTAAAAGCCTTGATGCAAAACCAGTTGTTGCTCAACTAATATTTTCAAGCAAATGAACACACCAACTAATCAGCATCTATGAGAAGGTGAGTGGGGGAGGGGATTATGTGCAGGTACTAGCCCTTTCGTGGAGGACAGCTAGTAGGTGATTTTTTAAAAAACTACCAGGAGGAAAAACATTTCTATGTGAGAACAAACAATGGTGTACCTTGGCTATTTGGAATTCTCCTGTTTTTTAATCTGTCTAGTTTAACTGCTCCTTAAATGCAGCTGGGTGGTAGTTTCTCTAGAGACCTGTGTTACATTCCTAATTTTGGCCTCCCTTAGCTCATTCCCATCGTTTCTCACTTATTTATGGGAAATAAGAATCATAACTGAGGTCGGGTATGGTGGCGCACACCTGTGATCCCACTACTAGGGAGACGGAGACAGGCAGAGCTCTGTGAGTTTGAGGCCATCCCAGTCTATATAGTGAATTCCAGATGAGTGTATACATAGTGAAACCCTGTCTCAAATAATAATAGTAATAATAATAATAATAATAATGATAATGATAATAATAATAAAATATCTGTCAGGCATGGTGGCACACACGTTTATTCCCAGCACTTAGAAGACAGAGGCAGATGGATCTCTGTGAGTTTAAGCCTAGTCTAATCTACATAGTGGGTTCCACGCCAGCCAAGGTTGCATAGTGAGATGCTGTCTCAAAAAGAAAAAGAAGACTCACACTTGTAACTCATAACCATCTCAAAAAGGAAAAGAGGATGATTCATACTCTTTCAAGAGAGAAGGGTTCCTTATATCTACACATGGGTTTGGTGCATGTTAATTGCTCAATACAGAAATAGGTTTATGTGCACTAGAGAAAAAACTGAATAATATTTCCCAGCACAGCTTAGCTGAGGGTTTTTTATGTACACAAGTGATTTTAATATTTGCACACAATACTGTTTTCAATTTATGAGATTTATATGAAAGCAACAGGAATCTTGCACTCTGCAGATTGATTGCTATTTAGGATAATTGTTTTATGTTGTATAATGCTCATCACTGGCAGAGAAGAAGAAAGAGAAGGAATTTGAAAAGGAGGAAGATGAGCTATCTGACGTCTCCAAAGGTCCAGGCTCTTCTAGGTGAAGGCCTATCCAATGTGTATATCAAACTACACATTCTCTGCCACATTTGGACAAATGAACCATATAGTCAAATGTTGTTCATTGTCATGAAAACCTGTTTTTTTTAGGGCCTCTCAGCTCCTGGGCATCTTTTCAGTTTACAGAAAAGAGAAAGGACATACAACCAAAGATATCACAGAACCCGCACATCTTTCTGCTGGCCAGCATCCTCAATCCTAGGTCAGCCCCAGTGTTGGTTCAGTTTGGCCCACCTTGCTCCATACAACCCAGAGGCTAACTCCTGCCCCATCTTTTCTCTTAGCTTCAGAGGAAAGAATTCTAATTCTGACCCTGTGTGACACTTTATAATTCAAAGAGATTTAGAAGAATGAGGAAGAGGAGGAGGAGGAGAGGGGGGGAGGAGGGGGAGGAGGAGGAGGAGGAAGGGGTTGGGGCTGCATGTGGTGGCACATAAATTTCATCTCGGCACTCTGGAGGCAGAGCCAGGTAGTACTTAATGAGATTTAAGCCAACCTGTTCTACATATTGAGTTTCAGAGTTTCAGGCTAGCTGGAGCTACAGAGAGACTGTCTCAACAACAACAGAAAAAGAATTTGAACAGAGTTAGAGGCGCAGAGTGCTCCACAGACCTCTGTTTACACTGCCCTCTTCAGCTCTTCCCTTCTCACATCCACAGTCCCCAGGTCCAGAACTGGAAGCTTTCCTTGGACAGAAGCAACTTAATACCTCTCCTTCTTACTTTTCAGTCCATCAAGCCTTTTCTTTTTTTTTTCTAGAAGCTATCTAAAATGTAAATGCTGAGATGGGAGGTTGAGGACATGTAGAAAATCAAGGTTTCAATGAGATAGAAAATCATACCAGTCATAATATTGCCATGATAATTTGCAGTTGATTAGGCACTTTCATGGCAAAAGCTTCATGTGATTCTCACTAATAAATACATGACTTAGAGAAATAAGAAATATTTGGGAATTGTCACTTGTGTTTTACAGAGGAGACTCCTAATGATCAGAAACATTGACTCTACACTTCCATCCAGTACATGGCAAAAAGCTGAACATAGACCCAAACCCAGATTTCTTCTTATCGTAGATGGAGCTGGCCACAGTCAGAATCATTCTCACTCTTTCCTCTTGGCCTCCCTATTCCCACATCTGATCAGTCACCAGGTCTATTACACATGGATCCTGCTGTGCCTGGGTCCCAAATCCAAAGGCCCTAACCTGTCTCCTAAAGGCAGGCAATTGCCTGAAGGACCTTCATCTGCCATCCCTTCCCTACCCTACTCTGCACTAGCAACTCTACCTCTAAATGATTCAATGACAGTAAATGTTTATTGAGTACCTACTTATGCTAGGTTCTAAGTATGAGGCTACAGCTTTGTAGAATTGGATCCTGTGACAGTCAATCCTGATTGTCACCTTGGCAGGATTTAGAATCCCCGTGGAAAGAAATCTCTGGGCCTGTCTGTGCAGGAGTTTCTAGATTAGATTAACTGAAGTAGGAGACCCACCCTAAATGTTGGCAGCACCATCCCATGGGCTGGAGTCCCACTGAACAAAAAGGAGAAATGGAGCTGAGCAGCAGCATGCAGCTCTCCCTATAGCCACAACTGGCCTGGAACTTGCTATGGAGACCACGTTCTAAGCTAGCCTGGATCAAACAGTGGTCTGCTTGCCTCTGCCTCCCGAGTGCTGGGGTTAAAGCCATGTGCAATCACGCCCGCTCTCTCTGCTTCTTGACCGCAGATGTAGTGTGATCAGCTGCCTCAAGGTCCTGCTGCCATAGCTTCCCCACCATAATGGACTATACTCTCAAACATGATCCAAAATAAATCCCTCCTTAAGTTCCTTTTGTCGGGTATTTTGTCACAACAGGACCTCAGACAGATCCATACACCTTCCTCCAAACCAGGATTCGCTTGCTCAGTTAATGACCTCAATTACAGGGATCCTTATTTCAATGGTGAAGACAATAAGATTGTCTAAGCGTTCTGGGACAAAGAGAGAGTGCCTAGGACAGCTAGACACCCAGTGAGTGGCAGACCAAGACAAACAGAGGCCCTTAGTGAAGTCCATGATGAAAATTGGTGAGAATAGTTAATCGAGAAACAACTCTAATTAAATATGTCCTAATTTAATGCTTACTAGGTATTCAGACCTGGAGACAGAAATCAATGGAATGCCTTTTGGAGGGAACTTCCTTCCTCCACCTACTCTCAAATACAAGACCAGCCCATGTAAACACATCTCTAACAAAAATGGTGCCCTACGGGGGAGGGCTGTAAAATCACCACTGCTTCATTTGATCTGTGTATCCTTCACTTTCCCTGCCTCTCTGACCATCACAGAGGCTGCACCCTGGATCCCACTAGTCAGTCGTTCACAGGCAGTCCTATAATACTCTTTTGGCTTGTATCTCCAACACAATCCAATCATTCTGAGACCCACATCTAACATCCACTCATCAGTCCCTCTAATCCTTCACACTCTCTGACTTAGGTGACAGGTCAACCAACCGAACCTCTACCTCCCACCCCCTGGATGTGGTTTAAGATATCAGCTTAGATATTACACTGTTACTTTTCTCCTTGCAGTTTAAGAAGCAGTACAGTCCATTGGGGAAGGGAAGGATAGCAACAAGAACAGCTGGTCACACTGAGTCCACAGTCAGAAAGCAGATGGCAGACAAGAAGAGAGGCTGGGCTATAAAACCTCAAGGCCTGACCTCAGTGACCTACTTCCTCCAGTAAGGCTCCACTTCCTAAAGGTTTCACAGCTTCCCAAAACAGCACCACCAGCTAGGGACCAAGAGCTCAGACACATTAGCCTATGGATGACATTTCACATTCAAACCTCAGCATCAGGGTTGGGAGATAGCTCAGTGTTTAAAGTGCTTATCACCAGCATGAGGACTGGAGCTCAGATCTCCAGAGCCCAAGTAAATGCCAGAAGGCATGGCAAAAATATGGCAACTACAATCCCAGCCATGGAAGGCAAAGGCAGAGGATCCCCAGAGCAAGTTGGCTACAGAGAATAGAAAATCAATGAACTCTGGGTTTGATTGAGAGATCCTGCCTCAATGAAACAAAGTGGAAGAATGATTGAGGATGATTCCCGACATCAACCTTAGGCCTCCACGTATACACACATACACACATATACATACACACATGTAAACACACAAATGGAAAAAAAATAAAAACATGTGCCTAATCGGCATACACACATGCAACACATAAACAGAAAGAGAAAATAATCACAGCATGTACCTATCAGCACTTTTTACTCTCCTTCATCTCTTTGACTTTATTCCTTCAAAAAGTCGTGCACATCTATGTGCCCAGCAATGTACAAACCCTTCATTTACATACATTGTACCTTTAAACCCTCCCAAGGATGTCATTGGGGTCTGATTACCACATATGACCAAGGAAAGTAATGAATGTGGCCCAACACAAAACCATAAATTTACTTAAAACATTATGAGATTTAGTTTTGTTTTGTTTTGTTTGTTTGTGTTGTTTTTTGGTACCGCAACTGTACGGATCTCAAGCATGAACTTTGCAGATGACAGTGTCCTGTCACAATGTCAGACACAGCTGAAGGAAGCTGAGTTCTTGGTACTTCTACCCACTCTGTGCAGAGCTAGAATGTGCAGGAATACCTGCAGCTCTTTCAAGCTGAGCCTACCTTTTGGTTTTTCAGCCTTACCTTCAGCAAGCACTCAGGAGACAATACTCAACTCTGGAGAGCAAGCCAGCTGGGCATTCTGTGCAGCCTGCCTGCTAATACCCAGTGGCACCCTTGCTGCTCTGAGGTTCTTTCTCATTCACATCCACACAATCAAAATTGGCCTGTATGCCTCCTGCCTTATCAGTGGCCACCAGATACTACCAGAGCTCTGCAAACTGCAAGTGGCTAGAAACAGAGCTCTCACCATATCCCTGACAGAACATAACCAAGAGCAGTCATCTGTCACTAAGGGGTGTCCCACACAAGCAGTGAAGAGCCTCTTGACCCAGCCTCTTCCTGGAGAGGTGAGCTTTGAGCCCAGACACCTGAATAAACAATGCACAGAATACTAGCTCTTTTCTCTTGCCCAGGAGTCCTTGGCAGCTGTCCACTCTGCTCTAACATATCCTGACCAGAATGAAAGAATAAGGCCTCTTCAGGCCCTTGGTAAATTATCAGACTCCGGGGTAATGCCATCTGCTAGGGGAAGGGCCCCCAGAGCCTCTGATCCAAAGGCAGCCTAACAGAGGGACTCAAATCTGGGACTTGGGCCAGACACAGAGGCACTAAAAGTCAGGCCTAACCTGAATGCAGGGTGTAGAATCCAGAGCCAGCAGACCAAGCACCCCCAAGGAGAAAAACAAATGATTTTCTTAAGATAGTGGGACCTGCTGTTTTCTCTTGGGAGCCCATTAATAAAACGAGAATAAAAATAAAGTCTCATTAAAAGAGCATATTTAGAACAATCATTCCCTTCGGCAGGTTGTAATTCCTGTAACTCTCAGGCAACAGCTTTAGCTCTGCAAAGCGGCTCCCACGCAAGATGCAATCTGTCTGTCGCAAGGGGAATGAGTCAGCCTGCAGCAGGGAGGGCGGGCAGCAAGCACAGCCATAGTGCGCTCCCCACTGTAACTCAGCAGCTAGTCACAGCGTTCCTGCAAGATGGGCTTTTAACCCAAATAACAGGTCAGTTCCCTCTGTTTCAAAAAGAACACCATCTCGGAGACTCCAAAGCATGAGAGAAGAGGCCTAAGACGCAACTGTCCTCCTTGAGAGCGGGGGAGAGGGACACCAGACCCTACCAGTCTGCATTTCCAAACTGCAAAACTCCATCTTACACCCTGCTGTCTTCTGTATTCCCGATAATAAATCTAAAGTTCTGAGAACACCCTGATGTGTGCTTGCAGGGATTCATGGGGCCCCAGTAGTCACTGAACACTTGCTGAGCCTTGGGCCAAGTATTCAGGGGAATTTTAGGTGGGAATGAATGCTGAAGCCTGCACTCCTCCTGAGCGGGCGGGGGGGGGGGGGCACTGGCTCCAGCTCACACCCACACTCAGCCCCACCCCAATCCCTGTTCAGGATCAGCTTCTCTAGCTCCCCCTTGTGGGTGGGAACCATTTATTTTGTGTTCAGCCTCTCTTCCCAGCCCCACCTTTACTGGGCACCATGCTCCTGAATCTCTCCCCCTTGGAGCTCACTGGAAGGTGAGGGGGTCCTTCTTCCCATCAAGCTCTGGGCCTTTCTTCCTGTGTCCTGCCCCCTCCTACTTCCTGCTCTCCTCTGAGGTACATAACTATCTGTCTATTCTCGCCACTAAAGAACCTCAGGTGAAGGTAACCCTTATGAGGTTCCAGTGTCCACACAGTGTAGCAAGCCAGTGCCTCCTCTCGATTCATCCCCAGCACCACTATGGATAAAAATGGTAGTGTTCCTTCTACAGTCCCATCAATCTCGAATAGCTCTTTGCTGTCTCTTTTCCTCCCTGGCCAGGTCTTCCCTCACCACAGCCAAAGTGCTCTCTCTGAAATCTCCCACTAGTTGTGCCATTTCTCTGCCTAAAACCCTTAAGTGAGTCCGTAGCTATGCTTAAGAGAGGCTTGGTTTCAATCCTGACTGCCGTTATTAACTGGTGGTCCTGTGCCTTGATTTCTTACCTATAAAATGAGGACAGTAATAGCACAGGTCTCAGCACTGCATTAAGGGACTGGTTGAAGTTGGCACCAGGTTTAGAAGAATATCTGATGGGGCTGGAGAGATGGCTCCACGGTTAAGAGCACTGTCTTCTCCTGCAGAGGACCCAGGTTCAGTTCCCAGCATGCACATGGCCTGTAACTTCAGTTCCAGGGGATCCAACAACCTCTTCTGAGCTCTGTCGGCATTGCACAACATGTGTACACTTACATACATGCAGGCAAAACACTAATACACATAAAATAAAAATAATAAATAAATACTTTAAAAAAATTATCTGACTTGGAGTAAGCTTTCTGTATGCTCTGAGCCTCTCCACTGCCTGCCATTTCAATCCAAGATCTCGGGGGCCAGAAAGATGGCTCAGTGGTTGAGTGCTTGCTGCTGTTCCAGAGGACCTGAGTTCAGTTCCCAGCAACCACATCCAGCAACTCAGGGCAGCCTGTAACTCCAGCTCCAGGGGATCTGGTGTCCTCTTCTGGCCTCCAAGGGCACCTGCATGCACAGCATATACAAAGACCTATCTATACACATATACATAAATTTTTTAAAATAAGAATAAATGTAAGATATTTAAATGGATTAAAGATTATGAGGCAGTATTAAAGCCCAAATGGAGCTCTAGATCCAATCAAAGACTCCTCAAAACCCTCAAGAACTACCTTAGATGCCTTCAGCTGAGACCTCCTACTTCTGCTGAGTTTAACCATATGGGAGCTAGAACACAGTAGACACTAAGAGCTTTGCCTCATGTCACTCCTTTTTCCTTTTTTTCATCTCTCACAGAGCCTTTAGTGACCCTCCTTTGCCTGGTACGTGAAATACAAACTCTGTATCCTGGTCTTCCAAAATTTCCAGAGCCAGGCCATACTCCTATCTGGAATTTATCACTCATTAGCCATATGACCTTGGGAAAGGTCTTCCATCACTATGTCTTGTTTCCTCTTCAGGAGAATGAAGCAACCAAGACAGGATTATTGTGGACACATCACATATAACTGCATGATGTTCTTGGAGCTCACCTGCCGTGTTCTTAAAGTTTCTGAGTCTTCCCACCACTTCCAGGCTTGAATAGAATGTCCCACCACAGGATACAGGATACAACATTCCAAACAGCTTCTAGCAGTCCAGAAGTGTGGAGAGTCAATATTCACAGGGCAAAATGTGACTATTGAAATGGGACATAGAAGAATTCAAGCAGATAAGTTGTCTCTTCTCTCCCTTCCATGAATTTATGCAAGTCATCGTTTCTCCAAAACAGGACAGCTTATGAGAAGACCTTCCAAGTCACTGGTAGAAATGCACCGCCTCCTGTGCATTTCTTCCCTGCCTGCCTTCCATTGAAGCATCTCCCAAACAAAACAAGTATTTCATTCTTGTTTTAGGTCCTGTTCTCTAGGTGAACTGGAGGTGAAAAGAGAAGCTATAAGACTGGAACAGAGGAGGACAGGCCCCACTGCCATTTCTCCTCGCCCTACCCCAGATAACTGAGTCACCAAGTAATAACCATTGAGGCGTTTCCTGCCTTGCCTCTCTTGGAGTTAAGGGGATAATGACAACTCAATCAGGTAGCTTTAGAAACTTGTTTTGGGACTCAGCAGGCTATTTCACTCACAGCCAGCTGATAATGGGGAAAGAACTGGGCCAGGCTGTCTATTAGCAGAGCTCAGATGCCAACCAGGATCTTTCTTACTCCCTTCCATTCTGTTGGTTACTGCTGAGTCCTCTGCACAGTGATACCAGATGATTACCATGGAGAGATGAATCAACCCTTGTTCCTGTACTCAAAGGGCTCTTGATCTAGAGTCCAAGAAGTCCACCTAAGTACAATGACCATGAAAAAGAGGAGACCCTAGAAAGGTTGGTCAGAATGGCTTTCTGAAGGAGATAATAAAGAATAATATGTATTATTCCTTCAGAGATGGAGATTACCTGAGCAGCTCGATGAAGAGGGAGGAGTATCTCAGGCAGAGAATGCTGGATCCAGCAAGAGCTCAGGAAGAGTCTGCTGCAGGTTCCCATGATATAGAGTGCACCAACACCACAAGACTAAAGGAGACAACTGGGAAGGATGACTTGTCAAGGAGGTGCCTGAGTCAGACCAGAAGGACTCAGGGCTAGCCCCCACCATGTCCTATCCTGAACACTAAGATCCAGAAGTACATGAAAGCACCACCTCTATTGTTGAGCAGAAAGGCCATTATCAAAAGTTCTGCCAAGGAGAAGAGCCAAGCCAGACCTCTGCTGACTGGTGTCTGGCATCTGAGGAGGCTCCAAAGCCTTGACTGTGCTGGCCCTGCCTCCTGCCACATCTCTGCCCCAACTCTATCCTACAAACCCACCATCTGTCTGTGGCCCGGCACCCTGGGCACCCAGGTGCCTTTTATCAAAATCCCAAGCGAGAAGAATGGACATGATTTTTTAAAAAACAGGAAAGCCTTTCAGTGACCCAATCTCCAGGCTGGGATACTAAGCCTCTCTTTCATCGCCACCTGGCACCAGGTCCTTTCCATGGAACAAACCATCTCAAGCTCAATCGTCTTAACGAAATAGAGGAAGTGGGTGTTAAAGAACATTTCCTTTGCTCTTCTCCCTATGAGGCTTCCCATCATGACAGGACCTTTGTGGACAGATATAATAAATATAGTATAATAATCATTTTCATATGCTGATCAGAGCTGACAAAGACCTTCCACCGGCCTTATCTCATTTCACCTACACCATTGCTGTCAGGAAAAAGCAAGGTCCCCAGGGGCCCTGTCCCCAACCCCTCCAGAGCTTCATCTATTCCCAGACTGCCACACGACTTTAGAGGGTGAAGTGACTCATTGATGTGGTAAAGTGTCCCAGATAGGCAAAGAGGGGCCCGAGCCAGGAAAGGCGGACTTGAAGGACTATGACAGGACGGCTGGCAGAAGGACAGAGGAAAAGGACGGCAGAGATAACAGGTCCGTGTAGATACCAGTATCTACTTTTGTAGATATCATTTCTAGCTTGGGGTTTTCCCACTGTGGTGAGAAGGTCAAGTCTTGGCATCAGTGTTGAGAGCAGTGTACTTTCTCCCAAAACTGTGTGGTGCCAGATACAGACTTCCATCAGCCTGAGTCAGCTCTGTTACTCAAAGGGCAATTGTCCAGCAAAGCCCAGGTTGGCAGCCCTTGTGTACAAGGGAGGTTGGTGCTGTCCACATCAAAGCCCTTTTCTATCAACTTAAAATGCCTTTTCCTGTGGAGGTATCTTTATAAAAGGTGGCTGGTTTCCAAAGTACCTGAATAAAACAAATTCCCACCCTAAGCATAGCTTAAATACTAATTTGCAAAAATCAAGACCATTTGGGGGCGGGGGGTGAGTCTGATTAAAAATGAAAACTAAAGGCAGACCTCTATGAAATTAAGGGCAAGGCCAGCCTGGTCTACATAATGAGTTCTAGGCCACCTATGGCTACAGGGAAACCCTGCCCCACCCCCAAAAAAAGGAAAAAAAGACTATAAAAATTATTTTAAATAATGAATAAATTAGACTAGGAGTCTGTATAGAGCATACATATTTTCATCATTTTTCTAACTTTCAGGTAGGCTTTCCTGCCCATCTCTGTGTGTTTTCATTCATTGAATTTCCATGCTTCAGAATAAGGTGGATTTCATGAAAGGGTTAAAAAATGTCTAGAGAATGATGCAGGTTTTCTTAAGTAGCTGCCAGGACTTTAGAGCCTGACTGCCCCATTTACCTAACTTCACCTCAGATATAGAACAGTCCTTTCTCTTTCACAGATGGTAGCAATATTCCAATAATTATGAATGATCATTTCTCTTAATGATCTACAGATGGACTACGCAAAAGAAGAAGGGAAAAGGAGACAAAATAAAGTGGAAGAGATTACCCTAAAGTGCCTGGACAAAGAGAGGAAGAATATTATTAAGCCAGAAAATAAAGAATTCAAAAAGAGGAAAAGGGAGAAGCAAAGAGAGAGGAGTGAGAAGAGAAGCCTGTTAGAGCAGAGTTGTTCTGAACTGGGAGGGGAAGACTGGAGGAGTGGAGCAGAGAACCAGTTCCCACCAAAGATGCTACGTGCAGCTCACCACTCTCTGCTTCTACATAAAATCTTCCCCCAGGTTGCGTGTTACTCTCATATTTCCCCCTTGCTCTCTCTACAAGGCAAGCCACAATTTATTATTATGGTCAGCTTTCAATCTTCTGCCTGTCCTGGAGGCCTGTTTTGACCACACTCCTCACTCTCAATGATTTCGGGGGGGGGGGGGGGCGCAGAGTGGAATCCACCAGACCCAGCACAAGCCAGTGTCTTTGCATTTAAGCTAGATGCTGAATGCCACTGAATTCTCATTATCTCTTTAGCTGCTCTATCTGATTATTCTCTCATCTTTTCCCACAAACAGTTCTAATGTATATTTAGACAGTTGCTTTTTTTCCCCCAAAACCATGTTTGTTTCAGCTCATAATTCCAGGCTTCTGCATGATTTCAAAATCTCAGTCCTGCCATCATCATTGCTAGATTTCCCCTGAGCTTTGTCTCAGCTGCTAGATTTTAAAGATTTTTTTCCTTCAGCCATGTCATGGATAAGTTACTGGACCTAATAAAGCTAATGTTAAGGACAGAGTCTTTGGCCTCCACAGGACCATTCCTCAAGCTGAGAAAGACCTGGGTACATCAGACCACCAAGCATCCCGCCACACAGTACATGATCTTCTCCAAGGAGGTAGCATGGGACACACGTCCCCAAATGCCAAGCAGAAATGGCAAATACACTATACCAGTGGCTTTCCTTGAGCTTGCAGATTAATTACCCAGGCTGAAAAGATAGAATAGTGTTAAAGTTATTATATTTTATTCCTGTGGGAAGTGTCTGCTCTGTTCCCAAATATTCATAATCTCTTCAAGAAGTGGGTGCTTGAACGTTATCTTTGCTGGTCCTTGCTTATCTCCTGTGGTTCTTTGTGGCCTCACTTGCATAGCTTTGGAGTCCTATCTCTACTTTCCTCAACAGAGTGTCTGCCGCCACCTGCCAGGCTTGAGAGAAACCAGGCTCCTCTGTCTCCACTCTCCTGTCTGCAGTAAATGGGGACTTGTACTAGATCCTTTTGGGGTTGCGTTGAAGAATAAATAATATGAATGAAGTAAAAAGAAAATCATGGGGAAAGGTTAACTTCTCCATGCAGGTAGAATTTCTGAATGGAAACAATAGTTCAGAAGCTGTGTCTGTCACACCTGCATTGTTCAGACGTCTCTCTTCATTGGCACTTGTCCTATGGCACTTGTCCACCTCCCTAGGTGTGGGAGTCTAGTATCCTTTCCTTTCATAGTCCCTCCTGCAGGCAACTCACTGGATGCAAGGGTAAGGGAAAGGGAAGGAGGAGCCAGCCTGTACTCTGGGTGCCACCCCTGACTTCATTGTAACTTGCTATAAGATGTTTGAGCCACTGTGTGGCTTCAGGCCACTGTCCTCACCCACCACCAGCTCACCAGACCCTTCCCACAATCTATCTTCAAGGAACTTGACAGAAGTCAGTAATCCAGTCCATGAGTGATAGTTTCGCTCAAGTTGAGGGAGGGGAAAAGATGCACGCTACAGCAAAGGAAAGAAAAGGCCGAGTAGATACACAGCCAAGACCCCACTGCCTTAGCCAAGCAGGGCCTGACAGCAGGCCGCCAGAGGAGAAAAAAACCTGCTTTCTCATGACCATTCTTCAGATTTTGTGGAAAATAAAATGATGTCCTTGGAAAAATAGTGTAACAGTGGGCTTTCTTAGGCAAAATAAGACCATCTATTTCTCACTTGTCACAAGTTAAATTGGTAAAATCTCTCTGGAGTGCTAATGCAAACCACAGTCCTAAGAAATTACAAAATTTTTTGGTATTATTTGAAAGTTTCATACATATATACAATATATTTTGATCATATCTACCCCCCACTACCTCTCTCCAACTCCCCTCAAGAACCCCTAACCCGGCTGTCTTCCAACATCATGTCATTACTATCATTATTATTATTAATCCCCTAAGTCCAGTTAGTGCTGGCCATATGTTCATGGGGTTGGGGCCACCCACTGGAGAATGGGCAACCTAGCAAGAGTCAGTCACCTCCTCAAAGAAAAATGACTCTCCCTCCCTCATCAGCTCTCACTCTGTAATCCAGGTTGGCATCACAATATACTGCAATCCTGTTGTCTCAGCTGCCTGAGTGCTGAACTTACAGGCATAAGCACCACACCCAGATTATAAATTTGCAGCTTTCAACCTAGTCATCCTACCCTGAGAAACTAACCCTGAAGAAATAAAGAGAATAAATCATATCTATCTATGTATATATGATATATATATATGACTATAAAGATATTCTTTGTAGCATATGCATCAGCCCCCAAAGTCTCAGTCCTCAAATTGTTTCTGAAGTTAAATAAGTCCAAAAGTCTTGTTTAATATTTAATAAATGTTGGTGCTTTTATAAGAGAAAACTACATCAAATTTTAATTTTTTAGATTTCTTTGAGATAGTGTTCCACTCTGTAACTCAAAGTAGGCCTTGAATGCAAGATCTTCCTGCCTCAGCTTTCCAAGTGCTTGGGACTACAGGCATGTGCCACTGGGCCCAGTTTCTAACTATGTAGACCTTCATTGGCTCTATTTGAGAGTCTAAATCTAACAGGAAGTCTGGGGCAAAAAAAAAAATGCTGCATCCCTATGTGGAAAGCTTTCTTTATAGTCAAAGCAAAGGAAATAAAGGACAGAGAGATCCAATTGGTTGCAGCTTCCATCCTCTCGTCTATGAATACTGTTTGAACACTTGGCCACCTGTGACTGGTTAACACTCAGCAATTTGTTACAACTAGGTAACAGTCTGTTCACACATCAAGTTTGATTGTAGTTTACTATATACAGAGAAAACTTTAAGCCAAACTTAAAAGTATTTACAGTAGCTGCTTTAGGCAAAATGATTCAATTCAACAATCTATGAACAAGATGAAATATTACACAGAAATTAGAATTGTAACAGAAATGCTATGAAAATATGGAGACTATTATACAGTAAAAAAAAAACAAAACAACACATTTTAAAATAATGTCCAAATTATGCCAGACAT
Organism: Nannospalax galili; assembly: GCF_000622305.1. Taxonomy (NCBI): domain Eukaryota; kingdom Metazoa; phylum Chordata; class Mammalia; order Rodentia; family Spalacidae; genus Nannospalax; species Nannospalax galili. The sequence continues at coordinate 2,226,686 of NW_008360313.1, forward strand.
GGTGGTACATACCTTTAATCCCAGCTCTGGGGAGGCAGAGGCAAGTGGATCTCTGTGAGATCGAGGCCAGCCTAGTCTACATAGTGAGTCCCAGCTGGGCTAGGACTAGGAAGACCCTGTGGAAAAAAGAAAACTAAAATAATGCACAAATTGATTACAATTAAACATTTATAAATGCAAGAAAGATAACATGATGAGATCCATATCAAAATAAGAGAACTGAAAGCAACTTTATACTTTTATTACACTTTCTTTAATTTTGTGATATTTTCTTTGCCACTTGAGAAGAATAGTTCCACAGAAAGAAAAACTATACTGCTCATGAAGGCGAGAGGAAAGTTCTTTAGAGCACACTTTTTTTTTCTCCATGGCTTTTCTTGTTTGCTTGTTTGTTGAGACACAATCTCACTATGTAACCCTGGCTAGCCCTGGAACTCATTCTGCAGACCAGAATAGTGTCAAATTTGTGATGATCACCCTGCCTTTGCCTCCCAAGTGCTGTGATTAAAAGTGGGTGCCACCATGCCTGGCCCCTCTGTGAGTTTCTTTAAACAACTTGGTGTCCATTTTCTGCTGCTCTGATAGAAAACCCTGACAAAAAGCAACTTAGGGAAGCAAGGGTTTATTGGGCTTACAGTTCCAGAGGAATAGAGTCCATCATGGTGGGGAAGGCATGACAGCCATCAGGAAATGCATGGCAGCTGAAGTAGGAAGTTGGCTGACCACATTTCATCCACACACAGGAAAGCAGAGCAAGAACAAGAAGTGGCCCAAGGGTTTAACGCCTCAAAGTCCACCCCAGTGACGTACTTGCACCAGCGAGGCTCCACCTCCTAAAGTTCCACAGCTTTCACAAACATCACCACCAATTGAAAACCAAATGTTCAAATACATGAGCCTAAAGGGGACAGTTCTCATTCAACCACCACTAACTGTATTGATATATGATTCGCATATTCAATGCTACGGATACGTGAGCCACCAAGATAGCTCAGAGAATAAAAGGCACTTGTCACTCAAGCCTGGCTATATGAGTTAATCCCCAGAATCCACATGAAGGTAGAAAGAAGGAACTGACTCCACAAGCTTGCCCTCTGAACTCCACAGGAATGTTGTGGCATGTGTGTTATAGCATGCATGCCCTCACACACACAAATACACAGCATGTATTCACACATACACAATAATAATAATTAATGTATATATCTCAGAGAATTTGGGGATAAGCCTACACTCATAAAACCACCACCACCGAGATCATAAACACATTCATCACCTCCAAAAGTATCTTCCCACAGCCTTTGTTATTGCTATTGTTATTCATGTGTATGTGTGTGCACGCATGCGTGTGTGTGTGTGTGTGTGTGTGTGTGTGTGTGTGTGTGTTAAGAACACTTAACATGAGATCTTCCATCTTGGAAATTTTTAAGTGCCCTATGCAATATTGTGACCTGTAAGTACTGTGCTACATAGCAGATATGAGAACTGATTTCTCTTTCATAACTAAAACTTCATGTCCTTTAACCTCTCCTTCTCCTCCCCCGCCCTTTGCTCCTGGCAACCATTCTACTCTGTTTCTATGAATGTGTCTATTTTAGATTCTCTACATAAATAATATCAAATAGCATCTATCTTTCTGACTGACTTATTTCACTTACAGTAATGCCCTCAAGGTCTTTCCACATTGCCCCATAAGACAGGATTTCCATATTCTACATTGCTTTATCCATTCATCCATCAATGAACATTTAGGCTTTATTTGGGCTATAATATTACAATGAGCATGGAAGTATAGGCACCTCTTTGACAACCAGGTTTCAATTTCTTTAGAGATATGCCCAAAGTGAGATTTCTGGATTATATGGTGGCTCCAACTTTAAATTTTTGAGAAACACCCTTACTGTTTTCCATCATGACTGTACTTCTTTTGGATATATTTTAGATGATCTTTTCAAAAGTTGTTTTGTCTGACTTCAATAGTGAAAATTCTCAGAGAAGATGCCTATCCAAGAAAGATACTGACTGAATGAATGACTGACTGACTGACTGACTGACTGACTGACTGACTGACTGAGACAGGTGATAGGCATCACTCTTAGAAGTGCCCAGACTGGATCCATCTCTGAAACTATAAAAATGAATGTTGAGGGGCTAGAGAGATGGCTCATCAATTAAGAGCACTGGTTTCTCTTGCAGAAGACCCAGGTTTGGTTCCCAGCACCCACATGGTAGCTAACAACCACCTATAACTCCAGTTACAGGGGAGCCAATGCCCTCTTCTGGCCCCCACAGGCATTGCATGACACAGGTGTACTTACATACATGCAGGCAAAACACAGATATAAAAGAAAACAAATAATTTTTACTTAATATTGAGCATTGTTATGGCTTGAATGCGATATGTTCCCCACAAGCTCCTGTTCTTGGACAGTTTGTCCCTGGCTAGTGTTACTGTTTAGGGAGACTGTGGAACCTTTAGGAAGTGAAGACAAGCTGGAGAAAGTAAGCCATTAGGGACCAAGTGGGGTGCAGCCAAGCCTTTCTTCTGACCCAATTTGTCTCTCCCTCCCTCCCTCTTCTCCTCCCTCCCTCCCTCTTCTCCTCCCTCCCTCCCAGCTTCCCTTCTTTCCTTCCTCTCTCTTCTTCCTGGTCCACTGAGATGTGAAGAGGGCCAGCTGCATATTCTTATCACCATGGAGCTGCCTGACACCATGCCCTCCCCACCAAAATGGACTATCCTTTCAAACCATGAGCCAAAACAAACCCTTTCTCCCTTAAGTTGAGATATATGGGTGTTGAATCCCTTGAAACTAGAGTTTCAGATAATCATGAGCCTCTCATTGTGGATAGCTGAGAGCCAAACCAGGTCCTCTGCAAGAGCAGCAGGTGATTTTAACCACTGTCCCATCTCTCCAGTCCCCTTAAGCTGCTTCTTGACAGGTGTTTGGTCACAGTGAGAAAGAAAATAACTAACATAAGCATGTCCTCTGACCCTGAACTTCCATACTGTTTCTGAAGATACAATCATCACTTTCTAACGCTGCCATCCTATCTCTTTGGAGCAATTTTGCAGAAGTTTTCTAGCCATGCAGAAGCTCCCAAACAGCATTAATCCCCATTGGGCATATCACTGGAGCAGGGCAATACTCAGGGCAAACAGGGCCTAGGATCAGGTGTCCTAAGTTAATATAAGAGAGTTGAATGAGTCTACACTGGGGCTCTTGGGTGTCCTCTCCACACTGAAACTTTTTAAAACAGGCAATAATCAGGCTCAGTTAAACTTAGAGTGTGCCTGTAACTTTAGGGGAGAGTAGGTAGACACTGTGAGCCCAGGAGAAGTATGAAGAAATGGGAAGAAATGTTTCTTGTTGGCAGCTGTAGTATTTAGAGGGGGGTCAGGAAATAGGCTGACCTAGGGGCAGAGAACACAGTCTTCTGTCCTAATCCTGGCTAGCTCTGACCAAAAGAGAACAGTGACTTTTCCAAAGATCTCAGGCTCAGGCAATGGTAGAATATCCCAGCAGATGCTCTGACATGAGACAAGCTTGAGTTCATTGGTGTCTGTTGACCTGCTAGCTACAAAGCACCAGACACTAGACAAGCATCACAGTTCTTAATCTCACGCCAACCTTGAAATGTAAGTACTATGGTGTTCCACTCTACAGATGAGAAGGTTAAGGCCTAGCCAACTTTCAAAAGTATACCAGGTTGCCCTCTCGACAATTCAAGGTCAGCTTAAATTAGGTCTGCCCATTTCCTGAGACGTTGGTGACTTTCCTCTCCAACCCTCGATCACCTTGGTCAAACAGAAGAGCTAAGGTAGAAGGACAGCTTGGTGTTTACATTGGTTGACCCTTTGGGACTGGCTGTTTATGCACAAGGATAGAACCATGCCCCAAAGGCTTGTGCTCAGGTCTGCTCTTTTCCCAGTAGTGTTGACCACTTTGATGGCGGCATTTCAATTTGAAGAGCATTTGCCTTTTAATAAGCTTTTAATCGAGATATAAAAACACGATTTTCTACAGCAAACACACTGAGCTTGATATACAAGAGAAAACAAAACTTTCAGGTGACAGAGGAGGTAGTGGGGGAATGGGAGGACCAATTAACCCACCTAAGGCAGCATCACTTTGGTTTTTATCTTGACTTGGCTCACATTGCAAGCATGTATCCAGCACCTAATTATGTTAAAACTGCAACCAGTTTAAGCTGTCAAGAAATATACAGCCTTCACTATCAGAAAGCCTTCCTCCTGCTTTTTAGCTGAGTGCTACAAAGGGACCAGGGGCACCCTTCTTGACCTCTCAGAGCCTCCTGTTCCCACTGGAACCACCTTAGCTCCCACTGCTATGGCAAAGGGTCAGATAAACCACCTAACGACTTTCTGTATCTTATAACACCAAGCCTGTTTGGGAATGTTAGGACTGTATACATTGGTCTATTTAGCATTATTCCTATCAGTTCTTCATTTGCATGCCCTCCATCAATTAGGATCTGGGGCTCAGCACAGAAAATCTGGAGGCCCAGACAAATGCAAGCTGTGAGCCAAGCTAACTCACATACAGATTTACCAGGACAATTCCCATTCCAGGCAATGAAATTAATCAGTTTTGATGCATGAATGTAAGGGACTAGCTAGTAACCAACTCTCAGAGAGGCAAGGATTTCATGAACTTGTTTACATCAGACAGATGAGTCTGAGATGGATTTGCATAGGGTAACTGGTATGCTGACCCTGGACGGGAAATTGGAATTCTCTCACTCCATTATCCTGGCCATTAATAGAAACTGAGGGGTAGAGAACTGCACAGGTACCATGTTCCCTGTTTCACCATGACACCCAGAGAGCCCTTGAAACTGAGGACAACACAGAGCCATACAGATGGCAAAATCAGGTTTCTTATCACTGTAAACATACAGTGCTCTACTGCCCTTAGAAGATGAGGCATCTGATAGTGGTCACCCCTTATGTGATTATTCCTCTCTATGGCCTTTTGCATTGCTTCCTTGGAGTCTCTGAAGCCACGTGATTAGCCAGCTACCAAACAAGCTGAATAAAATTCATCTTCAACAAGAACACTTGTGTGGCTCAGCCGACATGGGATAGTTTCTTAAAAGACTTTGACAGCATGTTTAAAATTTTTTGTTGTTGAAGGAGCAGTTTATATGGGAATGCAGGGAATATGGGGTATAAGGATAAGGGAGGTGATGGATGGGATGGAGTGACTCAATTCTAAGGACTAGATGGTCTCTGGAGCTTTGTCTCTGGAGACAGAATCTGTGTTTTCTGAGCCCTAACAGTCTATACTACTCGTGCTGCTTTCTCTGTTGCTTGTTTGTCCTCCTCTCTCTAGGATACAACGATGTGACAGGGTTATATGTGGTGTGCAGTTCAATTCCCACCTTCCCCAAGGAGCAGATGGGCCCCTGAACCTCCTCTCATCCTCGCTTAGAGCGCTGCTCCACCCACCCCATCCTGATGCATGCCTGGGGATTACACAGTCTCTAAAAGAAACTCCTAAACCATCAACTCCAGAGCTAATGCCTCATGAATTATCTTAGCGTGTTCCCCGCCAAGCAGCCTGAAGGGAGCCTAGGAAAGCCACATCTTGGTCCTCTTGCTCGCCTTTCCAAAAATTCTGAGTTGTCAGCTCCGAAGCACGTGGGCCACAATTACATTACAATCGACCCAAAGATGCTTCATAAAGGATGGCTTGGTTGGGGCAAGGCGGGGCGGGGTGGGGGGCGGGTGTCAGTTTCTTTTTTACACATCCTGTTCAGAAGGCTTCATCCAGACTGTTCAGTTATCGCTATGGCTCTACAGCTGCGAGTCATGTATGCGTGGTGCTTTCTCTAAAAGGAAAATTCTGCAGCATCACTTTTTTTTTTCTTTTTTTTCTTTTTTTTTTTTTAAGTTCTGCCGCAGACCTGTACGCAATGCGGGGTGGTTGGTGAGTCCGGCCTTTGCTGCCACCTAGTGTCGGACCTACGAGCATGGCGAGATGAAAAGGCTGGGACTGCAGTGGTTCCTTAGGATTTACAGGCTCCATGTCTAACTGTAGTGCCCTGGGCATGGGTGTTTTGTGCAGAGTTGTCTCTGATTGAAGGTGGAAGATCACACGCACCCTCAAAGAGAATTCCCGGGGCTGGTGCTGCCCAGCTACCCATCCCCAGGGCAGGCCCGGAGGCACCAGCACTCCCCACCTCCACAGATCTTCCCAGAGGCTCTTGGTGAGTCTTCCTCCCACCCAGATCCAATACCTGCTTTCCCACGGGAATCCTCCTGGGTGAATAAATGGAGGAAGGAGGGGGCAGAAGAAAGGTTACTGTGGTTTTTCTGTGAGTCCCCAATCTCTAAAAGGAAGTAATGTGCACCAAATCTAGGCTGCAGAGGGAGAGATCAAGGTCTCCGTCCAACCCCTGAAATCTCCACAAATGCAAGCTATAAAGGCATTGTGCCTGACTTCCCATATCAAGGTTGTCAGCCATCTAGAAACAAACACTTGGGAAAAGATAGCTAATGTTAAGTTTGCTAAAAATGAGTGTGATGGTTTCAGTCCTATGTGACACACAGCCCACAGCACCTGAGGTGGGTTACGACATATGCTCCAACTCGGTACAATCACAAACCTCTTCAAACACTTAATAACAATTCTGTAAACTTCATTTCTGAAGAGAACAGGGGAAAGGAAGGTTTAATCAGTTTGATATTCTAGCTAACAAGGAGGTAGTGAAGAAACAGTCTCCCTTTCTGGAGAAAGTAGTTCCTGGTGCAATTCTTGGTACCCATTTGTATCCTACTGGCTGTTTCTATTAACACAGATAAGACACTGTGTCAGGCTTACCAGATGTTATATGGTGTAAGCTGTTGTGGTTTCAGAGTTTCAGTCAACAATAATTCCACAGGTTTATCCCAGGACATAAGAATAGAGTCCTGGAAATGGACCATACACAGACACAGGATGTAGAGAGTCAACTTAATAGTAGCTGGTAGTTGGTTAGGAGAATCTGCATTTTAGTCACCCTGCATGATGGCCAAATGTGTCAAAATAGTCTTAGGTATCATTAACAAAAGCAGTGCTTTGAGCAGACAGGGGGTAGATAACTCAACTGAATACAGAAAAGACACATCTGAAAGGTGTGTTCTATTCTGCTTGGCACCGCACAAAAGGAAAGGAAACCACACTGGTGAAGATTCTGGAAATCGTGTCACACAAGAAAATCTAAGGCTGCTGGGGACGCCAAAGGCCCTAGTTTCCTTCCTGTTGCTGTGATGAAAAAAAAAAAAAAAAAAAAAAAAAAAAACACCCTGACATAAAGCAACTTGGGGGAGAAAGACATATTTCAGCTTACAATTCCAGGTTACAGTCCATCACTGCAGTTTATCAAGGCAGGAACTTCCAACAGCTAGTCACAGCACATTTGTGTGTGCCTGTGTTGGGATATGTGCATGTGAGTGCATGTGCTATTAGAGACTAGAAATCATTACATTCTCTTGAGCTGCCCAACTTGTATGCTGGGCACTGAATTCAGATCCTCTTCAAGAGCAGTAAGTACTCTTAACCACTGATCCTGATTTCTCCAGCCCTAATTTCTCCACTCTTTTTTTTTTTTTTTTTTTTTTGTGTGCTATTAGAAATCATTACATTCTCTTGAGCTGCCCAACTTGTATGCTGGGCACTGAATTCAGATCCTCTTCAAGAGCAGTAAGTACTCTTAACCACTGATCCTGATTTCTCCAGCCCTAATTTCTCCACTCTCCACTCTT
>NW_008360313.1:2240718-2273573 GCF_000622305.1 Nannospalax galili
AAGGTAAGCCTCGGAGCCCCAGAAAGAGGCTGTCAGCCCCAGAAAGAGGCTGGCAGGTGTTGCAGGACCAGGGAAGTAGAGGGAGGTGAGGGCGGGGCCAGGACCAGAAGTGGTGCTCCTGGAGCCCAAGAAAGGGACTGAGTTTCTCTGGGTGGGAAGGGTCAGGAAGCAGTATTGGTTCCCCAGGTGTCTGGGGCCCCGAGACTAGGAATGGCGCAGGGCCCAAACTAGGAGTATAGAACGGCGAGGCGGGGGATAGAAGGGTGAATGTCGCTTAGGGAGTCCCGGCGCGGAGATCTGCGCTCATTTCTCCACTCTTAAACAGTTCAGGACACCCTGCCAAAGGAATGGTGCTGCACACAGTAGGCTGAGTGTTCCCACATCAATTAGCTTATTTAAGACAGTTCCCACAGATAGGTCCACAGGTCAATCCAGTGTAGACAGTCACTCATTGAAATGCTCTTCCCACATGATTCCGGGTTGTATCAAATTGCCCATTAAAGCTAACCATCACACTAAGGAAGAATGAAGATCTGTGGGACACTGAAGAGCTATGCTCAACATGTGACAGGTTGTCACAGGGAAGGAATAACTTTAGTTTTGATTTTGGTTTTGGTTTTTGAGAGCGTCTCACTACGTATGTAGCCCAGGGTTCTAGTTTGGTTCCCTGTTACTATGATAAATCACTGACCAAAACCAACTTGGAAAGGAAAGGATTTACTTCATCTTACTCTTCCAAGTGAAAGTCCATCATTCATAGAAATCAGGACAGGAACGCGATTCAGGAACACGGAGGCAGGAACTGAAGCAGAGACCAGGAGGAACGCTGCTTACTGGGTTGCTTCCCCTGGCTTGCTCAGCTACTTTTCTTAAAACTTCACAGGCCCCACCCACAATAGACTGGGCCCTCCTACATCAACTAACAATTAAGAAAAAGCCTTACAGACATACCCACCGGCCACAACCTCAACTGACAACCTCAATTCTTCCCAGGTGACTCCAGTCTGTGTCAAGTTGACAAAAATTAACCAGCATATACAAGCTAGCCTCGAATCAACCTGCTCTTCTCAAAGACACAGGAACTAAAGGTACAAAATGGTCAAGCTCATTTTTAAATTATCAATCACCTTGGATTCACCTATATCTTTTCCTCTCATTATCCAACTGCCAGCCGCGCCAAACTCTCTCTGTGATGCATATGGAGCCATGTACTTAATCCTTCCCTTTGGCTTGGGTCCTCATTTCACATAGATCCAGCCTGGAAGCAAAAGACCTGGAGTGTATTTTCCCTGGGACACTAGAGTGCTACATATTAAAGAGACCTTTTTCCCCACACTCATAGGCATCTACTCATAGAAAAAGCCACATCAAATTAAGCAACTGACACATGAGCCCAATGCCCAGCAATCAGCAGTTCTCGCCAGCAGCTCAGAGAATCTGGGACAATCCCAAACCCTATGGCATTGAAACTAAAGCAATTGCCCAATGTCTGGAAGCTCATTAGCAGATTATAAACCTGTAGAGAGTGCTGGTTCCCTAGCACAGGGTTCTTATACCAGGAAATGCTTTCTCAGTTAGACCCATAGGCCAGGTACCAAAACTTTCTGTGTGTAAGTCATGTTGATGGAACATCTGAGACATGAGAGACATGGTCTCTTTCTACAAGGGAAGCTACAGAATCATTGAGGAAATAGGCCATCCTCATTAATGGCATTTCATGTAAATTATCTCATGTTTTTGCTATAGTAAATCCTCAAGGGGTTTTCAGTGAGTATATTTGTCCAAATCTCAGTCCATTTACAATTCCTTTACACCTCCAAGTAAAAGCTTAATTCCCTCCATAAAGGTAACATGAGGAGTCCACTTTGGTCTTGATAATGGCAAGGCTTTGCTCTCTGAGAATCACTCCAACTCCTCCATATGTTGGCATTAATGACCAATAAGATGCCTGATGTTCAGTTTAAAATGCCCATCAAATGGCTAGAGATTCAGGGATGAATCTCATCCTCCAAGACTCAAACACAGAATCAGCTGCCCCATGGATGAAAGCTTCCTGATCCACCCTGGGAGTCATCATTCCATCATCCATTGTTGTGCATAGATCTATTTCAGAGCTGGCATACCATGTTCACTGTGCATATGTCTCTCTCTCCACAGGGGAGGGAATCTGATTTTCTCAGCTCAGTATCTCCTGCAGCTGTACATAGCAGAACAAATACCCAGTGGCATGTACTGCATTGAGCTGAAAGGAGAGGTATTAATCAGGAGATGTAAATTCATAAGTCATGCATAGTCCAACTTTATTTTCAGTTCTTATGCATCTCCTTTAGAGCACAGTATAGCTTGCTAAAGGGTTTTTTTTTCTTCTACTAACCAGACCTACCAATACATTTGTTCAGTCCTTCTTCCATTCATATGCCAACTATTGGCATAGTGTCAGTGTGCAATGTTACAGAATGTTCTAGAAAACAAAGTGTTTGCAGGCATATAGACTGAGAGGATTAAGAACTAAGACTTACACATGAACATTACTTTACTGACCAAAATATTTTTTCCAGGAAGATAAAACTGACAAATACTTAATTCTTTCCTTCAAGAGTTTCCTAAAACCTCATGCAATTGTATAACAGATCACTCAGCCTTCGTCTACAGCAAGTAGGCAAACCCTTTTCTGATTAAACTTTGTTCGTCAAAACCTGCTTCAAGGTTTGGGAAGCTGCTCAGTGGTAGAGCACTTGCCTAATGTGAGGTAGGCCCTGGATTCTATCTTCAACACTAGAACTAAAAACCTACTTCAAAACCCTCATATCACTGTACCTACCAACCCCTGAAATATTGTATCATGAACTTTTCCCAGTTCCAGTCAGTTATCACTGAAACATGCACTTTCAATCACACCCTCAACCATAACTACCACCCTGACCTTCCTTGAGACACTACTGAGATGTTCATATGGTACAGTCCTTATGCAAATAGTGATAAATTCAGCTTTGCCTTATCAAAAGGTGGCCATAGTGGGGTTTTTTGTAGGCTTGGCAATCTATAGACTTTGTTTTATTCAACTGAACTCTGTCCCAACCCTGGCCCTAAGCTTTCTTACTTCAACATGAAAGAACCTGAATCCTGTGTGAAGGTCATATCAATTATGGTCTATTGAAAAGCCACCAGAGGGGTGGAGAGATGGCTCAGTGGTTAAGAGCACTGACTGCTCTGTAGAGGGAGGACCCAGGTTCGATTCCCAGAACCCACATGGTGGCTAACAACCATCAGTAACTCCAATTCCAGAGGAATCTGATGCCTTCTTTTGACCTTAGAAGGTATGTAAGGTGCACCTACATACATGCAGGCAATACACTCATACACAAAAGTAAAAATAATTTTTTTTAATTTTTTAAAAAGAAAAGCCACCAGACAATGAATTGACAAGTAATATTCTCCCCAGTAACTCAACTCAGGGTTTGTGGTAATTCTAAGGTAAATACAGAGATTGCATTTTTAGTATAACCTGCTGCCACTAGAAAAGGGGCAGAGCTCTCTAAGAAAGTTCTCTGTGTTTGCATCCGAGATACCTTAAGATGAGGTAGCTCTGGCACAATTCAGAGCACCCTCACAAAAAGATAGCCATCCATCTGTGACAAGGCTGGGGGCCTCCTACATAGAGAGGCATCTCAAACCCTTGAATGTTTGTGATTCCACAATTTAAATCTCACTCCCTTCATCTACTAGACTTTGTATGTTAAGTGAAATTATGATCCTTCCACCACTATAGTCATCCTCTGGGAGAATGCACAGCAGGGATTGAGTGCCATGTAGTTAAAGCCAAGACATTCCTAGGGACAGGAAAATATTGTAAGTACAAGACAAGAAGCTTCAGGTGCAAATGCCAAGCACTTTAATGTTCCTTTGCTAAATGCCTTGATGTGCAACATACTACAGTCCAATGAGGACAAAGGTGACCAAATTTAACTCAATAACAAAAACAATCTGATTCAAAAATGGTCAAAAGACATGAGTAAACACTTCTCCAAATATGTGCAAATGCCCATCATCACCACTCATCACAAATGTAAATGAAAGGCACAATCAGAAACCAGTTTGTACCTAATCAAAGAAAACAGCAAGTGCTGACAAGGATTGGAAACAGTGGAGCCCTATGTACCTTTGAGTATATAGTGGTGTGACCACTGTTGGAAATAATATGTCAGCCCCACAAGAAATAAAAAGTAAAACTGTAACATTCTCCAACAATTCCACTTCTGGGAAACACTGAAAAGAATTGAAGGCAGGGTCTCCAAGATATATTTGCATGCCTGTGTTCACAGTAGCATTATTTATAATAACTGAATGGTGGAAGCAGACCAATGCCCATGGACTCATGAACGCAGACACAGAGTGGTATGTACACACAATGGAATGTTATTCAGCTTCTTTTTTTCTTTTTTTCTTTTTTTTTTTTTTTGGTTTTTTTGAGACAGGGTCTCCCTGTAGCCCCAGCTGTCCTGGAACTCACTATGTAGACCAGGCTGGCCTTGAACTCACAGAGATCCGCCTGCCTCTGCCTCCTGAGTGCTGGGATTAAAGGCGTGAGCCACCACGCCCAGCCTATTCAGTTTCTTAAAAGAAGGAAATTCTGACACACACTACAAAAAACTTGAAGATCCTACTTCAAAGACAAAAAGATAAAGATTGTAGGAGTCCACTTGAATGATGTGACTAGAATAGCCAAAATCATAGAGACTGCTAGAAAGTAGACTGGAGGTTTCCAGGGATTGGCAGGAAGGGAGAACTGTGAAGTTATTGTTTAATGAATACAGTTTCCAATTTGCAAGCTAGAGCTATGGAGCTGGATGGTGGCGGTAGCCATTGCTAACAGCAGGTGCTCCCCCCGAAGACAGAGACAGGAAGTGTCTGATGAGGCAGGTAGAACTTATAATTCTCCATTACGCAAGTACAAGTGTCAGTTGTTATTCGTGCTACTATTAATATTCTTCAATGGAAAGGGAGAAGGTAGAATTCCAACAAGCCAGTGCTGGCTACCTAATCAATTGACCCACAATTTTCAAGAAAAATGTTAGGAGGTAGGAAGCAAAATATTGATGACTTAGATGTGGTGTAAGGATTATCTGTGGCTGTTGATTTTTACAACTTCTATTCTTCTCATCAGCATGGAACATTCAGTCAGCCAAATACGAACCAGTGGGAAGTATTTTATCAGAGGTTGAAGAGACATCAAAGTACGCTGGGAGTTGTTCAGACAAAGCTTCTTCCATAAGTAATGGTAAGTATATATTGAATAATCATAAATTTTCATCTAAAACAGATTTTGTTTGTTGCTTATTTCTCCTGACTTCATTTATTTTCCACTCTTCACTTTTTAGATGCACATATCAGAACACAAAACACACACTGTCTCACAGTTTTATTAAAATTATAACAGATAGCGCTTAGCCAGGACTGAAGGGAGCATCTTAAACCCTTAAACCTAGCACACATTTAAGATGACTGGAGTCCTGGGTGTATTGTAAGACTTTCACGTCTACAGAGCATAAGGTGGGGGATTCTGGGAGGTGTAGCTTCATTTGCATTTGGACAGAAATGGAAGGTGCATCACGCCATGGGGACACAGAACTGGTGAGATGATTTTCCAGTCTGCTGCCTTTAAAGTCCATTATGCTGAAACATTTATGCCTTCTGTTTTGCAAACACAGGAGTCATACATACACTAAGCTCATAACATCATTAATTTATCAGACATTTACAGCCCTATAGCTCCAGAAATCACAGGCAATGTTTAAACGACAAATGACTTTTAAGGTAATATCAGCTTATCTTGATGAAGTCAGCAGAATGAATTCTTAATAAAGGACAGAAGCATGACATCATTCTAGAAAAGAGTTCAAGGCAGAGCAGTACGGAAACCCTCAGTGAGCCTCTGCCATGTGGTGGATTCTTGGGCTATTGCTGGAAGTGTGAAGATGAAGGAGACTCTGACCCTGTTGTGGTGCTTCATACAGTGAAGGAGAAAGATGCTTTAAAAGTGAAATTGAAGCACTGCAGTGATGGCACATACCTTTAGTCCCAGCCCTTAGGAGGCAGAGGCAGGTGGATCTCTGTGAGATCAAGGCCACCCTGGTTCATATTGTGACTTCTGGGTGGGTTGTGACTAGGGAGACCCTGTCAAAACACAATCAACAACAACAAAAAAGTAAAACTAAAGCAATTACAAAAAACAGTCGGGACTGGGGCTGGAGAGATGGCTCAGCAGTTAAGAGCACTAACTGTTCTTGCAGAGGACCCAGTTTTGATTCCCAGCACCCACATGGTAGCTAACAACCATCCATAATTCCAGTTCCAGGGAATTCTTCTGACCTCTGAGGACATTGCATGACACGGGTGCACTTACATACATGCAGGCAATACACTCATATACATAAAATAAAAATAATAAAAATACCTAGCTTGTTGGAACTAAAATGGTGCCACCAGATCCTGAACATAGGGCTGTAGGAATTAATGTTTGCTCTACTGGATTTTGGTCTTGCTTTGCTCTGATCTTTCCTTGATACCCTCCCATTCCTCTCATTTGGAATGGGAATATTCTATTCCCATTCCCAGAGTACTGTGCCATTATATAGAGACTTTGGACTTTTGAACAGTTTTGGGGTGCTTAAAGTTATGGGAATTCCTCAAATCAGAATGAATGCATTATGAGATGATCATTAGCTTATGGGGGCAGGGAGGGAATATTATGGTTTGAGTGTGAAATGTCCTCCACGGGCTCATGTGTTTGGATACTTGGCCTTAGCTGGTGGACCTGTTTGGGGGTTTGTGGAAGGGAGTTGCTGAGGGTGGGTCTTCAAGGTGATATCCACTTCTTGTGCTAGACTGAGCCCTTCCTTTCCTGATGCCAAGATGGGAACAAGCCATGTAATAAGCACCTGCTGACACGATGGTCTGTCCTCATCAGACCATAAGCCCAAATAAACCCTTCCTCCTTAAAATAATAATAATAATAATAATAATAATAATAATAATATTTAAGGAAAAACAATCAGGACCTTCAAAATACTGTATCATCAATTTAAAAAATGAACTTTAGAAAGAAAAATAATCAACTGGTACAGCAAGAAATATGTGGAAGTTTTTCCATCTTTATCTGAATTCTCCCTTGATAGTTTAAAACATAAGGGTTACCTGTTTTAAATCTATGAGCTTGAGATTATAGATTTAGAGTTGGTTCAGAATTAGGAAACAAGAAAATCCAAGCTGAAAAATAAACATTAAAATTGGTCCCGGGTTGGTATGGAAGACTGGCTTGTTGTTTTTAAAAATCAGCGGCAACATTTCCTCTAGTGCATGTTTTTGTTTCAACATTATTTCAACAAACTTACTATTAGGGGTAGAATCCATATTCCTTCTCCCTTGGATCTGACTGAGCTATGATCATGGCAGAAGTGAGTCTGTGTGAATTCTAAGGTCAGATGATAAGAGAGAGAGAGGCAAGACAGCTTTTCCCCATTTCTCTTCCAGATGCTTTCTCTTTAGACCCTGTCCCCTGACTATGGGGCATATTTAGGATCATAAATTTTATGAGAGATTAGGTTCCTCATGACACTCAGTATCAACCACTAGGTATCTAAGTAAAGAAGCCTTCAAAAAAAGCTGCAGAATTATCCCCTGAGAACTTGAGGTAATAGTGTATTAATCAGGAAGAATATGTAAACATAAGTATATTTAAGGTGGTTTAAATTAAGTTTAAAAAGTAAGCCATGAAGGACCAAGGTTTTGACTCCAGCAGTCCCAGAGTTCACCACAAGACTATGGTTTTTGTCTTGTTTCCAAAGTTTACCACAGGACTGTGGGATTTGACTCCATCCAGTTCCTCTGGGAATAAGCATGTGGTCCCACCTTCACTCCTGCCGTCACCTAACCAAGGCTGGATCACTTCAATGACCCCACACAGGAATCAACACCAAGCTTTACCCATCTCCATAACTGAATATTATGCAGATATTCCCCTAGGAAGACTCACAAAAAATGAAAAGAATAAAATAGGTGAAAGAAGGGGAAGTTAAAACTGGAAGATAAATCCATACCAGCAAATGTGCAAAACACAGCAAAGAAACACAATGAATGTAACATAACTGTCCACCATGACCCATTCCCAAACTACTAACTCTCCTATAGTGGAATCAAAGAATCACAGAGGTAGCTAAAATGTCTAAGAAAGAATTCAGTCTTACTTTTTAAAAGAATTAGTGACCATATAGAAGACTCAAATAAACAAATGCACAAACTAATGAAATCTATCCAAGACTTTGACAAGACAGTCTACAAAGTAAATGGAACAATTAGTAAACTGGAGAAGAAAGTCCAAAACGTGAAGGGAAAAGTCAACAGGGAGGTTAAAAACACTGAAAACGAATGAAACAAATATTGGAAAGGAAAGAACTGGTCAGTCAAATTTAAAACCACATCAGAAACATTTTCAACAGGACATACCATGAAGAAAAGTGAATTTCAGGGATGGAGGACAAAGTTGAGGTGATGATGCAATAAAACATATATAAGAGAAAAATTATTAACATGACCAATATTTCCAAGAATTTTGGGATACATTCAAGACCCCAAACCTGAGAATTCATGAAGTGAAAAAAGGACCAGAGATAAAAATCAAAAGGAACAGGCATTGTCTTAGTTTGCTTTCTATTGCTGTGATAAACACCATAACCAAAATCAACTTGGGGAAGAAAGGGTTTATTTCAGTTTATACTCAGTCTTTCATCAAGGGAGCCAGGAAAGGAGCTAAAGCAGGAACCTAGTTGCAGACACTGAAGCAAAGACCATGGAGGGATGCTGTTTATTGGCTTGCTCCTCTGGTCTGTGCTCAACCTGCTTTTTATACATTGTAGGACCACCTGTCCAGGCATGGAAGCACCCACAGTGGCTTGGCCCTTCCACATCACTCAACAATCAAGAAAATACCTCACAGATATGCCCATAGGCCGCTCCAATAAAGGAAATTCCCCAAGTGAAGTTCCCTCTTCCCAAGTATAACAAGTTGACAACTGAAGCTATCCAGCACAGATGGACTATTGAATGAAGTTATAGCAGAAACTTTCCCAAACTTAGAGAATGACATAGACATCCAAACATAAGAGACATTTAGAACCCCAAATAGACTTGACCAGAGAAGAACCAACCCAAGAAGTCAAGTTAACAAGGGGTCAAGAACATTATTATTAAACCATAACCTTTCTAGTTCTTATTCCCAAGACCTCATATTAATAGTAATATCAAAATATAAAGCATAATACAACTTTAAAAGTGCCAAATTTCTTTTAAAAATTCGAGTACTTTAAAAGTTAAAAGTCTCTTTAAACAGTCTCTTAACTATGGGCTCCTATAAAATCCAAAACAAGTTACATACTGTGTTATTTCAAGAGGGAAGAACCAGGGCACATTTCAACAAAACCAAAGTCTAGCAGCATAGCTATCTGGGATTCACTCGAGGTTCTGGGCTCCAAAGAGCCTGGGAAGCTCCACATTTCAGGCTTTGGTATCTACAACACAGCTTGTCTTATAGGCTCAGGCCAGCTCCACTCCACACCAGCTGACCTTAGTGGCTACCCCAAGGTCCTGATATCTTCAGTATTCTGGGGTCTCTACTGCAACACAGGCTGCACCTTCACCAATGGACTCTCCTGGCCTCACACAATGTCAAGTCTGAGATCTTCTTCATAACCTCTTTAATCCTGAGGGTTTTCACTGCAACTGAGTCTGCAATAGCCTCTCCTGACCTTTTATGGTACAAACCCTCAGATTCTCTCCATGACCCCTTCAATCTTCAGCTTCCATGCCCCCAAAACTACTACATAGGAGACCCTTACACTTAACCAAACCCAGCTTCTAGCTTGAAAGCAGCCTTGGCCCCTCTGGACTACAACTTCTTTGTGCCAGCCTGAGGAAATACTTCCTGGAAGATTTCACTTCAATGATGCTGGTTTCACTAATCAGCACTGATTTATCAGTTCCAGCTAACCAGCACCAATTATCCCAGGAAAGCAAAGTTTTCACTTCAGTGGTTCTTGTGTCTTTTTAAAAAAAATATTTTAACCAAAATCAACTTGGTGGGTAAAAGGTTGATTTCAGCTTACAGTGCAGTCCTTCATCTTGGGAAGCCAAGGCAGGAGCTCAAGCAGGAACCTGGTGGCAGAAGCTGAAGCAAAGATCATGGAGGAATGCTGCTCACTGGTTAGCTCCTCTGGCCTATGCTCAGCCTGGACCCTTCCAGATCACTCAACAATCAAGAACATTCCTTATAGACATCCCCATAGGCCACACCAATAAAGGAAATTCCCCAATTGAAGTTCCCTCTTCCCAGGTGTATCACGTTGATAACTGGAGCTACTCAGCACAGATTGAATGAAGTTATAGCAGAAACCCTCCAAAACCTAGAGAATGACATAGATATCCAAACACAAGAGGCATTTAGAACCCCAAATAGACCACCTGTCCAAGGGTGGTACCACCCACAGTGGGATGGGCTCTCCCACATCACTCAACAGTTGAGAAAATGCCTCACAGACATGCCCACAGGCCTCTCCAATAAAGGAAATTCCCCAATTGAAGTTCCCTCTTCCCAGGTGTGCAAGTTATACCAGACTGAGTATTAACTTAACTTAGAGCAGCAAACTTCCCAAACCTAGAGAATGACATAGACATCCAACCACAAGAAGCATTTAGAACCCCCAAAAGACTTGACCAAAGAAACTCTTCATAACACATCATAGTCAAGACATCAAAAAATGCAAACTAAAGAAACAATACTAAATGTCTATATTGTGGATCAGGGAGTAAACAAGAAAGACAGGAACTTCCCAGGGATAATACATCCCCACCCAATTGCCCTCAAGTGAGTAACTTCTTCTAGCTTTGCTCCAGTAACTTCTGGAAGCTTAGCTCTGCTAAGTTTTCAGAATCTCCCAGATAATGCCAAAAGATGGGGACCAAATATTCAAACATGACCTTATGGAAGACATTACATTTTCAAACCACAACAAATGATTTTATATTTCTAAAACATTTGCAAAAGAAAGTTATTTAACAATTTGTTGAAGATCTCATTTCCTACCATTCTGTTTCTGTTTTCTGACATACCTCCTTGTGTTGGGTGATGCTGGACATTTTGTAATCTGACTAAGGGAAAACTGAGTTGAAAATTCATTTAATTTGGATTTAGTGATACATGTTCATGGAATTGTCAGTCATACCCATGTTATCACTGGCTCTGCCACATGTACCCACTTCTATGATGGTCTGCCCAAGGACATGGGACCAAACAACTCTGGACTGAACTCTCTATGTTCTAGTTTGCTTCTCTGATGTTGTGATAAATATCATAAACAACACAACTTAGGGAGAAAAGGGTTTATTTGGCTTACAGGTCACAGTCTATCATTGAGGGAAGCCAGGGCAGGAACTTACAACAGGAACCTGGAGGTGGGAACTAAAGCAGAGATCATGGAGGAAGATTGCTTACTGGCTTGCTTCCTCTGGTTTGCTCAGCTACTTACACAGCCCAGGCCCACCTACCCAGGGACAGCACCACCCACAATGGTCTGGGCCCTCCCACATCAATTAACAGTTAAGGAAATGCCTCATAGACATGACCACTGGCCAACCTGATGGCGAACATTGCTCAATTTTCCTTTTCCCAGTTGTATGCAGTTAAGGACTGACACTAACCAGCATGAATCATAAGCCGAACTAAGTCTTTTCTCCTTTATGTTGTGTCTGTTGGGTATTTGGTCACAGCACAAAAAACTAATACATAATGTAAACATATTGCTGTGAGCCCTCCCAGGATTTTGGGAAAGCTTTCTCTAAGCAAGAAACCCTAAGGTCAACCAAAGAGTATCATCCAGAACCTGTGAAGAAAGACAATTAGTCGTAAAATTTTCAGGCATAGAAAAATGAAGAGGCTTTTCATAAGAGAGCATTCAGATGGTTAAAAAACTATGAAAAGATATTCAGCCTCACCTAATATGAAATTTTAAACAACCAGATAAAATTTTATACCATTGAAATTGGAAAAGATTAAGCACTAGGTAACATGGTGTTAGCTAAGTTGGAAACGTCTATTACTACTGGGATTATAAATTTATACAATCAATTTAGGGGACAATGTAATAATTCCCACGGAAGTCAAGCTACACATGTCTGAAGACCAGATTCTAGTGAAGCATCTGACCTGAAGACACTCAACTACTCACCACAGACAACACAAAGATGGTCAGCCATTTGTAACAGAAAACAAATGGAAAATGTCTTGGGAAGGGGACTGATAAATACACAGAGGTTTATTAACAAAATGAAAAACTACCTAACAAATTATTCCAGAATCATTAAGGTAGTGAGGGACAAAGATCCCCAATCCTAAAATGTAGCACTGGAGACTCAACATAATGAAAGCAAGGCAGTTTATTTTATGACCCTGCAAGGTCAGGCACAGCAGAGATAAAATGGCAGGACTCCACAAAAGCACAAGTAACAGTTTTTATGGTCCCGTTCCTTTTTCTTCATTGGCTGAGTACTCAGGAGGGTATAATCTTTTGTGTCATTTGCCACTTAAACTTGTTTATTTCTCAGCCAAGACTATGTGGTGGTTTATCCCTACTTTTTACATCCTATTTATTTTTAAACTTTTCAAGGGCATGACCTTGTCACATCTGTAGACTGTTGGGCAAGTTTTGCTATTAATAACTTTTTACTCTAAATTTCTGGTTTGGGTGGGTGTAGCAGGCATTCAAACTACCACAGGCTTATAGTTAAAAGATTGCCCTGAGTCTCAGAAGAGACTTTGGACTGTGGATTTTTGAATAGTATTAAGACTGGTAAAAACTATGGAGGCTTTTAAGGTTGGACTAAAGGCATGTTTCATTTTATATGACCTTATGAGGGCCAGGGAGTAGATGTGGTGGTTTGAATAAGAATGTCCCCCATGGGCTCCAAGTATTTGGACATCTTGTTCCCAGTTGGTCGTGCTGTTTTGGGAGGTCTTAGGGAGAAAGTGTGACCTTGCTGGAGGAAGCACATCACTGGGGATGGACTTAGAGAGTACTTAGGCTTTGCCAGATTTTAGTCACTCTCAGCTTCCTGTGCCTGCTTAAAGATGTGAGCACTTAGCTTCTGCTCCTACTCCAGCCACCTCTGCTGCCATGCCTCCCCTCCATGATGGACTCTTACCCCTTTGGAACTGTAAGCTAAATAAACTCTTCCTTTTATAAGTTCCCTTGGTCACAGTGTTTTATCACAGCAACAGAAAAGTGACTAAGACACACCACCTCTATCTTCCAGGACCCATCACTCTACAAATGTCCTTGAAATGATAATCTAGAACAAAAGCTACCATTGTCTTTGCTCACAAAATATGAGAAAATATGAAAAATATTAGCCAGTTGCTACTTCAGGGAGGGAAAGACGGGAAAACATATTGGAGTGGGCATCCTCAGCTACCTATAGTATTTGGGTCAAAAAAAAAAGAGAGAGAGAGATAGAAAACTAAAAAATAGAAAATGATTTTCAGATAATTTCATGTCAGTACAGTAATACACACCTATAATCTCAGCACTTCAGAGATTAAGACAGGAAGATTGCAAGTTTGAGGTTGGCCTGGACAATTTAGAGAGACACCATCTCTAAAATAATGTAAAATAAAGAATAGGATTTGTAGTTGATATGGTAAAAAGTTAATATCTGTTTAATACTGGTGGTGAAATTTTGTTATATAAAGGTTTTCAGTATTTAACAATTTTAAATATTCCTTGAAAATTTTTAACTTTTTAAAGATGAAATAAGTGGATCCAGGTATATTCTTGCCACTTTTGACACTAAATTCCATCTCTATTCACCCAGACCCTCAAACAGTGGTATTTCCAGAACCTTCTCTGCTTTTGCCAATGGAACCTCCATCCCAGTCTTCCTCTTTGGGTATAGACCTCACAAAGGAGCCTACAGTTGATCCCTGAATATACTAAATATTCACTTATATTTCTAACTAAGTGCTGATTCATCTTTCTTTGAAAAAGTAGACAGATGTCTGAAGTATTTTTTCAACTGGGGTAAGAAGGTACAGGTTTATTCCTACGGCTCACACTTCTGGTGTAATGTTGTTTGGGATAGAGAGAAACTGATAATAGGGCTGACTCTAAACTATTTCTTTTTTCCTTTTTTAATTTTTTTTTATTTTTGTAAATGTACTGCCTGCATGTATGTAAGTGCACCCATGTCATGTAATGTTCATGGAGGTCAGAAGAGAGCTTCAGATTCCCTGGAACTGGAGGTACGGACAGTTGTTAGCTGCCAAGCAGGTGCTAGGAATCAAACCCAGGTCCTCAGCCAATGCTCTTAACCACTGAGCCATCTCTCCAACCCCTGATGCTAAAATATTTCTAATTGGAAATTAGAATTATTTCTTATTGGATAAGCAGATATGGAAAATAAAAGAAAAAAATCTGTTAACACAGGTTTCTGCCTTCAGTGCTGGGGTAAATAGTGACATAGTGACATCATCTACTAAAAGAACAGAAAAAGGAAGACTTTAGGGAGTTTTAAAAGTGTTGACATCAAGGTACTCATAGAACACACACGCACACACACACACACACACACACACACAAAAAAAAAAAAAAAAAACAGCACATTCAGGTCTAAAACCAAGAGTAGGGGCCTATTCTAGAGAAATGTTTACAAGGTTTTAGCACACACATTGAAAGCCGAAGCCTCGAGCTAAACAGATATAACATAAAGAGCAGTAGATCTGGGCGGGGGGCTGGGCTGGAGGATCCCATTGGAAATCTATTAAAAGTCAGGCATTCCTTTATTATTTGTTTTATTAAAATATTTTATTTATTATTTTTACGTGTATGAGTGTATTGTCTGCATACATGTAAGTACATCCATGTCATGCAGTATCCTCGGAGGTCAGAAGAGTGTCAAATTCCACGGAACTTGAGTTATGGATAGTTGTTAGCCTCCATGTGGATGCTGGGATTCAAACCTGGGTCCCCTGCAAGAGCAGTCAGTGTTCTTAACAGCTGAGCCATCTCTCCAGTCCAAGTTGGGCATTCCTTAACCTCACCTTCCATAAAATGCTCTGTGAAGGTTACATAAAATTCTGCCTACACCAAATCCCTCAGGTATGCTGTTGATGGCCCAGGTTTCTGCGTAACTCTCAGGGCATTCAAGAAAATGCCTTCAAACGCTATCCTATTTGCAGCATATCTCGGCAGTAAAAAAGCACTGCCTATCCACAACAGGAGACTGAACATTGGAAAAACGTCGTATTTTTCTCTATTTTCTACCCCCTCCATAAATTAATGGGGGTCCCACCTCATAAACAGCAGTCTGAGACATGTCATTACCACAAAGCCCAGGACTTCTGATGGAATGCCTGGGTCTGAACTGGCAGTAAATACCTGAGTTTCAAAGTATCACGACCCTGCATGACTCAGCGACTCTAAATGTTGATCTGATAGGTGAAATCTCACCAGCTCTGAGCCTGGGGTTTGTAGTTTGAGAAAAGAAAATCTTAAGGTCGCAAGCAGTCTTTCTGGTCTCAGAATGTAACCAAGTGTTTGGAAGTGAATTCTTCAAAAGCTGAGATAAACAGACAGAGTTGAATGTAATTAAACAAGACAGCAGCAATGACTGCATTCAACCTTCTAGATGCTTAAACATTGGTTTTCCTCATAAACAGATGTGTTGCACAACAGCCCCACCTACAGGAGGCTGAGAAAAGTGCAGCAGTAAGAATTAAAGGCCACAAAGCAGCCAGCTTTTCCACTACATCTCTGCTAAGCTACTTCTTTCCATAAAATATTCATCCCCCACATGATCCAAACAACAAGACCCTCAGCTCCCGTTGCTCATCCAAGTATCTGTCCCAGTGAAATAAACTGACCACCCAGCCCTGGACAAGCCCAGGCTGTCCTGATTTTAGTTAAGAATCTGGGTGGCCTAGTATATCCATGGGCTCTCAATCCAAAGTCTAATCATTACAAACTCAAAATCTTTCTCCAATTTATCTGTAAATTTTAAATATATAAAGTGAATTCTTAAAGTGTCCTCAATGTTTCGATGACTGCACATTTTTGATGTGTCAACAAATGCACTTTTAAAATCTATCCTAAGATCAATCACCTCTTTTCTAATTAATAATTGCAGGCTTCACAAAGTAGACCTTAAGATCACATTTTTATTAATAATCCAAATTATAATGGACTCAGCGCCATATTCCACTGCCCCAAGAAATTCGGTTTTTACCAGAATCTGCCCCAAAGGGTTTCTGGGAAATGCCCAGAGATATTTTCCTGGAACCAGTCCTTCCTGGAGCCAACCATCTGGCACCAGGCCCTGAAAGACTGTGGCCCATGAAGCTCTGCTCATATGTGGGGCTGTCTGCCTCCCACCTCCCTGCTACCCCCAGTCAGCTTCCTCCCAAGAAGGAGTACGGCCCTTTCCTTCATTCCCAGCAGCCCTAGAGACTGACATTAATATGACAGGAAGCTAAGGGAGGTAACTACAGACATGGAACTGCCCCTGTTTTGGTTCCCCCCACCACCTCCACCACGGCAATGACACTGAATTGTTTGCAGGGAGACTTCACACCAGAGAGGCCTGAGTTCTGCCTCTGAGCAGTTGTGTGACACTGGAAAGCCTATGTCATCTCTCTGAGCCTGTATCCTCATCTGTACAATGCAGAGAATGACATCCTCTAGTCCCACAGAAGACTGCACTCCAATGCTCAGAAAGTGCCATCAACCCAAACGCCCATCACCTGATTAATGAGTAACACAATGTAAATATATTTATGCAGTACAGCTATCATTTGTACATAAAGGAATGGGATACTGATACATGCCACGTCAACAACCCTCAGAAATTACAGGTTAAGTGAAAGAAGCCACTCATAGAAACCATATGTCACATCATTCTGTTTACATGAAATATCCAGAATGGGAAAATATATAAAGTATACCAGTGGCTGCCTAGGGCTGGGGATTATAGGAGAACAGGAAGGAAGTGGAGGATGGCAAACAACAGGAATAAGTTATCTTTAAAGGATGATGAAAATGATCTACAAATTAATTATGATGCTGCTCTAGCTACATTGTAAATATATTTTAGAAACCAATAAATTGGGACCATCAAGATGGCTCAGTGGGTAAAGATACTTACCACTAAACCTGATGACCTGAGTTCAATCCCCAGGACCCACGTAGAGGAAGAAGAGAACTGACTCCTGACAATTGTCTTCTGACCTCCACAAGGGGTACCATGGCACAAGCATAGCCTCCACTCCACTCCACACACACACACACACACCACACACACACACACACACACACACACACATGCAAATAAATGTAATTTTAAAAATTTTAGAACATCAATAACTGCTATAATTTAAACACGTAAAGTATGGTCTATAAATTAGGTATTAATAAACCTATTTAAAAATAATGATACTGCCGGGCGTGGTGGCTCACGCCTTTTAATCCCAGCACTCGGGAGGCAGAGGCAGGCAGATCTCCGTGAGTTCAAGGCCAGCCTGGTCTACATAGCAAGTTCTAGGACAGCTGGGGCTACAGGGAGACCCTGTCTCAAAAAAGACAAAAAAATAAATAAATGATGATATCTACCTCATAGACCTGTAAGTATTCAGTTAGATGACGCATGTAAAGTGCTTAACAAAACACTGGCAAATAGTGCTCAATAAATGTTAGTAATTATAATCAGCAGTTCAGTCTCAGAACTTTTCAGAGAGTTGTTCTTACACAGCATCAAGTACAGACAAATACTGTGTACATTGAGATGTATCTAGTGTCTGTGCATGTGTACACACCTCTATGGATGTGTGTGCCTACATATGTACAAGTGTGTGTGTGTGTGTGTGTATGTGTATGTGCATGTGTATGTATACATGTGTTTGCCATCCATTTCTTCCCCTGGTAAGATAATGGCTATAGCTTTTTGGGAGACTCTGTTCGTCCTCCATGAGGTACTCACCTTAGCACCTGTGAACAGCTCTGAAAAGAAAAGAATGGGGGAAATGGAATGAATGAAAGAGAAGGAAGGGGGCTGGAAAGATGGCTCAGTGGTTAAGAGCACTGGCTGCACTTGCATGAATTTTTTAACCAAGCCAAATATGTTTTTCCACTAAGTATCTCAAGCACTGTCAATGATTACTGTACATTCTAGATTGACACCTATGGAGTACCTGTTGTATAACAGGCACATGTGCAAGGAGCGAGAGATGCAACAGTAGAACACAGACTTCACTCTCAGGTATAACCAGCACACTCCTCTACCCTGTAACAACAAAATTCATTAGTTCTTGGAGCTCAGCAAACCACCAGAGAGTGCCAGGTTCTGGCCTCCAACTACCAGAGGGCCTGAGAACTCAGGAGACAGCCTGATGACCCCCAGATCCTGCCTCCACGTGGTGGTCCTTTTAATAAGATGATGCTATACAGCAGTCCTTTCTGCATGAAATAACTACCATCATCACAACTTCGGCTGAGCCTGATCGCTAAACATAGTCACAATTGGGTTTGTTGACGGTTGTGCTCATTCATTAAAGGAGTGCCAAGCAGTGTCACTGGACCCTCACCTGAGTATCCAGCCACTCTTCCCAGCCCACTAGTGCAGCCTTGGAAGACAAAAGAAAAATGAGGAAGAACCCAATAGAGGGATGCTTTTGGAAGCCCTTGTCAAGAAACTCCAATGGACTCTCATAGGAACATTTGAAAATTGACCTGTTCTTTTCTAGTTCCCTGTGTAGAACTTGTAATGCTAATTACTTCTCCTTCACATCTCCCATTTGTGATTCAAGGACTTTCGTCTCCCCTTAGAGACAAGAGTTATGCAATTTGGGAGTCTTGTAGATAGACCCATTGAAGGGGTACTCCAATTGCCTCACCCTGCGTCCCTGTTCAGCATGGAAGAAGCCAGAGCAGTTGGCATCCCTATTCCCTATTGACAATTTGGGTAACCCCTTCAGAGGATGGCGTGATAAGAATAGGAGGTAGGAATTGGCCATGAAGTTAGGGTAAAAAGACCCCAAAGAAATGTGGCCAGTTTCTTGGCTAAAAGTCAAAATGTCCTTGGGCCTGTTAGCAACATACTCTGTTCCAAGGCCAAAAATGTCAAAAGTATTTGGGAGCTTGTATCTAATCCTTAAAATATTTTAGGGTTACCTCTTCAGAAGGGGGAATGTTGGAGGGGAGGGAGTGGGCATGGATTTGATCAAAACACCTTATATGCATGTATGAAATTCTCAATAAAGTTTTGTAAAAAAAATTTTTTTTAATTCTTTAGTTCTCCAATTCAAGTTTCCAACTACTGTGACTGTAAACACCTACCTGCTCAGGTTCATAGAAAACTATGGAATATCTTTCCTTCTTTTTATGAGTTGCTGCTTTGGCCCTGGACACTCTCCAAGTATCCCATTTAGTAATGTTTAGCCCATACCCCAAGGGGTAAAGCTCTAGAGGATCAACTCCTTCAATTCATGAAGCAGTCTTTTCCCCAGGGGGACCAGTGTCCAGATAAGCATATGAGTTCATGTTGGTTCAGAGACATCTCTGAACTCCACTGAGTGGAAACCAGGCAGTCCAGCTGCCTAATCAAGGCCTAACCTGTCTCAAACTATCCATTCTCCTTCACTAAATTTGAAAGCCAAATTCTGGATCCCTTTCCTTCTTAGAGATCACTGTGTACCTAACTAAACCTGTCTCATCTCCTTAGCCATCTCCAATCTCCAAACTGTGTCCATCGCACGGGTATGGGAGAGGGATCCCTCAGCTCCAACTTGGGTTCACACAAAACTCCTAGTTATTCCTTTCCCTCAAACCCTACCCCCCAAAAAGTGTCCTCCCAAAACAAAATGAATCTACTCCAAAGGTTTATTGGCCTCTCCTCCAGGACAAGAAATTCCTCACTAAATAAATATGCCCAAACCTAAACACAGACATAAACTCACATGAGCTACTCCTCCAGGGAACTCCAAATAAGAGTATTCACAACCAGAAAAAGTGAATTTAAGATTTTCCCATTTTAGCTATCTTCTTACCACCACTCCTGGTAATTCTATCCTAGTCCTAACATGACAGATTGCTCTGGCTTCCAGGTTTTCCAGTTTCCCTTCAGCACCACTGGGTCCCCCAGCACTGCTCTTTCCTTCCTCTCAGGCCTGTGAGGACAGTGAGAGAGAAGGGGCCTCTCCACCTTACCTCTGGGACAGAGCAATGCACCCTTCTGACCATTCCCAGACTGACTCTCAGAGGACCAAAATGCAGTTTCCTCCAATGAGGACCAGCATCTCTATGATATTTTCTTTGCCATAAACTGTGCCCCAGAGATGTTCCCATAGCTGTGCCATAGCAAGGGCAATAAGTTTGGATGCTTGGGATCGTGTGGTGGTTCATCTTGATCTGCACCTTGATTGAGTTGAGTCATACCTAGGAGATTAGCAAAACATACTCTTGAGTTTGTCTGTGAGAGATTTCTACAGATGACTGGCATATGGAATAGCAACTGGAATAGGAAGACTGACACTGAATGTGGGCAGCACTGACCAGTAGGCTGAGGGCCAGGAAGGTATGAAACCAGAAGGAGGAAGCCAACCTGTATATTCAAGCTTGATTCTTCCTGTACAAATGCATTTATTGCAACTGCCATCAACTATAGACATCGTGCTCTGGCTTCTTCAGCCTTTAAACAGGGACTCACAGTGGTGTTTTTATAGGAGCTTCCAGGTCTTCAGCTTCAGGTTAGGCTGTCATTGGGTCCTGTTGTTCTGAGACATCTAGCCTCTTGCCCCAAGCAGCTGCCGGGTTCTTTGTTCAGCAGCATACAGATGGCCTCTGTGAGACTGTTCAGGCTCTGATCATGTAAGACAATCCAATATGCCCCCTTTACAGATCTAATATGCCCCCTTTATGTAATCTATAAATTATATATATATATATTTTTTATATGCCATGTTGCCTAGGCTGATGGTATTCTGCCAAAGTGACTAACATTTACTGTCCATTGACTTTAAACAAAGGAGATTATCCTCAATATGTAGGTGAGCCTCATCTAACCAATTCAAAGTCCTTAAGTATGAATCAAAACTTTCCCTGAGGAAGAAGAGATTACACAAGCAGGCTGCAATGTTAGCTCCTGCTTGAGCTTGCCTTTCAGATAGCTGCCTTGCCATCACTCCTCTATAACCCCAAAGCCAGTTCCCTAACAGGTGGTCAGCCGATCAGTCAATAGTCTACCAGCTCTGTTTCTCCATAGAACCCTGACTGGTATAGATATCATATTCTTTATAAAATTTTCTTGTAGGAGCCAGGCATGCTGGCACACGCCTTTAATCCCAGCACTCTGGAGGCAGAGACAGGCAGATCTCTTTGAGTTCAAGCCAGAGTGGTCTACACAGCAAGTTTCAGGTCCACTGAGGGAGACCCTGTTTCAAACCCCCCCACAAAAAAAATTGCTTGTAGGGAACCCAGCTTGACCTGAATGCAGATATGTTGAGTCATGACAGAGATCACCCATGAGCAACCCTGGTCTGTTTTCCCCACATAGTTTCCTAGAATATAACAAACATAACTGAGTGGTAAGTGGCACATTATCACCAGCCCCTGAAATGCCTAGGCATCAGTCTCTTGGTTTGAAAATCAAGGACTTTAAATTTCCATTGAGGGTATCTCACTTCATGAATGAAAATATAGTTGTATTGGATGTGGGGGAATAAACATGGCATCACAGACAGTGATTAGACATGAGTACCATAGATGAAGGTCAAGAACAGACTAAATTAATGTGCATTGATCTGGTCAAAGTACTATTGATTTTGAGAGTAGGAGTTTCCTAGGTAGGGGCACACAGTAGCCTTCAGGTTTCTGGAATTGTTCTTCATCTTGAGTTTTGAGGGGAAAGGGTCACAAGTAGACTGTATATGCAAATATGTGTCAACCTGAACACCTGTGATTTGTATACTTACTGAACATTGCATCTCAATACACAGAAAATAAACTTAAATAGGATGTCAATAAACTACAGTTGACTAAACTATATCTTTGAAAATCAAGTTTTCTGTAAGCATGTTTCTCTGTATGTTAGTTTGTAGTTATAAATCTTAATCCTCTAGAAAAAGGACCCTGAAGCTTAGCCTATGCATCATGATGGGACAACCATAGATTTGAACTCCAATGATAGAACCTGGTATAGTAGAGGCTGTGGTGATTTTGAGATTCCCCCATGTGGTGGTTTGAATGAGAAATGCCCCCGCATAGGCTCAAGTATTGGAACACTTGGTCTTCAGTTGGTAGCACTGTTTGGAGAGGTTTAGGAGGTACATTTGGCCTTCCTGGAGGAAGTATGTCACTGGGGGTAGACTTTGAGAGTTCATAGCCTGGTCCTACTTCCAGTTCGCTCTCTCTGCTTCATGTTTACAGTTCAAGATGTGAGCTCTCAGCTTCCTGATGCCGCCTTTATACCTACCATTGCTCCCCTGCCTCTCCATCATGATGGGCTCATAACCATATGGTTATGGTCCCTCTGGAACCATAAGCCAAAAATACCTCTTCTTTCTGTTAAGTTGCCTTGGTCGTGGTATTTTCTTACAACAATAGAAAAGTAACTGATACAGAAATAAGTATATGATGAGGTAACCATAGGTTTGAACCTCAGAGTTAGAAACTGGTACAATAGAGGCTGCAGTGATTTTGAGAGATTTCTCCCATTAATCTAAAATCTGAAAAACCTAACTGACCCCTCACCCTGAACATTCTATTCTCCCTCTTTGGCCAATGGAGAAGGACCTAAGTTTGACTTTGTTATTGGTAATGGTGGGTTTCCTGACACCCCTTTCTGATTATGGCACTTGTGATTCAACATGATAACCACTGAGTAAGGATCAAGAGGCCTTCACTGTTATCAGGTGGTGGATGCACTGCACAGTGGAGATTAAAATGCAGACCCTGGAGGATCTAGACACCTTGGAGAAAGAGTCTCCACTACTCAACTACAGAGGATGACATTTGTCTACCCAGCAATGTTACTTATATTGAACACAGAATCTGGCCAGTAAAAACCTGCAGAAAGTTTATGTTTGATCCTCAGTGAGAAACCCTTCACCTGCAGGGGTTCTCACATGCCCCTCTATTGGCTAAACTAGTAATTTACACCAAGAAAGGTCTCTACCTGCCACCATTTTTCTTGCTGCTGTGAAAGTACGAGAACTATTTAAAATGAATCATCATCCAGAAGTTCAAGAACAACAAAGGACATCCAGTCCAGTCCGCAGAAACAATTAACACTTCTGCCCTGGTTAAAAAAAAACAAGTCAGGGGGCACATTCAGCTGCCCAAGAGGACGAGCATTGCCTGTAATGTCAAGGGTAGAAAACAATCCAGGGGCTTGCAATCCCAAGAAGTACAAGCAGCAGCCCTGGCTACTAGGATACTGAATGTGAGGAAAGGAAGAGCTTTGCTGAGTCTCAAAGATTTGTCAAGGTAAAGGACAAGCATTGCTTCACATTGGGTCCCCAAGTGTAACCTAGTGACCACAGTGATAGGGACACTCCAGCAGCCTGGGCACCCATAACTGAAACTTTGCACATCTTCATGGATATTTTCAATTTTATGTTGTTTGCAATAAAAAAGAAGTTAGGGCTCCATGTCTTCCTTTTTCAAAGACATCTTAGTCCTTTGTGGGCTAAGACACCTCACATTGCCCATAGAAGATGGGACTCTGGTGCAAGCACAGAAACCCCTGAGCCAGCCACCTCTGTTCAGAAGAGCAGGGTCAAGTAGGAACATGGCAACCTCCAACAAAGACCTGTGGATTGGAAGGAGGAAGCTATTCTCCCAAGTGTGGGGGGATAATTTCATGTGGCACTTTAACCTGCTGATATCTGCCCAGGCTTATTCTGGTCTTGGGATGAGTGGAGAGCATCTCCTACCTTCAAATAGATTTTACTGAGGCTTTCTCTCAGTAATGTGGGTGATGTAAACAATGTCCCCTCGTGCTCTCATCTCCTCACAACCTTATCCTCATTCCAGTGGCACTCACTGAGTAACAGAAAGAAGGCTAGTGGTCTCCTGTAAACACCTGACTCCAACACCATGAGCAGAGGTAGGTGGTCACAGGCTGCCTCACTCAGGAAGGGAAAAGTTGGTGAGGTCTCACACCCTAAATAAAAGCCAAACAAGGGGTATCACTTTCAAATAGGCCAGGCTTTAAGGAGAGATCAAATCTCTACCACCTAGCTAAAAGAACTGTATAATTCTTTATACTCAAGTAGGATTTCAGTGTCTTTTAAATCTCATGTGGCAGGCCTGAAAACCTGACATGACACCAGTTTTTTTTTTTATTATTTTAGGTATATGAGTGTATTGCCTACATGTATGTAAACACACCCGTGTCATGCCCATGAAGGTCAGAAGAGGGCATTGGATTCCTCTGGAACTGGAGTTACAGGCAATCATTTGCTACCATGTAGGTGCTTGGAATTGAACCCAGGCCCTCTGCAAGAGCAGCCAGTGCTCTTAACCACTGAGCCATCTCTCCAGCCCTATGTTTTATAATGATCTAGGTAGATACAGGAGTGAGGAACTGGCATATAGCCTCCAAAGTTCACCTAACATACCAGAGTCACTTATTGAACCATCTTCAGTGATTATTGTTGTTCTTTGGGGGCATAAATTATTCATTGACTATTTGGGAAAAAAAGATCAGAAAGTCAATGACTCTGGCTGGCTATTCAACAGCAAGGAGAGCCTAAACACAGAAGTAAGCATCATCTTGTATGTGTAAGAGTCATTTCAGGTTTCAAGGTGAGCTTCTTACAACACTGATGAGTCCAAACTCGGCTTCTGTCCATTTCATTGCTCTGAAGAGGATCTGATCCACTGGAGCAAAGAAACGAAAAAAATAATGAAGAGTATTGGATTCTTTCTATTTGGGGCCTCTGGACCATATGTTCTGTTTGCTCCAGGATGGGAGACATGGGAAAGGTAAACCTAAGGGTGGGTTTTATAATCCCATTGTACTGGCTAAGCACTTGGCACATGAGGAACTGTTGCAGTGAGTGGGAACAAGGCCTTCACCAGGAAGCTGGAGACTGCCATCACTCAAAGCTCTAACAGAATAAACTACAATCACTTTTTAAAACTTACCAAAAATACCTCCTTGCAGATGTGTTCTTGTATTAATATCTTAATGGCCTCTAATGGTGTCACAGAGACACCAGGAACTCAGGAGCAGCTCTGAGCGTGCTGATGAGTCAACCTTTCAAAGAACAGTCAGTCATATAAGTTCAGCAAACCCCAACTGGGGTAATATGGCCTTCCAGGATACATGTAACTGAAGTATTATTGTTTCCAGAGATCTGAGGGAAAAAAGGGAATTTCACTTAATTTTCTAGTCAGCTTTCTATTGCCATATAAAACACTGACCAAAACCAACTTGGGGAAGAAAGGGTTTTTTGGCTTATGCTTCCTGATCACCATTAAGGAAGCCTGGGTAGGAACCTCGAGGCAAGAAATGATCTGAAGGCTGCTTACTGGCTTGCTCCTCTTGGCTTGCTCTGCTACTTCTTTTATGCAGCCCAGGCCCACCTGCCCAGGGGTGGAACCACCCACAGTTGGCCAGGCCCACCTACATCATTCAGCAATTGAGAAAATGCCTCACAGACACGAGCACAGGCAATTCTGATGGAAGAAATTCTTCAGTTGAGGTTCTATCTTCCTAAGTGTGTCAAGTTGAAAACTGAAGTTTAACCAGGACACCTAACCACTTGTCATGAGGCTTTACATTGTAGAGAGAACCCAGGACTCAGTAATACCATGTTTAGAACCCTCAGAATAAGCCTTGGAATTCAGTGAGCTCAGCTGGTAGAATGGTGGTGGGAGGCACTGAGCCACTGAGCCTCAGCTCTCATGGACCCTTAGGCTTCCTCAGAGGCCACCAGAGGACTGCTCAGTCAGTGATGTATGGCGATGTATGGAAAATGCATCTCTCAGATCTAGAAAGTTCACTCCTATAGTTATGAACATTTCCAACCATGGGTTTTTAAAAAAAAGGGGAAAAAAGACTAATGGAGTCAAGGTTTTCCTCATTGATTATAGCAATGACTTTGTTTGGGACAGAAGCTGAAATTCATGAAATAAGGTACTTGGAATAATCGTTATTCTCTTTATCTGAGGTAATTAATTTCCATCCTGAGTCTTCAACCATCTCCCAGAACACTTGAAAGGCAGACTCCTGAACTTCAGACCAAAGATTCTGATCCAACAGGTGTAGGAGATGCCAAGGGATCCGAATTTCTATGAGGACCCAAGGAACTGTGTCTGGAAATAGCTCAAGCTTACTCATTACCAATTGCAGGATTGGTTGTGCCTCAGATGAGGAGCCAGGCTAACACCAGTATGTTCCTAAGCTCCCACATTGACTTTCGACATGAGTGTCTGAGATCTCCCTCCCAGCCAACTCCACACAGTCCTTTTGACAGACATACACTTCACACCAAATCAACTCAGCATATTTTTATTGGGCACCTAAGGTAGTCAAGGCACAGTACCAGGTGCTATAGGCACAATGACAGGAAGGCTAGGCCTTTCCCTGAAGAGGCTTACAATCTAGTAGGGAGAAAGACACACTCACAGTTAACAAAAATACAAGGCAGAATGAGGTGAGTCCTATACTGAGGTAAAAACAGTGGGAAAGCAGGGGACAGAGAAAGACAAATACATCACCTCAGGCAATCAATGCAAGGAATGACCTTTCAGCCAGTACAATTCACACAGGAAGAACTATAGAGGATGCTTCAGGCAGAGGTGTTGAGGAAGGCAACGGCAGTCAGTTCAGGGGGCAGAGCTGTCTGCCTTGACTGTAGTAGAGAGTGCTAAACGGTTAACAGAGGGAGCCAAAGCTAGAGATTGTAGAGGAAAGCCAGATGTAAGGCTCTCCTTAGAGTAAGGGATCAGACTTCATTCTGTAGACAATGGGGAGCCACGGAATGTGAGATAGTGAAGGGCATGATCTCATTTCCTCAATTCCAGGTGCACTTCTGTGAGTCACACAGGGTTGCTTTATTATTGGCTTATTATTGTTAATTTTATGGGTCCACACCCTCTTGGGCTCAAAGCAGAAGCCAGCCCAGTCCCTGTGGTCACACATGCTTTCTAAGGCTGTACAAAGCTAGGAAGTAGTGTCCTTGCTAGGTAAACTTTGATCTCACTTGACAGTCATGCACCAACTCCAGAGAAAAAGAAATTAAGCTTTCCAGAATCACTTGAGAGTAAGGGGCAGGACACAAGGAAGGTACTTAGACAAAGCAGACTTTGTCACCTAAGCATGGCAAGGGTAAGCTCAGAGAAAAACAGGACTGCCTTGGAGATGCAAGTGGCAAAATTAGCATCATCCTTATTAAACTATCTCCTGGAAGGATTTCCAGTTTTCACCCATCCAGCTCTCCAGCCCTCTGGGGTGCAGAGAGCCTATAGCCTGACTCACTGTGATCAGTGGATGGGGTCTCTAGGCACCTACACATGGACAGTTCTCTGCTGAAGGAAGCTCCTACAATCCTGCCTAACTATCCAAAGAAGAGGGGGAATGACGCCCACCCCCACCTGGGCCACCCCAGCCTGGAAAGGGATGTGAAGCCACTGCCGTCCAGGTGGACACGGCAATGCTGGTCAGCGAAGGCTCACCCAGAATTTCCACACCAGTTGAAGTCGATGCTTGGGTGGGGAGCACAGAGGAAGCTGAAGTCACAGTGGGGTTCCCGAGAAGAAATGCTCCCGGGGTGCTGGTGTGCACCTCTGGGCCCGACCCCACAGGGCCCCCGCTTCCATTGCTGATGGTCCACAGGCATGGATAGGGGCTGTAGAGACAGAGAGATGGAGATCTTTGATGGCTCCCCAGTAGAGGATTGCCACCTAACACGCAACTGCACACTGCCCAGAGGGACAGTGGTAGGAAGAGAACTTCTGGTCATGGCTATACATTTAGCTGTGACAAAGACCAGTCATATTTCCACAGAAACGTCAAGAGATCCAGCAAGGTATAGTGAATAAGAATAAAACCAGTTGTCCTTACAAAATAAGAATAAAATACGCTTATTTTATTTCATGGGTTCTGGTGCTGGCCCTGCCACTAACAAATTACTCAATTTTAAACAGCCTTTCATTTCTCTGAAATTTCCTTGCAACCTGTCTAAACTAGGTAAAAACAGTGAAAGGAAGAGAGCTAAACTGTATAAGCTGTGTTATGACCTCTCCCTGGCCAAGGCAGGCGATGTGATACAAGCAAGACATAGTCTCCAGAACCCTTTGGTATGACTCCCTGTCTGCCACTTACTGAGACATTGGTCAAATTACTTCATATCCCTGAGCCTCACCTTCTATCACCTCAAGAAGGAGTAACGATTTTGCAAACCCCAGTGGTTGTTAAGACTATATTAAAGGTGAGTAAATGGAGCCAAGAATGTGGTGCTTAGTAAGTGTTTGCTATCATCGCTATATTCCTGGTCCTCACCTCTCAACTCTTATCCCTGGGCACAAAGTCTGGGGAGATGGACCAGGTTTTTTGTTTTTTGTTTTTTGTTTTTTTGTCATCTCCGTTTCCATCGCCCAGGTTCAAAAACTTGGTTGTTCACTGGAATCGCTTAGTGCGTTTTTGAGAAACTGGTACCTTGATCCTAACCCCTAGGTCTAACACACAGTCTGGGTATCTGGATTTACTAAAGCTTCCTAGCTGATAGAAGGGTAGAGCCACATTAATATACAACTCAGGTGCCCATGACTACAGTTGGAACAGTAGACTAACGGCCAGCGTTCTGAGTCCTAGTCATCTCTAAAGTTACAACTTTTTAGAGTTCCTGCATTATTGAATGTTGCTACATTATTAAATCCTGCTTAATAATTAATATTTTATTCAATGATAGTGCTAAACACATCTGTTTTTCTCTGAAAAAACCCTTTTACACTCAGAAAAGGGTTAAACATACCAACAATGAAACCAGAGGCGGTAATCCCACTCTCCACCCTCTCTCTGCCTTGCTTCAGGAATTCAGACCTCGTTGGGCCAGAGAAACCTGAGGAAGTTCATCTGCCTTGTTCCCTGAGTCACACCACTTGCTGGGACTCTGGCCCCAGCCTCCAGAAGAATCTCTCCCACAACATCCCTTCAGAGACCTTTCAGATGCTTGTAGTACCGGTGGGAAAACCCCAGGCTCCGAGTTACCCTGTCTACCATGTGATCTTCAGGGAGCTTTTGAGCTTTTGTTTTTCATCAAGAAAGTATGGATTTTAATTCCTGCCTGAAGGAGTTTTTGGGTGCTAGAGATGACTGACATAAGAATCTAGTGTAGAATTCGGCATATGACCATAACTTCCCGGGTACCCTGAGCTTCATTCTCCTTACTTCATAGTGTAGCCCAAATCAGTGCTCTTCCATAGATCCTCCAGGCCAGGACTGTCCAACAGATGGCTCAGCAGTTAAGAGTGCTTACTGCTCTTACAGAGGACCTAAACCCAGTTCCCAGCACACAAGTCAGGAGGTTCACAACTACCTATAACTCCAGCTCCAAGGAAACTGAGGCCCCCTCTGAGTCTCTATAGGCACCTGTACACACAAGACATATACTCACAGAGACATCACACACACACATAAATAAAAAACATAAATAAAATGTGAACCACAAGCACCAGCCATGTGTGTATGCTTAAATTTTCTAGTAGTTATATTTTTAAAAGGGGCAAAAATTAATAATATCTTATATAACTTAAAATATTCAAGATAGTATCATTGCTGGGCTGGAGAGATGGCTGGGCAGGTTAAAGTGCCTGCTGTTCAGGGCTGATGACCTGACTTTGATCTCAAGAACCCAAGCAAAGAGCCAGATATGACGGTGTGCATCTGTAATCTCAGCACTTCTACAGCAGAATGGGAAGCAAAGACAGGAGAACTGGCTGGAAGTTCACAGGCCATCTAGCCTGAAGTGCAGAGAGGCAGAAACAAGAGAGACCTCACCTCAAAAACAAGTGGAAGCAGAGAATTATTCCTGAAAGTTGTCCTCTGACCTCCACACACATGCTGTGGTATACACATACAATACACACACACACACACACACACACACACACACACACACTATATTTTTAAAGACTATTAAAAATATCCTTGCAAAATGTAGTTATATAAAAAATGTTAGTCATACTTTTATTCTTTGTTTCACACTGTCTTCAGTGTCCTGTGTGTTACATTATAATTGCTCTGCATCTCAGCCTGGACTGGTTGTAATGCAGGTGGCTGTCAACCTTGATGGGTAGTGACTGCTGCTGTGGACACAGCTCAACACCCCTGTAGGCAGCAGCAACACTAGGAGCCTGGTAGAACTGCTGATCTCTGGACCCCAACCCATACCTACTAACCATATTCTCCATTTTAATGGTGTCCCCCAGTAGTTCTAACACACATGATGAAAGCCCCACTTCTGTCCAAAGACCATCATCACATGAGTTCTCTTATGTTTTGTAGACCTTCAAACATGATGTCTCCCCAAGTCCCATCATTCCATTTTGAATCCCTGTTAGACCTTCTTCAAATTCCTCATATCCATCCTGAACACCACAGCTGGCATTTACATAGAATGCCACTGCTCACAGAGCATCTTAAAGCATTTTATCATTTTGATGCTCACCACAGATCTGCAGAGATCACTGTTGTTTCTCTGTTAAAGATAAGAAAGCTGAAGCTCTATAAGGCTAAAAAAATTGCCTAAAGCTACGCTAAAAGTGTAGCCCAAAGTGTAGCCTAAAGTCACTAAGAGGGTAGAGTTGGGACTCAAACGCCTATCTTTCAGGCTTCAAGGTGCCTCTTCTTTCACTCCACTATGGTAAAGTTCAGATTTCCAGAAGTCAGACCTAAACACTAGTCTCTGACATGAGACATAGATAGACACAGTAGTACACACATCTGTAATCTCAGCACTCCTGTAGGGAGATGGGGAGTGGAAACAGGAGAATCCGGGGAAGTTCTTAGGCCACCTAGCCTGATGTACACAGCAGTGAGCGGCAAAGAGAGCCTGTCTCATACAAATTGGAAGGGAGGACCAACCCCAGAGGTTGTCCTCTGACCCCCCTCACACTGTGACCACAATGGTATACTCACACTGTGGTATGCATGCATCTACACACACACATACACACACACACACACACACACACACACACACACACAAACACACACACACACACACACACACGATTTTTAAAAACATAAAATTCTGCCCCTATAAAAAGAAAGGTTGGGGCTGGAAAGATGGCTCAGAGGTTAAGAGCACTGGCTGCTCTTGCAGAGGACACAGGTTCAATTCCCAACACCCACATGGCTGCTAACAACTGTCCATAACTCCAGTTCCAGGAGATCTGATGACTCTTCTGACCTCCTTGGGCACTTCATGACACGGGTGCACTTATACGCAGACAATTCACTCTTACACATGAAACAAAATAATAAAAAAGGTTTTTTAAAAAAGAGCTTATCACTGCATAGGTGCTGTCCTACTGCCCATTCTCCAGCTACAAAAAATCCATTGTTTTCACCATCACTCCTAATAGCTTAAATGTAGGTAGTTTATACTGATCCATCCTGAAAGGAATGCACGTGAGTCCCCAGTGCTACAGGAAACCTCCAAGTCCACCAATGAGCAAATTGCAGGTGTTGGTCTTACCTGGGCCCTGGATTGACTGGTCCGTTGGTGTGAGGTACAGACAGAAGGCTGGCATGGGGTGTGGACGATAAGGAAGTCCAGCTGTCAGGTCCCGAGAAAACTTGCAGATTATTGCTTGAGCTTTCTATCAGATTCACTTTGGAGAAATGACAACAGTTCAATTGGCAGGCCCTTTAAACATGGTGACCGGTGGCATTATCCTAGGGCAAAATATAACTGTAGCTTATGCTACAGGTACCAGCAGTTTGTTGGTAGCTTCTAAGGGAAACAGATTTTAGAAGAAAGAATCCTAGGCTCGTTGAATGCCAGCTACATGCCAGGTGCTGCTGTTAGTCTATAATCTTCAAAATAACTTGCCCTCACCATTTTAGAGATAAGGCTCAGGGAGAGGGGTCAGTTTACCCTTTGTGACACAGATCTGCCTATCTCCATCATGTTCACTCACCATTAAGAAAGAATCATAACAACATCCCCTCAAACAAAACCCAAGAAGCACCAAGGCCCAGGGATTTCTGAGGTCCAGGACTTTATTCTCTGTAGAGATCCCAGAGTAGATTTAAACTTTTCAAGAGAAGTATCTTCTCATGGGAAAAAAAACAGCTACACAGCCTCACTTGAGTGGGCTATAGAAACTTGGATACATGGAAGCAGAGAGTGGGGAGAGGTGAGGGAAGTGAAATATCAGTCAAAGGTACAGACACATAGGTATGTGGGATGAGTGAGTTCAGAGATCTAGTGCACAGCATGTGAACTAGAATTAATACTGCATTGTGAGCTGGGGATATAGCTCAGTTGGTAAAATGCTTACCTAGCATACATAAAGCCCCAGATTTGATCCCCAGCACTGTATAAACCAGGCATGATGGTGCACCTCTGTAATCTCAGCACTTGAAGCTGGAGGTAGGAGGATCAGACATTCAAGGTCAGCCTTAGTTACATAATTTGAGGCCATCCTGGGCTACATGAGATGCTGCATAATCAATAATAATAAATAATAATAATAATACATTCTGAAAATTTACTAAGGAAGTCTATTTCAGGTGCTCTACCCTGAAAA
>NW_008360313.1:2273950-2275575 GCF_000622305.1 Nannospalax galili
CATATATAGATATATTCACTGCATCTTAAATGTATATAATTTTATAGGGAAAGAAAGAATAGTGTTTCTACTTCTTTAAATTTCCATTTGCATAAATATTGTTTATAAGAGAAAGGAAAAAGGTTTCTTTTGAAGAAAGAATGAAAGAGGAAGGGAAGGAGGGAGGGAGGGAGGGGAAAGATTCCAATATGTATCCCTGGTGCTATGATCTGAAGGTGTCCTTCAAAGTTCCTGTGTTAGAAACTTAATACCCCATGCACCATTGTTGAGAGGGAGAACCTTTAAGAATCATCCTGACTGTGGTGATACCATTATTGTGGGAGTGGGCGTGGGAGTGGGTTCTTTCTAAAAGGATGAACTTAGCCCCCTTCCCTCTCTCATCTGTAGAAAGCCTTCTGCCATGTTATAGCATAGCAAAGGAGCCCTCAGCCAACGCCATTAGTCTTGGACTAGTCAGTCGCCACAGCTGTGAGGAAATAAATTCCTTTTCTTTACAAATTCCTCGTCTCAGACATCTTGTCACAACCATAGAAAATGAAACCAGCCTGGGGTGTGGGCAGGCACTTGCAACCTCTTCAGCCTGGCTCTTGCATCTGCCAGCTGTCCCCCTCCCTCCACATTCTTCCAAATCTGTTCCCTGGGTAACCCAGGCTCTTTCGCCCTCTGCGTCTGCACACAGCACTGCCTCCGCCTGAAGCATCTACATCCCTGCCTGAGCCGCACGTTGCCTATCGTTCACTCCTGCCCACTTCCACCTCTGCCCTTTTCTTCTTCTCAACTCAAGTAAATGTTACCCTCTCTGGACATCCTTCTCTGCCTCACCAGGTAGACCTAGTTGCTCTTTTTATTTCATTCCCACAGTATGTTGACCTATGTGCTTTATAGATTGCCTCTCAAACTTTAACATACCAACAAACACCTAGGGATCTTGTTAAAATGCAGACTCTGGCTTAGGAGTAGAGCCTGAGAATCTGGAATTCTAACAAATTCCCAGGTAATGGTACAGCTCTGAGAATCACATTAGACCACACACTCCCTTGTAATATGATTAATTACTGATATATTTTTGTAGCTCTAAGCTCCTCTAGGGAAGAAACTATTAAATACTCTCCTGAAAGAGCCAGCAGAGTGAGACACTGTCAGTTCCCTGTATCATGAAGCATGTTCTCTGCTCCTGGCAGTAGCTGTTGCAGGCTCCAGGTATAGCCACCGGAGGGACACAGAGACAGGTCACAGGTGACCAGGCAGCCTTCTGCAAATGAGAAGCTGAGGATGTCCCTGAGGAAGGAAAGAGGCATCTCCCATGCCATGAACTTCACTCATGTGTTCGTTCAGCATTTATCTCTGTTTTAGAACTGGATCTCCATAATTGTAAGGTATTTGACAATTTTGTTCATGTGCCTAAAACAGAGCCTGCCACAAAACTGTTCTTCAGTAAATATTTGTTGCAAAATTGATCAAATAAAAATTTAACCTTTGCTTTCATTTCCCCCTCTTTAAAAATAAATGCCAGGCATGGTGGCACACACCTTTAATCCCAGCATTCGGGAGGCAGAGGCAGATGGATCTCTGTGAGATCGAGGCCAGCCTGGTCTACATAGTGAGTTCCAGACCAGCTGGGACTA
>NW_008360313.1:2275601-2289283 GCF_000622305.1 Nannospalax galili
TGCACAAGGAAAAGGTGGACAAGACAGCAGTCAGTAAGGAAAAAAAGTTGACAAATAATAGAGCCAATTACAACAAAATAGCCCAGAAAATTACAGAGCTAGAGTTTGCAGGACTCCAATTCAAAAGCCTCAACGGACAAGGCACAGTACCCCCAGAGGCTTCCTAACAATCCTCCTGTGCTGAACCCAATGTTGCCTGGACTGAGCTTCTAATGTAGAGATAGGAGAGCCATGGGAGGCGATACACTGAATGTCTCGGACCCTAGGACTTGACTTGGCTTTAGACATCAGCCTGAAGCTAGTCAGTATACCAGGACCCTGGTCCAAGGCCTTTCACGGTACCCAGGAGACTGGGCTGGAGGTATAGCCCAGTGGAAGAACTTGCCTAACGTGCACAAGACCCTGGGATGATCAATTCTCAGCACCACAGAAAAAAATCAGGAGACTGAAATTATGCCGTCAAATATTAGAATATAAAATAAATAATAATATATGCTATATATGTTATATACATTAGGTGAAAGAGGTTTGATAGAAGTTCGATCTTCAGGTTTTTTTGTGTTTTTGTCTTTTTTGAGACAGGCTCTCCCTGTAGCCCCAGCTGTCCTGGAACTCACTATGTAGACCAGGCCCGCCTTGAACTCATAGAGATCCTCCTGCCTTTGCCTCCCAAGTGCTGGGATTAAAGGCGTGCGCCACCACGCCCGGCCAGGTACTTCTTTTTACCATCTGTGTATCCATTTCACTCTCCCACCCCTCCCACCCGCATGCCCAAGGGTTTAATTAGCAGAGCCACACACCTGAGGGAGAATGGTTTCTATGCATGTATGCAGAAGGGTAGGGAGTCTGCCGATGGCCTCTGAGGCCAGAGTAGTGCTCACAGCCATGGTGGGTGTGGGGAGCAGGCAGAGGCAAAGGGGCAGCATACTGGTAATTGGTGTTTCCTGCTGCACACACTCCATCCGGATTGGAAAAGAACCAGCCTCCCACTAGAATAAACAAGAAGAAAGCACAAAGACATCCACACCGAAATCAGGTGACAAAATTCAAGTCACTGCTGGATTCATTAAAGTAGACATTAGTCTAGGAAATGTTAGGTGTATATGTAACTCACTGACCTACAGTTACTGTGACTTATGTGATTACACAGGAGTGAAGGCCTCTCTCTTTCTACCCAGAGGGAAAGTGATGCCTCCATCAACAGCCTGCACAAGAAATTGAGGAGCTAATTTTTCACAAGCCTTTTGGTGAATTTTTTGGAAAGCTGAAAAATACTTCATAGAAGTTGTTGGTAACGATTCTGATCAGAAAACCCTCCTTCAAGTGAGCTCCTAGGCAAAACTAAGACTTAGCAATGTGAACCCTGAAGTAAGCCTCCTGCCCTCCCATCAGATCTCACTAGATCTAGACAGGACCACAGCTGCTCCTTAAGACAATGACTGAGGAT
The DNA here is from genome assembly GCF_000622305.1 of Nannospalax galili. NCBI lineage: Eukaryota > Metazoa > Chordata > Mammalia > Rodentia > Spalacidae > Nannospalax > Nannospalax galili. The sequence continues at coordinate 2,277,049 of NW_008360313.1, forward strand.
TGTTGCCTGGATCTCAGCAACATGAAAATGGAGCTGGGTATCAGAACCCATTCTTCTTGGTTAAAATTTATCAAATGTATACAAGTTAGATGGCATTCATTACAACATGAAGGTTTAATCATTCCTGAGAAAGCCTTTTGTCATCTTCATATTCCCACTGCTGTGTGAACACCAGGGGTCCCCATCTGATGAGGGAGATCAAAATAGACCACCCCAAGATATATACTCCTTCAGCATGTTCCAAGATGGCTGGCTACTCAGGGGTTTCTACACAGGGATAGCTCTGAGAAGCTATCTTTTGTAGGAAAGATTTGCATGTGTGGCAGAAGTCAGCAGCAGTTGTAAACAGGCTTTCCCTGGGGCTCTCCTTACTAAACCTGCCCAAGAGATTTTCACAGGGTGCAACGAATTCTTTACACAACTCTACCTGTAGGACAAGACAACTTGTTCCTCTCACCCTTCCACATCGGTATCACCATCTCCCCACCCCCTCCCCAGCAGCCTCAAGGCCCTTTCTTTAGCTCAGCATGCTATTTAAGCTTCAACCACGTAGCACTTCCTGGGAGTCTCGTTTTTTTTCAGTATGGCTCTCATGTTTTTGCACATTTATAATTTACAGCTTTTCCCCCCTCTGTTACTTTCCCCCCTCTATGTTACTTTCTTAGACCAAAAGTTATAGAAACTTAAGAGAAAAAAAAAATTAAAACTTCCCCACTTGATGAATAGAATTAAGATACCGGTGTCCAATAGGTAAACCCAGGCCTGAGGCCCCCAGACCACTTAGTTCCCCACTTCAAGATGTTTGCTGAGAACATTACAACTCATGAACACTGAGGATATGTGGTTCTCCATGTGACTCTAACCCTAAAAAAACCAGCACCAGACTCCAAGTCACTTTAAAAAATGCCTTCCTGTAAGCTGCTGCTCTATGTGGCTATACTACACATTGGGCATAGACGATGCCTTCAGGGTTTCTGGAAGGATGGAGTGAAGAATTCCACAGCTTTGCAGTGACAGCAGGGCTCCTTCTTGGCAATCCACTAGAATCTGAATTAAAGAGTGTGTCTGAGGGTTAACTTTTCCTCTCCAATGTCACCAGCCTTGGGCTACTGTTACAGGTTTGGGGGGCTTGCTTCTCCATAAGGCCTATACCACACTGGGACATGTAGAGAATGGTACTACTAGAGTCTCCGAACACTGTCAGAATCCCAGGTGCTATGCTCACTCTCCCTGTTGCCCTCCAGTCAACAAATACAGCCCTTTCCTGACATGTGAGGGCACAGTTCACTGAGGCACTAAAGTGGGGACCAACTCCAACATCAGCAAATACTAAGAAAAAGGAAAATCCATAATAGAGAAGCAAGTGGAGCAAAAAATAAGCCCAAAATGCTCACCACAGAGCTCTTAGCTTTATTCTCATGAAAACTGGAATGTAAGAAATGTGTTCTTTCCATTCATGTGTCCTATATAAACTCGTTTAGGCCCCTTCAGCCTAGGAGCACTCTCTGGGAACTCTGGAAAGGGCATAAACCTGACTTGGGTGGAAGAAATAAACCTTGGGGTGGACTAGGCCCTAAGCAGTTGTGACAGCAAGATGAGCGTGAAGAGAGACTCCCCCTGTAGCCCCACATGCCTCCCAGGTACTGTTCATCCAACTCACAGTGAGAATAGGCCACGTGCTGGCTCTCAGAGACAGCCTCCGGGATGTCCTTCAGGTGATTTCTGAAAGAGTGATGAGAGGTGCAATTTACACTATACTCTAGCATAAAGCACTGCCCAAATTCTCTGCAGAGAGCAACCCATCCATGTCTTAGAATGAGAACCCTCAAAGCTACCATCCTCCCTGATTCTCCTCCCTCCAGGGCACTGTTCCCACTGTGCCACTGCTCTGAGTCGAGGCAGTTTTACTTTTTCCTTTATTGCCATATTTACAGCTATCACTATTTACTTTGATCTTATTACTTAGTGATCATAAGATTCAGGCAATAATAAGAGCAGCTAAGATTTGCATAAGACTTTGGGACACAATTCCATATGTGATGTTCAAGATCCACCAATGACCTCTGAGAGAAGTAGTGCAGATTTCTGAATGCTTTTTATCAGAACAAGCTACTATCACTTTGATCTAGACTCTGTCACCTCACAGATCAGCTTGTTCTTTAGGACTTCAGTTCTCTGAAAATCTTACCTAAGTATGTTGTCTACATCATCAAAATGCATTCAAGTATTAAACAGGACATATTCCTGTAACATATCATTCTAAATGTCTGTCCATTAACCCACACCCTTCAAAATGAAAAGGAAAGATTAGACAGCTAAAAAGCTAAGCTTTGAAACTTGGGCAGTAATAGCTGAGTACCTCAAAGGTAACCCTATTTATTCTTCAGGCAGTATGGGCAGAAATGTGTATGATACCCATTACTGTATTCCATTTTGTTCTCTAACGAAGAGGAAAGATGGGGAGATGGCAAGACACTGGCCCAGTGTGGGAGATCACCATTCACACCCCAGAAGTCTCTAACTTCTTTTCTCACACTTGAGAAATAGACGCTTCCCACCCCTATTCACTTTTTCTACAATAAGGGTAGCTCTGAAAAAAATGGAAAGCCAGGTATGGTGATAACATACCATAATCCCAGTAGTCCAGGGCCAGAGGCAGCAGGAGGGTGACTTCAAGGTCAGCTTGGGCTACATAGAGAGATGCTGTCTGAAGAAAAGGGGGAAAAAACATAAAACCATATTCCTGGACTGGAGGTTGTAGTTTAGTTGGTAGAGTACTTGCCTAGCATGCATGACGTCCCCAGCACCTCATTAAACAAGGCATGGTGGTGCACACATGTAACCCCAGCACTTGGGAAGTGGAGGTAGAAAGAGAAGTTCAGGGTCATCCTCAGCTATATAGCAAGTTCAAGGGCAACCTGGGCTACATAAATCCTGCCTCAAAAAAAAAAAAAAAAAAAAAAAAAGTGCTGGAGAGATAATGGCTCAGCAGTTAAAAGCACTGGCTGCTCTTCCAAAAGACCAGGGTTCAGTTCCTAGCACCCACATAGCCACATGGCAGTTAATACCATACTTAACTCCAGTTCCAGCAAATCCAACACCCTCTTTTGGCCTCCTCGGGCATTGCATGACAGGTACACTTACATGCAAGCAACACATTCATATACATAAAATAAAAATTATAAATAAAAAATATTTTAAAATATTAAAGAAACCACAGTAAAACAAGACTGATGAAATTCTGCCAGCTGCAGGTTCTCCTGGACCCATAGGACCTGCTATAGGAACAAACTGTGATTTGGGTTGAATTTTGTTGCCTTTGGTCGACGTTCAACTGAACATTGCAACATGTTACAACTGTAGGCAACTCTGTATGTGCTAGCTCCCTTCAAGACAGTCACAAAACGCCCATTTGCAGAACTAGGCTCAGAAGAAAGGCCTCATCGCAGTTTCCCTGTACTCACCTTTCCTTGGCATCCAGGAAGGCCTTGGCGAAGGGGTTGTGCTTGATTTTGAGAGCTGTGATCTTTCAAAGACAAGAAGTGTCAGTAGAAAAGTGAGCACACTTGTGCAGAGCCCTTTGTCCTCACTTGTGAATTTCTGCGAATCATAGTAATTCCCTCTTTCCTGTTCTCCTCCCTCCCAGTGTTTCTTTGTTCCCTCCTGTATTGAATCACTATTGCATAGCCTGACAAAGGACATTTCATGGTGGCCTGAGGGGAAAATGTCAAATGATATGCAAAGTGAGGGAAGAAAAGGCAAAGCACTGGGAATGACCAGATCTCTGTTGTGCTAACCCTGCCCGTCTTCCTTTTTTACTCATTTTTCTTTGTTTTTCAAGAATCATTGAGTCCTTACCACACATTTCCTATCACTTGGAACACAGTGGAGGGTATAGTTCTGGCATGATCCCACCTCTCTCAGAGTGTACAGTTGAGCATCAATTCCCTCATTCTTACATAATCCCCTACCCACTGGGCAGTGCCAGTGCAAACACATTATCATTTATTTCCACCCGCTGTCTCTCTATACCATCAAAATTTATTTAGTCAACAGAACAGATTCTTGTGATATATTATTATATGCATCTGTCCATTAAGCTATAGCCTTTAAAATGAAAAGGAAATATTAGACATTCATGAAGATAAATGAAAATGCAAAGCTTGATTGACCTTAGTCTGCTTTATTTCTCATCAGTGCCATCTGTCATAACTATAGAGACAGACACAGAGACACACACAAAGACAGCACCAGAGCTACAATGGGCGCAGAGCTAGAGAGACAGAGAGAGACCCAGGCAGAGAAAGAAGGTTTGTTTTCATCTCCCGCCAACTGGAATCTAAATGGCTTGAGGACAATGTTCATACCACTGCAGTATATTTATTATTTCATTCATTGCAGTATCCCCAGCATCTATGAGAATAGCCAGCATGTAGCACTATCCAACAAATATTTTTAAAGAAATATTGAGCAAATTATTTATGTCAGCAAGAACTTAGGACCCTCTGGGGAAAGGAAGAAAAGTTTAAAAAAAAAAAAAAAACACAGTTCTTTCTTTCCCAAGTGCTAAGAGAAGTGTGGAGTCAGGAGCCCTGGTCTTTCTTTGACTCAAATCCTCAAATCTGAAGAGGTGGGTTGGTAAGTGAGTGAAGTTAGTTAGCAGCCTGTGCAAAAGAGATTTGGGCCTCTCTTGGCCAGCCCCACACCCACTCACCTTGCAGGGAAAACTTAGGGACAAGAAGGGGGCTCTGTGGTTAGATTTTTTTAATACTTTATTATTTTTATTTTATGTTTGAGTGTATTGACTGCATGTATGTAAGTGCACCCACAACATACAATGCCACAAAGGTCAGAAGAGGGCATCAGATCCCCTAGAAGTGGGGTTATAGACAGTTGTTAGCTGCCATGTGGATTCTAGGAATTGAACCCGTCTCCTCTGCAAGAGCAGTCAGTGCTCTTAACCACTGAGTCATCTTTCCAGCTCCCTGTGGTTAGATTTTACACAGTTTGATCTCCATGGGTCATGTTCAATGCTCTGGGAGTGACTAAGTCAGGTTAGGGAATTTGCTGGAAGGGTTACAAGGGTCACCAGAGCCAGACAGGTGGTTCAAAGAAAAAAAATCTATCACCTGCAGCCAGGAAAAGCTGAGCATCTCCCAGTCAGTAGCTGAATGGCAAGGGCCAGTGACTAGGACAGCAAGCAGCATACAGATGGGCAGGGGCCACTGTGTGGACACTAGAAAGGCGGGACACTTCATAGATATGCAAAAGCCACTCCCTCCCTGCTGGACCCAAACTCCATCAAAGAAAGACATGGAGAAAAGGAGGCTAGCTGAGGGGCTGAGGGCTGAGGGCTGAGGGTCACCAGCTGAGGGCTGGCCTACTACAAGGCTTCCACCAAGAGGCTGAATTGCGCTACAGAGAAGCAGCTGCATTTTCTCTGCACACATGCCCTGAGCTAGATCTACAACCTCATTTCACCTGAGATAGTAATTTCCAACCTAATGATCACCAGGACCCTTCAGGGGAGAAGAAACACTGAAGAGTCTGGGCATTGTCCCTCGAGATGCTGAGTGTGGTGCCTGGCTCTTTTGGAGTTTCTACTTTAAATGCAGACTGGATCTGGAGAGATGGCTCAGTGGTTAAGAGCACTAGCTGTTCTTACAGAAGACCCAGGTTCAAATCCCAGCACACATATGGTGGCTAACGACCATCTGTAACTGTAGTGCCGGGGGATCCAATGCCCTTGTCTGTCCTTCATGAGCATTTCATGACATGGGTGCACTTACACACATGCAACATAACTTAACTCATACACATAAAATAAAAATAAATAAAATTTTTAAAAAGAAATGCAGATTAAAGCAAGAAGTTATCAATTTTTAACCTATCAGATTGTCCATAGATTTTTCAAAAAGGTTACTTCCAAATATTATGGGAGTAATCAACCACTCTTTAATTGGATTTAATTAAGGTCAGCTTCATAGAATGGATCCATATCTGACATTAATATCAGGCTTAGGAACCTGAAGCTAGACAGGTCACAGAACACAGGGGAGAATTTAATACTACTTTTCTACTAAATAGTTATTGTATTAAACTGATTCCTAATGACTTCTTGTTACCCATAGATTAGTACATCTCTCAATTCTCAACAGAGAAGTTTCCTTATGCAGCAGATGGTGATTAACAAGAAACCCACAACTGGCCAATGTGCAGAGAACAAGAGACTGTAGAGCACTTATCCTTGAATAGAACACCTATATCAAACTTCTGCCTCCCAAGGCTCAGGGATCCTTGTGGAAGAGAGGGCAGAAAGATTGTAAGAGTCAGAGATGGTGGATGACCTCAAGGAAACAGTCTTCCAGACAGTTGGTAAGTTACTTGATGTCACAGCAGTGGTAACAGCATGCACAAGTCCCAGACAAGCTCAAACCACACAAAATCCCACCAAAGACATGAGAAAGTGGGGTCACAAACTCCAGCCCAACCTAAGGAAATTGTGGCAACTGATGGCTGCTGGGAGGGGCAGAGACAGTCTCTTTTAAAGATGGGCCAAGATCTTGGTAGGTTAACCAGGCATCAGTGGATGGACTCACACAGATGGACATTTGGGAACACAAATTAGACTTTATGACCCTTGTTATACATATAGTAGAGTGCATTAAATTGGGTGGGGGGCAATAAGGGGAGGGGAGGCTAGGGGAGGGGATCTAAATACCATCAAATAATATTGTATACAAATCACAGAGGTTCCATTTAAAAAAAAAAAAAAGGTTACTTCTATGTTGATAAAGGTATGGGGGGCTATCTATGAGATGCCCTTTTGAGGGAGACAACTTGGCATGCATTCCTCTTAACAGAACAACTTCATTTCTAAATGTTCACCCATGCAAGCAAACAAGATTCACAGAGCATGATTTATAATAGAATAGAAAACAACTGACAATAACCTAAATTCCACTTGGGGATGTGGCCTGGTTACCTAGAACGTGACATATCCATACAATCAATTACTGCAAGCATTACAGGAAAAGAGATAACACCTAAATATAATTGCATAGGAAAAGAACCATTCTTCACTGTCAAATTGTGAAAGAAAGATTTTCAAACAAATGCTTATAGGATGAGTCAAATTACATGGGAAAACCTATTTGCTCAGATATATTTATAGATTATAGTGTGGAAATGTGTAGAAAAACACAATTCAAAGCCAGTTATTATAAGTGTCCATAAAGAGTGAGATTCCAAAGGCAAGAAAGCACATTTTTTGCTTTTGGTTTTTTCATGTTTACTTTGCATACTTCGGTGCTATCAGTTCAGTGTGTGTTTTAAAGAAAAAAAGAGTCTATTCTGCCTTTACTTTTTGAAGTTTAACTGAAAAGAATCCAGTGCATCCCAGTTGTCCCTGATAATCAGCAGGACTGGGAACCCCTTGAGAATAGGATGAACCCAAAGCAGTTCACAGAGAGGCTAGGCTCAGAATTCTGACAACTCAGCCAGGGTTCAAGCTACTGAACAGGAAAAGACCTGACTGTGCTCAGATAGTAAAAACCAGCAAACAGGACAGATAGTTCAGCAAACGCCAAAGGAGAGCACACATTTGGACCAACCTTACAGACTTGCTTCCAGAGCAGGAGAGAAGTTGCTGGCTACCCTACCCATCCACGCTCTTCCCAAACACATCCAGCTTGCTACAGATTGAGCACACATCAAAGACCCAAAACAAAGACTCCAGAGTTCCAACAGAACTCGGGAATTTTAAAACAGCATGCAGTTGTGTCTTGTTGGCACATGGAGAGGCAGCTTGGGTGAGTTGTTAGAATTTGGATCTCGAGTGTGACCCAAAGACCCATATGGTAAAGACTTGGCCCCACAGTGGTGCCACTGGGAAGGGGTGGAGCCTTCAGGAGGTGGGGCCCAGCAGGAGGTCTCCAGGTAACCGGACGCATCCTCAAAGGGGATTTGGGGACTTGTTTTGCTCCCTGGTCATGAAATGTGTGTCTCTCCCTTCCCTCAAGGGCCGTTGGCCACCAATCCACAAGGACAAAGGGAGCAGAAGCATGGGTTCAGGACTGCTAGTGAGCACAACAGAAGAGACCTTCTGGGGAGTCAGATTCAGTGATACAGCACCGTTTATTCAGTGGGGGTCAGGGAAAATATAGTGTGGAGGCAGCAGCCAAAGCTTCAGCTGATAGGTGATCATAGTATGCTTTATTTATATGTGGTAGGGGGGTCCTATCATCCAACTATAGGGCAATGCCTAATTATCATATAGAAAAAACCTGGGGGCAGTTTTATTGCAGGTAACTATGCCAAAGGTCATGTTCCAAATAAGGTCAGGCATCTGTGCTTGGTGGCACTTTCCAGGTAAGTCAGGCAGAGAGCAGGAGGTCCCCGCTGCGAAAGGGAGTCCTTCTATATAGCGCTAAGCCCCTTAAAGCTATCTGGACATGGTGGACTGCAACCTTAGGAGCAGGGTCCCCCAACAATGAAGTGAGTGGTTTTATTCAACCATGTGTACCTGCTACAATGTGTGCCTCCCCTCAGACCCAAAATCAAAGAGGGCACTTGGACTTGGACTGGAGCCTTTGTAAGACACAGGAAACCCTTTTTATTAACAAGCTGGTTATCTCATGCATTTGTACTAATGACAGAAAGCTGACTAACACACGGGCCTTTGGAAACAAACAGAAGGGAGTGAAGAGCCACTATACCTGTTATTTCAACGTTATCACTGCTGAGAGTAGCTGAATCCTAGACGTTTACATTTCATCTAGTCTTGCTCATAGCAAAAAAAAGACTTCCCACCCATTCTGTCATGCTCTCCAAAGTGACATTCAAACACACACACACACACACACACACACACACACAAGCATACACACACATACACATGCACACACACAAACACATACACATGCATATGCACCCACACACGTGCACACACACACACACGTGCATGCACACTTACCTCCTCATTCTGATAGGCAGTCACAGCTATGAACTGGGTTTCAGGGAAGGAACAGTTCATGACCATTCGGTGGGCACCTCCAACACGTACTATGTGAACCTGGGGTTCATATTTATGCAGAGAATTCAGCATTATCTGTTGAAGTGGGGAAAGAAAGGAAACAAAGACAATCTTGGTGTATCACAGTTGGTCAGCTGGCCAACACCTTGGGTTAATCCCAAGTCTGGCACCTGGCCCAGCTAAGGGCATGTATGTGGAATCCTCGTCACCTGAGCTGCCACTGTACCTCTGAAAAATGAATGGGAATGTTTTCAAAAGCTCCACCAAGCATTACAGGGTGTCAAAAGGCGATGCTCAAAGAAGCTTTCTTAAATTTTCTGTGTTCCACCCAAATCTGATCTTCCATTTTTGTGCTTCTTCTATGGTCAGCACAACAATGTGCATTTCAATCCATTAAAACATATGTTTGTTCTCATAGGAAGAATCCTAGTAATTCAAAATGTTAATGATTAATGTTGATGTTAATGATCCATCATCTACTCTTCATGATTCAAATCAAAGGTTACTGAAAGCCTTATGCTCTGAGATCTGGTAGTAGTACAACTTATTTTTAAATTCCCATTTTAAAAAAAACTGGAACACTCTGGCTATCACAAAACCTGGGGAGGCATTGCCCATACCCCCTAAAACATGAGCCCCCATGCTCCCACCAGCTTAGCACAGAGAGAAAGGAAAAGGCACAGACGAAGAGCAAATAAAGCCAAATAGAGGGACTGAGGAGATAACTGGACCCTTTCCTCCCATCCTTGTCTCCAATATACCCAGTTTACATTGTATAAACCAACTAACAACTTTACACATGGAACTAGAATTCACAATCCCACTACAGAAACAAGAGGGGGGAAAAAAAAAACCCAAATCATGTTTGCTCTAATTGGAGACTTTAAATAAAACCTTCCTTATTTAAGGTTTGTTTGGATTATTTTTTTCTGAAAAAAAACTAACGCAATATTCTATTGATAATTATCATAATGCCCAAGCAGAGGAAGTAATTATTTCATTTAGGAGCAGCTTTTTATTAAGGTATTTGTCTATTGCCAACATGCCACTTATACCAAAAAATGGGGAGAGAAAATAACAAAAACCTGGTACCCACGAGCATCTCTCTCCCTGGGCTGGGTAAAAAGCACCACACACAAGACAAAACAGAAAAGAGCCCGATGATTAGGTAAGCTGCTGCACTCTGCCTCTCTCTTAACATCAGGAAGTCCATTAAAAACTGAAAGCACCAATTAAGAGCTGTTTATTCCTGTTTACATTTGGACTCCAGGGAATAATTGGCTTCTGGGGGAGAAGAGGCTGGTGAGGACCCCTCTAATTGCCTAAATGCACCCTTGATATTTCTTGATTGGTGTGTGGGGAGGCCACACATACCTGCCCGCCTCCATTGAGCTTGTTGGTCAGCTTCACTTTGCTGAAGGAGATGGGAGCTTTCATCCAGTGAGCCCCAAAGTTGGGGGAGTCGGGGTGAATGTAGACACAGCTGTGGCTAGAGATCTCTGGCTTGCCTGCCGGTACCCATTCCCCATTCACATACTTCCAGCGGTGACTGTCAGTTGGGACAAAGTCCAACAGAAGAGAGTACATGGCATTGGGGTCCAGTCCTGTGACACTAATCTTCAGGACAGGGAACATCCGTCTGAAATAAAAGTCAAAAATAGCCATAGGAAGGATGTTGGACGATCTCTTCAATGGTTTTCCTGAAGGCCTCACACCTCTGAGAAGACCTTCCATCAAATTCTCTGGGAGGGAAGCCACATAGACAGCAGCCAAGCCCACAGCAGCAACTCCACCGGAGCCTCTTTTTATGAATGAATGCATTTGACCTTGAGGCTTAACTGTAAAACATTGTTCTGTGTGTTAAAGTCTACAGGTCTCCGATCTAGTCATTTCACAGAAAAGGAACCTGCAAACCCGGGCATGTCATCAGATGCCACATTCTCACAGACAGCTTTCTCCACGGATTTTCCCTTAGCACCCTAATACTACACACCTGCTCTTCCCAGACTCACAAAGAACCCTGATTCTGAATAATGGTAATAGACTATGTACCAAGACAGGTCTGCATGGGAAAGCAAGTGAGAGGAACTCGTGGCTGAACAATTAGATGAGTTCCTTTCCTACAGGACTTCTCAGAACCTTTGCCTGTATACACCATGAACACAGGGAAGAGTGTGAAATTGTGCATACCCTAAACTTACCTGACAGTGGAACTAGCTTTCTTCCAAGCATCTTGTAGGAATCTCTGTTCAAGGAATATACATTGAGATATATAGATCTGGATTCATTGTTCCTTCTTTTGCCCTCTAGAACAGTGCCAATAGAATCTATCCACATGTCTGTTTTCTGATGCTACAGCTTTTCCGTCACACAAAGAGAAATCGCACAGCAAAGGGAAGTGGTTCCTAACAAGCAGGCAGGAGAGAGGTGGATTGATGCTATGTTTCCAATGTTCAAAGTGTCCCAAGCTTGGTAAGACTCTAGAACAGAAGCTGGCTGGTCAGCTGGAGAACTTGAGCCTGAGAGTAATATTCCAAAACTTACAGATCACATATCACCAGGTATTAGAGTAAGTACTTTATGAGAATCAACTCACTGAGTTCCTGCAACAACTTTATAAATTTGTCTTGCTATGCTCAAGGAGAGGAAATGAGTTTCGATAAGCGAGGCAGAGTATATGAATCAAATAAAATGTCTAGGAGAGAAAATGGATCAGATGATAGTCCAAATCCAGATTCTTAGCTAGGAATTGCATGTTCCACTCACGCCCCTCCTCCTCAAGGTGAGTTCCCTTCAAGATTAATAGGAAGGATGTTTGTAATGTCAAATCTCCCCTGCTCTGTGTTCTTCATATTTTCCTTCAATAGAAGGGTTTTTCCTCTCTTATTTTCCCTTAATATCAGATTGGACTATTCCCCCTTTCTGTATATATTTATTGTTTTGAATTATTTCAATAATATTGGTTCAGTATAGACAACGGGAGGCCACTAAATACATAAAACGCCATTTGCAAAGAAACACGAAAGTGAGCACTAGAGAGATCATGAAAGAAAGTGTTCAAGGTGGTTTTAGCAGCCAGGAAGCTGGCCTGCTCACAGGAGCTATACTTAGAGGTGGTTTCTGTCTTCTAGTCCCAAGATTTTCCTAAACTGTTAAAGTTTTGGGGGTGTTTTGTATTATATATGCTATATAATATTTAAT
>NW_008360313.1:2289325-2323708 GCF_000622305.1 Nannospalax galili
ACTTGGGAGGCAGAGGCAGGTGGATCTCTGTGAGTTCAAGTCCACCCTGGTCTACACAGTGAGTTTCAGGACACCTAGCATGACATAGTGAGACCCTGTCCTTTAAAAAATAAGAGGGGGAGGGCTGGAGAGATGGTTCAGCAATTAAGAGCACTGGCTGCTCTTGCAGAAGACACAGGTTTGATTCCCAGCACCCACATGGTGGCTAACAACCATCCATAACTCCAGTTCCAGGGGAATTTGATACTCTCTTCTGACCTCCACTGGCATTACACAACACAGGTGCACTTACATACATGCAGGCAATACACTCATACACATCAAATTAAAAATAAATAAAATATGAAACAAATTTTAAAAACAAGAGCAGCACATATATAACTGTCCTTTCAGACATTTGTCACACTAAAGCTTCATATGCTGAAGTTTAAAAGTGCCAAGAGATTTCTCCATAAAGATAGGTAGACTCTGTGGCACATGTCAACTTTTAAAAACAAAGAAAGTGACAGATATCTGTTTCCCACACACTGAGCACAGAATGGTGCAGCAGAACAATGTTGTGATGTCAATCCATAGGAAATTTTGTCTAGTTCTCACTCACGCTAAAGAGATGATTCAGTGATCATGATAATAGTTATCATATGCTGTTTACACATAGGATTTAACATATTGTACTTCAGTTAAGTCTTCCTTCACCTCAAGGTATTTCTATGTCCTTATTTTAGTACAGAGGCCCAAGGATTCCACTAAGCCTATCTGCTGAGAGACTGAAAGAGAAGGCGAGAACAGCTGAGGCACAGTGAGGGCAACTGTCACATTTCACCCTCACTTCCAGTAGGTTCCAGTGCCTTCCTCAGTCTCTCAGCTCTATTGTGCAAGAGCTCAATTATGAAGAAAAGCATGCAATGGCATTTCCTCTTTCTTTTTACAGTTCAAAGACATACTTGATATTTTTTAATATTTGATTTATTATTTTTATTTTATGTGTATGAGTATATTACCTGCATGTATGTGAGTACACCTGTGTCATGCAATGCCATGGAGGTCAGAAGAAGGCTTGATATTTTAAAGAAACTATCATCACACAAGAAAATGCTCAACATCCCTAGCCATTCTAAAAACATGAGCGCAAGATGCCGCTTCATACCTTCAAGCATGGCTGGAGTTGAACAACAAGATAATAGCAAATGTTGGTGAGGATGTAGAGAAATTGGAGCCCCTCTCACATAGTGCTGGTGAGGATAGAGCATGGTCTTCCAGCTTCTCATCTGGTTACTGTATAATCTTGCAATTTCACTCCTAGGTATATATGCAGGAAAGATGAAAACATATGCTCACACGGAAAGGGGCACACAGATGCTCATAGCAACATTGTTCACAGTGATCAAAAGGCACAAAAACATACATATCCATCAGATGATGAACAGATGAAAAATATATTATATCCATATAGTGGGATATTACTTGGTCACAGGACGATATGAAGTATTTGTGCATGGCACAATATAAATGAAAACACTGTGCTAAGTGCTAAGTGAGGGAAAAAAGAAAAACATTTACATAGAATCACATACTGTATGGTTCCACTGATATGAAATGACCAGAATATAGGTAAGTCTACAGAGACAGAAAACAGACTAATGGGTACTTGGTAGCTAAGGGATACCAGATTCTTTGGGGGTTATAAAATTAACTGTGAGAGGGCATGGTGGTACACGCCTTTAATCACAGCACTAGAGAGGCAAAGGCAGAAGCAAGTGGATTTCCGTGAGATAGAGGCCAACCTGATCTACCCAGCAAGTTCCAGACCAGCTGGGCTAAAGGGAGATCCTGTCTCAAACAAAATGAAAATAAACAAATTAATTAATTAATTAATTAATAGAAGGATTCAACAGCTCTGTAAATTGCAAAAACATGGAACCTTAAATGGATGAGTAATATGTTATATGAATCATATCACACAAAAACCCTGTCAATTAAAATAAAGAAGCCAGAGTGTTCTAAACCTTGGAAAGAGGTCATATCTGGAAAATGGTAGAATGATTAATTGCTTTATATCTTCTGGTACTCCATTTGCTGAGAACTTTACAAATATTCCTGGCTTTTTGTTGTTGTTTTTTTCAGTTACTCCATGAACTAAGATATGCCATGTACTTTTTAATCTCTGTTATCCAAATTAAGACTAAGTCTGTCAAAACTTGCCAAATGTCTTATAACTAGGACTAGACCTACCTCTAAGCCAAATTAATATTCCCCCACCTTACTTTCCCCTTCCCTCTCTTTGTCTTGCCCCAAGATGACCTTGATACATTATCTATGTACCTGTGGTCACCACTCATGACAAGGCTTTGCTTTGGGGGATGAAACACATTTCTAATCAAAGTGATTTTTTCCTCCATTTTCCCCCAAAGTGTCACTAACCACAGAGAAACCCAAATGTCTTTGAGGAATTTAGAAATATTTAAATCAGTCCCTAGCTCACAGACTAACTGCACTTAATTCACTCTTAAAAGAGTCTCTTCAAAGAGAAAGAGAGGGTAAGTGTCAAGAGAGAGAAAATGAGATGAGACGAAGTGAATAAACTCTCCCTCAAACATGTTTGGTGAGTTACAGGTGTCAGATTTTACCCACAAACTCGGCTTCGGCTTTGCTGTGAGACCAGCTCTCCAGTATTACTTTGGCAATAAGGAATCTTGGACGACAACCCCACTGGAGGAGGCTGGGAGGAGTGAGGGCTGCAGAAGAAAGGAGACAGAGATGAGGCAGGCTTTGTAAGGACTGGAAGAATGCAGGTGGTTCAAGGTAAAACTCAGGAAATCTCATAAGAACTTTCCTCCATCTCCCACCAAACTACAATAGTTATCCCATGTTCATTGGCGCTTTCAGAGTTGAGAGGGATGGGGGGAAATGAGCTGCCTGAGGTCTCACTTCAGTTGTTCCTCTTCTGCATTGCCCTCACTGGAAACTACCAGCATCAGCTGAGCATCACACCAACACCTCACAATTATCAGCGGATTCAAACTCTGCCATTCCCAGCACTTGCTGGTGATCGTAAACAGACACATCAGTTACATCAGAAAATTCTTCCAATTTCTTAACACCTGTGCAAGACAAATTTAACCAAGTCACAATTATTAAACTACATAGAAATACATGTGAAACACAACACTTGCCCCTCAGATAAAGATGTTATAGGTATTTAAAAAAAGAAGAAGAAAGAAAAAGAAACCTACAACTGAGCCTGTGAGCACAGGCTGCTGCCCAGCTGCTCCGGAGGTTGAGGCCTGAGAATTAAAAGTTCAAGGCCAACCTGGACAACTTAGTAAGACTGTATCCCCAAATAAAAAGTACAAAGAAGGTTAAGCATGTAGCTCAGTAGTACAGCACTTGCCTAGCATGTAGAAAGCCCTAAATTCAATCTCCCAATAGTGAAGAAAGAGTAGGGGGTGGGGGGAGAGATAGATATGTATGTGTGTGTATATATATATATAGAGAGAGAGAGAGAGAGAGAGAAAGAGAGAGAGAGGATTTAATTTATTTGCCTGTCCAGTCAGAACTGGATTTTTTTTCTACAACTTAACATATAAGCTCCTAGATTAAAGGACAGAGTGAAAGGAAATATAGTCTGGACAATATTATAATTGTTAGTATTAGATCTGAAAGCTTATGGAACATGAATGGCTCAAAGTTCAAAAGTTTTAAAAAGACAGAGAGGAAAAAATAGGGAACCCATGAGGCCATAGGTGTTCAGGATTTATCTCACTACCCTAACTGAAGGTTCCGAAGAAAATCAGAAGATCAGGAACCTACTATGCTGGGCAGGTGAGGAGGAGAGGCGTTGCTCATGGAGAAGGGCCAGGGACCCCCTGCATGGAGGTGGCAGTGTGGAAGGCAGAGACCTGGAGACGACACAGGGGAACTTCCAGATAGAGGAGAATGGGTAGAAAGGAGACTAGGGAAGAGACAGCAGTGGGAGGAGGGAAGGAAGAGGAACAGGGGAGTAAGGGAAACACAAAATGGAAAGCTGTGTCCACGGCAGGAACAGAAATGTGCTACTCATGTCTTCATTTGAAAAACCAAAGCACAACTGAGAGCAATTCCTGACTAAGCTCATTTATTATTAACCATATCAGTTTCTTACAGATTTGTCTTCTTCCAACTCCTAGCAAAATCTTGACCCTAAGGAGTCGAATACCTTAAGGGAATTTAACAGAAAGATTCCACGCATGCCTAAGAACCAGTTTGGTTACCATTGAACTTATTTACAAAGAATATTTTTCACATAACTAATAGGAATGACTTTAAATATGAAGAATTTTAAACTTTAAAAAGTGAAATAAATTTTACTGAGACTAAAAAAGCACTCTTTTTTTAAATGGCAAGGGCACATTCTGCTGTAACTTACTATCAAATTGGATTTTATAATGTTTCAGAGACATTATTGCTTTTGCTAAAAATACATGAACCATATTTTAATCTGTTGATTATACGTGTTTTTATACTTCACTTTAATGGCCAAATAGTGGTGACTAGGTACTAGTGTGACTGGTACCTAATAATAAAGCACAGGCAGAAAGTTCTACCCATACCAAACATAATTAAATTTTTATAATTTTATCACCACTCATTTTTAAAAGAAACTAAATCTAATTACAAAATTGGGGTAGGTTTTTGAAAGTAAAATACAAGTTTTCTATGACTTTCTATCAAAGAGGCAAAAAACAATGTAAATAAAGATCTAGAGAAGGAATAAGCAAAATTAAAATTTCACATACAGACGGCAATAAAACCACATGGTAGACACATGGGATCTATTTAGAAAGATAAAAACATAAATACCAAGCAATAATAACAGCTTTACTATTAGAATAACCACAATTTATCAAAATGCCCTTATTTACAGTTCAGCTTTGACTGAACTTATAACTAAAAGCGACTTAATGTTATGTAACAGTTCTCATGGCATAATTCTCCCAGATACAAAGAATAGTTCATTTTCTATGTGGTATTTTATTCAAAACTAGAAAGGCAAAACATCAGAAATGGGAAGCATTTCACAGGGACAAAAGCCAGCTTAAAGTTCATCTGGCCTCAACTTCTCTCTATAAGCAAAAATTCTCTCAAGGTGTCACAATAAGAGTCCTGCCCAAACCAACCCTACTGAAAATGCCCTTTAGTGTTTCCTACTTTTGAGTCCATGGGTACCAAAGCATAAATGAGCATCAAACAAATACTGGGAGTCAATGTGGCAGTGAGGTTTTCTTTCAGGATATCATCATCTGCTCTGCTAAGCGCAAGCCGCTTAGCAGACTCAATTTAACAGAATCCAAGAAATACCAGTAGAGATTAGTTCCCTTAACCCCTACTTTTTGCAGTGAGAAGAAGAAAACTCTGAAGCACTATGTTACAGTTTCATTCCCTAGTACTACAGCACCTTTTACACAGTCACAAGCACAAAGATGAGCACTCACCCCCCAACACGTACCACGAAGCAGGCGGATGGACAGATTTTGTGGCTAAATCTGCCCTTTTGCTCCTAGTCTTCAACTAGTCAAAATTTTCTGGTAAGTTTGCTGTTCTTAAGAGGAAACTATGCAGCCTCCAAATAAAATTAACTTTCCCATTATCTGAACAGAGCTGGAGTTCAGGGTACAGTCAGTCAAAACTTAATGTGCATGGGGCTAAGACAGGTGGCTTCATTTTCCACCGCCCTGATGATCTCAGAGAAATTAATTAACTTGGCTGAGGGACAGCCAGCTGAGACAGTCTTTCTCTGAGGTACTCAATCAAACCCTGTTACTTCTGAATGAAGAGCCGCAGTCTCTTAAATATTGATGGAGTCTCAGCTCCCTCTCCATGCAGGGTCAGCCCAGGTGGGGTGCAAGAGAAACTCACCTGCCGTTCTTGGTCACAATCATTTCATTTGTGACTTCTTTGAATCTCTGCCAGAGGGGGGCATCCTCCAGGATGATCTGAAGTTGCTTCTCGGTGGGGTCTCCTTTCTCCCGCCCTGCCTGAAGCTCACTTTCCACCACATTGAGCAGGCGAGACACGGTGCCTTCACCAGCCTTCAAGGCACCAGACTTCTGCGTGCCCAGTTCACTCATAGCCATAGGCCCCTCTCAAACTTTGCTGAGAGCTGTTCCCCACCTTCCCTGCTTCCAGTTCCTTCTTTCCCTCACTTGCCTGCTTTTCCAACCCAGCTGCTCAGAGGCTGGGGAGTGGAAGAAAATGCCCTGGCTCTTGCCTAAGCTTCTAGTACGATACCCCTAAAAGTCTCCAAATTATACCTCCAACCTGTTAAGCTTCAGTTGGGGAGCAGGGTGGAGGGAAGGGAGATGTGGGGAAGAAAAAGCCCTCTCTTAATTACTCACTGGATCAGGTGGGTGTGATCCTGGCTTCCCCATTGGTTGCCGTGCCTAGAGTAGACGTTTAAGAAGAGTACTCAATCCAAATTATCAGGCTTTTATCTTGTTGTACCTGAAGAGGTCTAATCGGTGTATTGAGGACCATTTTCCTGTTAATTAAAATTATTCCAGGCCCAGACTGCAACAATCAGGCAAATCATGTTTGTGTATAAATCGTGGCATGTGGCACCTATGTGGAAGGAGGTCCTCAGGAGAAGCAACGAACTTGATGCCCAGCCAAGCCATCCTGATAAGAGTCCGCAGCTGAATTCCCTCCACCCTGCTCCAGCACCTTGGACAGATACAGAGGCCATGGAAAGAATGGCCTAAACAGAAAGTCAAAGGCACTGCGCCAAGAAACAAAACTATTGCACCTAAGAATCAAGGAAGATGCCCTGTGTGCCACAGTCAAGGAGTTGAGGTCAGAAGAAAAGAGTTAAGGACCTCTTTCTCCCCAGGAAGCCGCTCCAGTCATCTCTCTCCCGGCCAATCCCACCCACACTCACACCCTCCTCACGTCAAGAGCCCTTTCATCTTCAAAAAACTGAAATTTGTCCTTCCTCCCTAGAATCCAGACCCCAATTTTTAGTACCTCAAGTCCTAGTGAGAGGGAAGGTGAAAGGTAGTTTGTTCCAGTTATTCTAAGAAAAAGCTCTGCCCCCAGTGAGTGAAAATAAACTTTCACATCATTTTGCAAGGTGATGTAGACCCTTGACCCAAAAAGCCATCTGGTTTTCTCTTTGGACAGCCCATGGCCTACTCTGGCCTCCCAGGGTGAATCCCCACATTTCTTGAGAAAAGGAAATTAGTAGAAACCTTTCCTTTTACTAAAGATGCACAGTACCAGCGGATGTGAGGTGGAGGCTAAGGGGGAACACAAGCCAAGCCTGAGTACAGCCTAGGGGTCAGATTCTTCTTGAAATCACAAAAAAGTAAGAACCTCAGAACAAAGAAAATAAAGACAAAAAGTTTAGATTAAAGTCAGAATAAGGATGATACTGAATGTGTGTTTAGCACCCACAGAGTACTGACAAAGGTGGTGGATCAAAGAGAAATACAGTCTTCACAGAATTAGGAATCTGATGGGGGAACGAAGTGTCACACCACTAAATTTGATGATGGTGGTGGTTTGGGGTTTTTGTTGTTGCTGTTGTTTGTTATTTAATTTAGGTTGTTTTGTTGTCATTTTTTTAAACAAGGTCTCCCTCTATTCCTGGCTGGTCTAGAACTTGCTTGCATGTAAACCAGGCTGGCCTGGATCTCACAGAGATCCACCAGTGCTGGGATTAAAGGTGTGCACTATCGGCCATGTTTAATGGCTGGTTTTTAAAGATAAAGGACAGAGCCACAGGCAGGGAATGCTAGCAACCTCTTAGAAACTAGAAATTGCAAGGATATAGGTTCTCCCAGAGAGGTTCTGAAAGAGCAATGGCCTGAAAGCACTTTAATTTTAGCCTTATGAAACTGGTGTTGACACTGGCTACTCTTGCAGAGGACCCAGGTTCAATTCCCAGCACTCACATGGCAGCTAACAACCATCCATAACTCCAGTTCCAGGGGATCCAACACCCTTTTCTGACCTCCTCAGGCATTACATGACATCGGTATACATGCAGGCAATACACTCATACACATAAAAGAAAAATAATAAATAAAATATTTTTAAATGCCCAGAAAAATCAACCACATAGGCATGAATAAGGATAGGAGAGAAATGAAAGAAATCATGTTTTTCTTATCAGTAACTATGAAATAGTCTGTTTCTAATAACCAGGATAATGCATGAGTCTCTTCAACTAGTAGAACCAGGAAAAAATAAAAGGCCCTTAG
This sequence comes from Nannospalax galili, assembly GCF_000622305.1. NCBI lineage: Eukaryota > Metazoa > Chordata > Mammalia > Rodentia > Spalacidae > Nannospalax > Nannospalax galili. Next base: position 2,297,563 of record NW_008360313.1, read on the forward strand.
AGAACAGCACATACTGTGGCTGTGTGGCAAACACCAAGACAGAGCCTGCTCTTTTCACTTGAGTCTGGCCTGCCTGGACAATGACTCTACTTCCCAGCAGGGACTCCTCTGAAGTCTGCATGACATTTAATATATCAGACTGAACCATGTGAAGCTGCTGGAACTCTTACCTTGTTTTTCATTGAGAGTAACAGTTCATATAGTTTAACCTAACAGCTGAATCTAACATTAATGCCAAAGGTCCATCATACATCCTTTGATATAGCAATGTAGTATCTTTTTCTTAGATAAGGGTTTCCTAGTTAACAAGTATCATACTTTGGCAATTTTCAAAAATATAATGGAGGAGGGGGAAAAAAGAAAAAGGAAGCTACCTACAACATCCAGTGATGATGTTACTGACAAACTTGATTTGGGTGTTATTACTTGCAGATATATGGACCTATTCTCTATGGGAAAATGAGATTTAAAGTGCTTCTGTTAGATATGTAAGATTCAGAGCATAGTCTCAAATCCTGTCCCCTGAAAGCCCTCTGAAATAGCACAAAGACATAAAATGAAAACCCACAGAGCTGTGGCAGATAGGAAAGTAGCAGCAGGTAAGAGATGTCAGCAATATGGAAGAGGCAGACAGAACAGGGGTGTGCTAACCATTGGAGCAGGTCATAGAAACCAAAGCCAGGAAAAGAATCCAGCAAGAAGCAAGCCAGTTATACCACAGAACTCTCAAATGGCTCAGGGATGTGGTAGATCATACAGCTCTGGAAGGGAAGGAGATGGTTCCAACTAGTACCAAACAAAAATTACCTTGAAATTTTGTTCTATACTTAAGAAACACTTCACCTCTGAGATCACCACCTCTCAGCCAGCAACTCTCCCTTGCTGTGGCAGAGAGCAAGAGATAGGCTTTCTAACATCAGTTATCATGAGAAGATTTGAACTCACAGACCACTGGTGTCATACTGAAAAGATGGGGTCTATGTACACTCCTGAGGTAAGAGATTTGAGGTGCCATTAATGAACTGACTATTGGCAATTACCCCCAGTACCTCTTAAACTTAATTAATTAATTGATTTTTTTAATGTAGTAAATATACAACACAACAGAACATGCTTCAGCCACAAAAAAGTAATCTGGTGATTTATGACAAAATAATGGAACTGGATCATTCTGTGAAGCAGAACAAGCCATGCACAGAAAGAAAGGTAGTGTGTGATAAGCACTTATGCAGAACCTAAAGATGCTGCTCTCACAGAAGTTGAAAGCAGAATGGCGGTTATGAGAGTCTAAGGTTAGGGGGAGGGAGGGATGAGGAGAGGTTGATCAAAGGCTTCCTGTCACTGATAGGAACAAGAAGTTCTCATGTGCTATTGCATGGCAGGGTGTCCATAGATAATAATTATACTCAGTGTATTTCAAACAACTACTGGAAACAATTTTGAATAGGAAGAAAAGTAACAAGTTTAGTCAAAAGTCAAACAAAACAAAATAAAAACTGTTGCCAAGAAATATTCTTCAATAAAGCAAGGAAATAAACCAAGAAAAGGAACTATGGACATAGGAACTGGGGGACCCAAAAGAAGAGAGAAGTGAGGGGGACCTCTGTAATGATGAGGAATGTTAGAATGGAGAGCAAGGAACTGAATTCAGTGAAAAAAATAAAGAAAAAATAATGGCATCCAGTGACCCCAGGTCCATTTTCAGGGTACTAACATGAGTTTTGGCTTAAACAGAGGGCATGATTAAGCATTCCTGGTCAAGATGTGGTCCCATACATCATGGCCACTCTGATGGTTAAATGGTTCATCTGTTCATTATTGAGGCTGATGGGGGGGGGGTCCCTCTTCTCATTAAGGTTGTTACTGAGGCTGACTTTCTGCTCTCATGGATAACTGTCCTCATCTTGGTGGGGACTGAGGGACTGTCTTTTAAGATTTTGCTCTTCCTGGAATTCAAAGTTACTCAAAGGGAAAGGTTAAGGACAACTCACTTCTCTGCCTTCACCCATACTACAGGAGGACAAAATGAAGGCTTTCAGCCTGCTTTTAGCTACCTTGTAGCCCAAGAGAGGAACCAGTGCTTTCTTGCAAGAGCAGCTTCTAAGTGGCCGTTGCAGACCTGCATGAACACAGAGCATCCTCTCATGCCTTCTACATCCCTAGGTTGACACAAGCTGAACAAATGCATTTCTGAACTTTGCGCTGTGGAGTTAGAATCAGGTTTGGCCCCCTGGACTTCTCTGAGGGTCATATTAATATCAATGGGTTCCAGGGTCAGCCACAGATACCATCCTATAACAACTGTGTGTTTCACCTTCACAGCAGCCAGCTCAGGTTGAAGCAAAAACCTGGAAGTCTGTTGAAGGAATATCAGCTCCTTTAAGAATGATGTATGTCCATGGTTCCAACACTTGGGAGGTAGGGGCAGGAGAATTAGGAGTTCAAGGCCAACAACAGCCTACATGAGAACCTTTCTCAAAAAAAATAATAAAATAAAACTAAAGTTTATCAGTTTTCTAATGTGCTTGAAGGTACTAAGATGCATGTTAATCTTGACGGAGAGTTGGAATTTGAGCTAGTGATAGATATATGTACTTTTAATCACTACTTTATAATTTGCTTCAAATGTACAGGCTTAAAGCAACATCCTTTATTATCTCAGTTTCCATGTAAAGTATAACTGGGTTCTCTGTTCCAGATCTCACACAGCTACAGTTAAAATAGGAAGGGGGTCCCTCTTCTCATTAAGGCTGTTCAAGAACTCCCGTCCTTTTGTCTCTAAGCCTGGAGCCCTCAGCTCCCGAGGGGGCTGGCCTCTGGCAGTTTAGCACCCAACATCCTGCTAGAGCATCTTCCTTCTTCTAGTCTCTCTAACCAACTTCTCCAAACAGGAAAAACTAAAGCTAATCCTTTTCTTAGTTCAAAGTCATCTGATTAAGAACCTTTATTTGGGGTTGGACAGATGGCTCAGCAGTTAAGAGCACTGGCTGCTCTTGCAGAGGACCAGGGTTCAGTTCCCAGCACTCCCATGGTGACTAGCACCTGTTCATTACTCCAGTTCCAGGGGATCTAACACCCTCTCTGGCCTCCCAGGGCACAAGGCATGTGCCTGGTACATTTAAATACATTCAGGCAAAACATATACACATAAAATAAAAATAAAATCTTTTTTAAAAAGCTGGGCATGCTGCCTCACACCTTTAATCCCAGCACTTGGGAGGCAGAGGCAGGCAGATCTCTGTGAAATCAAGGGCAGCATGATCTACCTAGTGAGTTCCAGGACAGCTGGGGCCACCCTGTCTCAAAAAAAAAAAAAAAAAAAAAAAAAAAAAAGGCCTTTATTTGTCTGAAGTCTCTTTTGTCACAAAATGGTATTACCATTATATGCTGGCACTTTCTAACACTCAAGGGAAGAGGGTTATGGAGGGCACAATACCAAGATGCAGAAATCTTGGGAGCCATTTTAGAACCCTGTTAACAAAACACTGAAAACAAGCAGACCTACAATCCCAGCTATTTGGGAGGTTAAGGCAGGAGGATTGCGAATAATTCAAGGCCTGCCTAGAATACAAAGAGAGCTCAAGGCTCGCATGGGCAACTTAGCAAAACTGTCTCAAAACAAAATGTATGAAAAAAAAGAGGGCTGCAGATATTCCTCAGTAGTAGAGCATTTGCCTTACATGCACATAAGGTCCTAGGTTCAATTGCCAGTACTGGGGGGGTGGGGGTCGGGGGGTGGGAGACCTGAAGCACACATGAACTACAAAGGAATATAAAAGTTATCCAAGAATGGAAAGGTAATCACAGCATACTGCAGTTCAAATAAAAATATAGTTGCAAAAAATGTAAATATTGAGTGTTGATTTCATTTGAAAAATTGAGAATGTAAGAAAAGAAAGAAAGAAAAAGAAAGAAAGAAAGAAAGAAAGAAAGAAAGAAAGAAAGAAAGAAAGAAAGAAAGAAAAAGAAACAAAAGTGCTGAATTCTCATCTTCTGTGGTAGGAAGATAGTACGTAATGTCAAAAATTGAAAAATCAGGAAATAACATAAATACAAAGTTTAGAAATCTGGAAATCAATGACAGAAGTAACAGTAAAAAAAGAGAAGACAGTGCCTGCCTCCACGAAAAGGGACAAATCAGTTAACTTTTCTTCATTATTCTGAAATTTGTAAATTATTCCATGTTTGGTTTAAATAATATTCTATTCTTTTCTCTCTCTTTTTTTTGGGGGGGGGAATTTTTGAGATAGGGTCTCCCTGCAGCTCAACTAGCCTGGAACTCCCTATGTAGACCAGGCCGGCCTTGAACTCACAGAAATCCACCTGCTTCTGCTTCCCAAGTGCTGGGATTAAAGGCATGCACCACCACACCAAGCATTAATATTCTATTCTTACATACTTACTGTTTCTCCATATTTATAATGATCAGACAAAAATCTGGACAATAAATATCTGGAAATATCTATGACTGTTTTGTTATACTGAATTTTTTTTTTTGTCTTTCTGAGACAGGGTCTCCCTGTAGCACCAGCTAGCTTGGAACTCACTATGTAGACCAGGCTGGCCTTGAGCTCACAGAGATCCACCTGCTTCTGCCTCCCAAGTGCTGGGACTACAGGTGTGAAAAGGCGTGACCACCACAGCTGGCTAGGCTGAATTTTTAAAGTGGTGCTAGAGTAAAATATGCTAAGGAGCTGGAGAGATGGCTCAGTTTAAGAGCACTGACTGCTCTTGCAGAGAACCTGGGTTCGATTCCCAGCACCTACATGGTGGCTAACAACTGTCTGTAACTCCAACTCCAGGAGACATCAATGCCCTCTTCTAGCCTTCGGCATTGCACAACATGGATGAGCTTATACACATGCAGAAATAACACTCATATATACAAAATTTAAAAATAATATTTTTAAAAGAATACAATATGCTAAGCTTGTATTGGCAGAGAAGGCATGGTGGCAGGAGTGTGAGCTATATGGTCACATTGTGTCCATAGTCAGGAAACAGAGATGGATGCTGGTGTTCTGATGGCTTTCTTCTTTTTATTCAGTTCAGGATCCTAGTCTATAGGGTGGTGCCACACACATTCAGGGTAGGTCTTCCCTCCTCAGTTAAACCTTTCTGGAAATACCCTCACAGACATACTCAAAGGTATGCTTCCATCTAATCCACTTGAGTTGCCAATGTAGATTTACCATCTAGCTTCTGTCAACACCAAAACACACATGACACGTGTGTGTGTGTGTGTGTGTGTGTGTGTGTGTGTACGGTCATATGTTTATGTGTGCTTGTATTATGCAGGTGCACATGTATGTGCACATGTAGAGGCCAGAGGACAACCTTAGTTGTTAATATTAGTCATTGACGACCTTTGTTTCTGAGACAAGTTCCCTCACTGGTATGGAACTTGTCAAAGAGGATAGGCTGGCTGGCCAGTGAGTCTCAGAAATCCACTATCTCTGCCTCCTCAGAGCTAGAATTATCAGTGTGTGACAAATGCTCAGCTTTTTTTCTTTTTTCTTTTTTTTTACATGAGTTCTGGGACTCAAACTCTCAAACTCAGGTTCTTGTGTTTGCAAGACAAGTACCTTACCAACTAAGCCATCTCCATGGCCCCAAACACACCAGTTTTAAGTCATGAAATTCTACCCTGGTTCCAAGAGTCTCATTTTCATCTCATAATTAAAAATGCATTTAGTCCCTCTCTCAAAGTTCCCATAGTCTTTAATAGTCCCACCATTGTTCAAAAGTTCAAAGGCCAAAGTTTCTTCTGATACTCAAGGCAATCACTAAACTAAGAAGCCTTATAAAATCAAAGCATAAGTTACATAATTGCAATATATAATGGCACTGAGTAAATAATCCCATTACAAAAAGGAGAGATGGGGACATAGCAAGGGAAAGCTGGGCCAAAACAAGACTGAAACTCAACAGGGTGAACACTAAATCCTACAGTTCCATGTCTGGCATCTGGAGCTCACAATGTGGATCCATCTGGGTTCTGAAGGTGACCCTGCCCTCCAGCTCTGCTCTTACAATATTCTCCTTCATTCCTGAAGCTTTTCTTGGCAGATATCCCATGGTACTGGTATCTCCAGCATCCTGGGGCCTCCACTGCAACTTAGGCTGCACCTTCCCAACATCACACAATGGTCTCTTAGGGCCTCCTTGCAGTGACTCCAACCTGCCACAAAAGGCCTGACCTCAGTGGGTCACTGGAATCTTGGCACAAGCTTCCATGACTCCCTCACCCTTTCTTCTTTTATTCCTATAAAACCTACACTATGTGGGTAATGTTGTCATGTCCTGCTACCAGCTCAAGATGTAGCCTGGCTCCCTTGGAAGAGGGCTGTGTAATGGTATCTGTATGTCTTGATATTGAATCTGAAAAAACACTGCCCTAGGCAGTGGTTTTCAAGCAGAAAACCTCTTCATTAGCTTTCTCAGTTCAGCATCTGTCCTTTCAAATGAATTTTCATTCTTTCAAGTTGGAGCCTTTGAAGGGTAGGCTCTCGATCTCGTGATACCTTTCCTATTGTCCCAGTTCAGAGCTCCAGGTTTCTCTTTAATGGTGCTAATCTCTGACAATCATAGCTGCTTTTGAACCCAATTTGTCTGCAACTTTAGCTCATTCATACTGTTTTCCTTGCCAACTGCACATTTTTCATATTTTCCTGTTCCACTTTATGGTCTCTCTCACTGTAGATCTGGTTAGGACAACTGAGCATTAATCATGCAACAGCTTAAATGCTATCCTGTCTAAAAATTTCCTCCATCAAATAAATTAGTCTATCACTTTTAAATTCAGTCTCACTCAAGTTCTCAAGACTTGGACAGAATGCAGCTAGAGTCTTGACCAGAACAGCCTATAGCCCAATCCCCAAAGGAGTCCTTGTTCCCTTCTCCTCCAAAATGTTATGAACTGGGTCTCAAATGTCTGCATTTTTCTCAGCATTCTGGTCTTCCAAGATCCCACCAGAATGGCCCATTAAACTCTACTTATAGCACTCCAGGGCTTCAACTCCAAACTCTTCCACATTCCTCCCACAAACCAGTTCCAAAGACCTAGGAACCACATGGTCCAGTGTATCACAGCAACAGCCTCTCTCCTGGTATCAATATTCTGTATTAGTTACTTTTCTTGTCACCTGACAAAAGAAACTCGAGGAAGGAAAGATTTATTTGGACCTTCAGTTTGTGGATACACTCCATCATGGCAGGAAAGGCATGGTGGCAGGAACGTGAGGCATGTGGTCATGATGTTTGCACAGTTAGGAAACAGAGAGACATAAATATTGGTGTTCAATTTGCTTTCTACTTTGTATTTAGTCCAGGAACCCAGCCCGTGGGATGGTGCTATGCATGTTCATAGTTGATCTTCACTCCTCAGTTAAACCTTTGTGGAAGCACCCTCCTAGATGCACCCAGAGGTATGTTTCCATGGTTTATCTAAATGCAATCAAGTTGATGATGAAAATTAACCATCACACCTGTCTACATCTGATTTAACATTTTTAACACTCCTGTAAGGTAAGTGCATAATTATACCCATTCTATAGATGAGTAACTGAAGCTTTTCATGGCTAAGCAACTTTCCCATTGGGGCTGTTCACCCACATGAACACATAGACATAAAAAGAAAGGAAATTATATGTATGTATGTGTGCATGCATGTGCATATTAGTTTCTTTTCTCATCGCCATGACAAATACCTGATAAAAGTAACTTAAGAAAGGAAGGGTTTACTTTGGGTCACAGTTTGAGGGCATGGCCAATCATGGCGGTAAAGTCATGGCATCAGAAGTAGGAGGCAGCTAGCCATTTCATGTCCACAGTCAGAAAGAGAAGACAGACGAATTCTGGTGCTCAGCAGCCTTTCTGCTTTGTACTTAGATCAACTCATGGGAATGGTACCACCCATTCCAGATGGGTTTTCCTGCTCATTATAACTTCTCCATCATCATCTCACCCATTCATTCACCCAGCATCACTGAGGCTTAATTTGCATTGAGGCTCCACATCTGTCCCTGAGAGAGAGGTCACAGGTAGCAGGAGACGGACAATTTTCCTGCAGTTAGAAGGAAAGGTTGTCTAGGGAGGCATGAAAATGAGGACCCTTGCCATGCCCTGCAAAACAGGAACAAAGTAAAAGAGAAACCTAAATAAAAAGTTGTTCCAACTGAAATTTGCCCGAGTGGTGAAACATGCCTCTAATCCCACACTCAGGAGACAAATGCAGAGGAACTGATTTTGAGGCTAGCCTGGGCTGCAGAGTGAGACCCTCTCTAAAACAAAAGCATGAAGGGAACACCTAGGGGTGCAAATGTCACAATATAGTCAGTCTTGTTTGTAGATTTCCAGTACTGCATGTAAATGTCCCTTCTCTGCTGCAGAGCTAGAACTGTAAATAAAATAAATATTAATAAGTTGATATTTATACTGCATTTCCCCAACATGATAACAACCAAGAAAAGACTTAGAAACAAAGTAAGTGTTAAGTTGGTAAAGTTGAGATATATTTCTGTGAAATGCTATGAACTTGCTGTGAAATTAGATTACCTTCAATTCCTTTCTACTAATGCTTACTGCATTTGCAATATTTGAATGCTCACTAAGCTACATTTTGGGGTGGAATACCTCATGAAGAAAAATACAAAAATTATGTGGCCTGAGAGATGCCCTGCTGCTGGTCACTGGAGGGTGGAGTGAGGTGATGACTGTTGTTGCAGAACTATTTCAACATAAATGTAGCAACATTTTACTTACTGAATTTTACTTATTAGCAAAGGTAATATCAATCTTACCACTAGATATTCACCATTAAAGGGTTGGAGAGATGGTAAGAGCACTTGCTGCTCTCATAGAGGACCTGACTTCAGTTACAAGCACACATGTTGGATGGCTCACAACTGCCTGCAACTCTATCTCCAAGGTATCCAACACCCTCTTCTGGCCACACACATCTCAACACACATACATAAATAATAAAGTAAATCTTTAAAAAAATATATTCATCGTTAAACCATGGACATGAGCTCACGTAAACCACCATGGATCCTAACACTGGCTTGAAAATGCTTTTTAATATGCTCTTAAGCATTCCACTCAGGTCATAGCAAACTGAAAAAAATTACATCTGGATTACCTGCGATGAAACCAAGCTAAAGGGAAGATAATGATCTGTCTGCTTGAAAGCTTTTTCTTTTTATCTTTTTTAACTAATGCTAGATTTTAAGTATTAAATTTTTGTGACCTTAAAGACCAAACAAAAACAACTAAGGATTAGCTACACCTATGGTGTAGGTGATAAGGAACAACTGAATAATTATGAGCTGGTAGAAAACCTGGTCAGATCTGCATTTAGGAAGAGCCCTTTGGTGGCAGTGAAGAAGGTAGAGGAGAGAGCAGTGGGATGCCAGGCAGATGGATGCTACAGTAATCTACAGTAGGTGTGACAGAGAGGGAGAGGGCACAGCATAAGGAAGAGGTACTCAGAAGGTGGAATTCATCAGAATTTGTCACTTCTGGATATGGCTTTTAAATCAGGGCAACCACGATGAGGATGCTCAGGCTTCCAGTTGGACAACTTGGAAGATGACAGAACCACTCTGCAATACAGAGAACAGGAGAAGAATGAAGAGGTGGAAGGAACAGCTTTCCATGTTCACCATGAGCAAGGGTATTTTGTCTTTTGTGTGTTTTCCCAATGCTGAGGATCAAACCCAGGGCTTCACACATGCTAAGTGAGTGCTCTACCACCGAGCGCACCAAGGGCATTCATTTTGATGAATAGTCTGTAGTTCACAGGCTGACTGAGAAGACACTCTTGGATACTAAGTGAATTATAGGAACTGGGAGCTAAGGAAAGGAGAAGCCAAGTTGTTACCTTTGGCCATGAAGCCTGCTCAAGGGATTCTTGGGGGGTAGGGGGTGTGCTAAATATTCTTCTCCCTGACAACTTGACTTCTATCTCACAGGCCTGACAGATGCCCTGATGCTGGTCACTGGAGGGTGGAGTGAGGTGATGAGCTATTAATTAAGGTGTGCAGTCTAGCTGACATCTGATAGTACTGCCATGTCCTAGGGACACAATGACCCATGTGTCCAACTTAAAGGACAGAAATTAAAAGGCACGCAACTTGAGCTCACAAGCTTGAGCTCCCCTGAACTGCATTGTTCCCCAGGTACGCACCGGGCAGAATCCACGTCTGCACATTCAGTCCCTGGAGAAACCTAACACCTTTCTCCTCCCTTGGCCAGTGACACCAGGAAATTAACACTCACCCAGGTACATGGACATAATTAAACTGAACAAAAAGACAGCTGCTCTTACTTTTCTGTTTTAATCACCAACACACACTCTTGGGGATTACTAGCTTTGGGGAGATGTGGGGAAGATTACTCTTTCATTAATGTCTGGATTCAGTTCCAATACAATGTCATAAGAGCCTTTTAAGATCAGCCCCCTTGCCAATAGCTCATCCTTTCCACATCTGAAAGGTTAGATTTTGCAAGCCACTAGCAGACAGATATTCATCAGACCCCCAAATGTCTATTAGCTTTAACCAGAAACATAACACAAAAATTATTTCTGTATCTGGATGTCTATGAGAATGTCATTCTAAACCCCCAATGAAATCTCTAATAACTACAAGGAATAAATTCAGCTGATCCTCCATGTGACAAAAGTTAAAAGACCTTTACTTTCCTATAGTTATTACATCTACCATGTGCTCATGTAGCTAAACCAGGAGACACACCTACCTACTAGCAAAACAGGTGAAGACCAGGCATGTTGGAGACTGGGGGAAAGGAAAGTCACAGGTCCATCCAAAGGCATCAAAAGGTGCTTGCTGTGGTGGCACACATACTAAAATTGGAAAGACACAGAGAAGATTAGCATGGCCCTGTGCAAGAGTGACATGCAAATTCATGAAGCATTCCATATTTTAAAAAAATTTTAAAGGCATCAAAAGACAAGAAATCTTAAATCTTATGTATGGGTAAACAAAAGTTGTCTACAGCCAAAAGTCTGTCCTTAAGTACATTCACAGACTGCTTTACATGTTTATATTTTCATTCATTCAGCAAGTATTTCATTAGTGTCTGTTTTCCATTAGGTGCTGTGCTAAGTACCACAGTAGTTAGCAAAAGCAGCAACAGTCCGTACTCTTGTAGAACTTAGACTTGCCCGAAAACAACAGGACTGAGTCATGAGGATGTGAAGCTTACTCTGAAGTCTGAAGTCTAAGTAGGTGGTAACTGGGCAGACAGGAGAAATAAACACAGATGGAACAGTATGTACAGACACCACAGGACAAGAAGAAACAACAGACTATGAAGGAAAAAAAGATGAAAAGGTGGGTAGAACCCACCTTTGTAGATCAAAGATGAAACCTTGCCTTACATATGAAAAAGTGCATTCTGAGAGGCTCACTCTAGCTGACTACAATGACCAGCAGGTATTAGATGAGTGTTAGAGCAGATGTGGATACACAAGCCAGTGGACAGCTCCATAGTCCTCAGCAAGTGATAGCATGTGGGAATGACTTCTGGGGCATTGTCTCAGTTTGTAACTAGGCCTTCAACTCCTTTTGTAAGATAAACATATAGCTTTAATCCCTCATGACCCTTCCTTGCCCCTGGCCCAGAATAAAGAATAATGTGTGTGTGTGTGTGTGTGTGTGTGTGTGTGTGTGTGTGGGTGTGTGTGTGTATGTATTTATTAAAATATCAGTGCTGAGCCCGGCATGGTGGTGCATGCCTTAATCCAAGCACTCGGGAGGCAGGGGCAGGTAGATCTCTTGTGTATTCAAGGCCTGGTCTACCTAGTAAGTTCCAAGATAGCTGGGGCTACAGGGAGACCCTGTCTAAAATTATATATTTATTTATTTATTTATATGTGTGTGTGTATGTGTGTGTGTGTGTGTGCATGCTGAAAGCAGTGAATATCCTTGGAAGCAACAAATTATCCCATTTGTGTTGCAAACAGCAGGTAGAATTAGATCAATAACATCTACTTGTCTGTGCTGTTCTAGATCAGTAGGAGTCAGAAAGGGAAAATCCCCTGAAAAGACAAGTTCCTCTTTTACTTTCCTATTTCATGATGGATGTACTGTTTCAATAAATACAGAGCAGGTTCTTTGTTTGGGAAATAGTTCTGAGAGGATTGAGAAGGTCCAAGTTCCTAGAACACTTCGGCTCACTCTTGGTTCTAACTGATGCCAAGGGGCTAGGCTATCTTTGTTCAGGCACAACTGTAATGTGGCATCTCTCCATCACAATAGTGGTAACTTGGACCATCTGTATTACCTCACAGGTATAACAGTATGTTTAATTCCTTGATCAGTCATTTGGATTTTGTCTCTAAAGAATGGCTCCAGGCCTTAGACATAAGGACTTGCTGCACCAATCTGTGGTTGGTTCCTCATAAGCCTACCATTATCTCCATAGCAACAATCTCCATTCATTATTCTTAGTTTATTTCATTATTCTACCATAAAGATCCTGGCACTTTGATTGTTGTTCTTGTTTGACACAGAGTCTCACTATGCAGCCCAGGCTGAACTTGAACTTGAATCCTTCTACCTTGGCCTTCTAAGGGCCAACATGCCCATCCCAAAACTTTTCATTCTGACTCCATTTAGAAGTCCTGAGATTTTGGGTATCATTTCCAGTCCTGTCCTTAAAGAATGAAAATGAGATACAGAAAGCTTTCAGATGAGCAAAAATAAGTGAATGAATGAATGAATGAATGAATGAATGAATGAATGCAGGTGAGATGGCTCTGCAAGTAAAGGCATTTTCTGCCAAGCCTGATAACCTGAGTTCAATCCCCAAAACCTACAGGTGAAAGGAGAGAGCTGACTTGCACAAGTTGGTTTCTGACCTCTACAGATGACCCTTGGCATATATACACGTGCACACAAAAAAGTAAAATTAAAAATGCAAAAAGAGCTTTTGGATTTTTGAATTTTGGGGGCTTGTTTTGTTTGAGACAGAGTCTCACTGTATAGCCATGGCTGGTCTGGAACTTGCTATGTAGACCAGGTTGGCCTTGAACTTACAGAGATCTGCTTGCCTCTGCCCACTAAGCACTGTGACTAAAGGTGTGCACCACCATGCCCAGGTGTAAAAAATTTGCCACCAGCAAAACTTGTACTGAAATAAATAATAGAGAGGATTCTTAAGGCAGAAGGAAAATCATATCAGACTAAACATCAGAGGTATAGGAAGGAATGAAGAGCAATAAAATGGTAAATATGTGGATAATTGCATTAACTGTCCTCAACAATAACAATCCTGATTAGGTTCAAGTATATGTTGAATTAAAATACGTGAAAACAGGGGGCTGGAGAGATGGCTCAGCAGTTAAGAACACTGGTTGTTCTTGCAGAAGACCCCAGTTCGAATCCCAGCACCCAAGTGGCAGCTAACTCGTCCCAGGGGATCCAACAGCCTCTTCTGACCTCTGTGGGCACTGCACAACATGGATGCACTTACCTACATGCAGGCAATACACACATACACATAAAAATAATGAATAAATAATGTTTTTTGAAGTTTAAGAAAGAACACATGAAAACAATGATGTAAAAACTGGGATGAGGTGATGAAGTGACAGTAAAATGGAATCCCCAAAATGTCTGAGGAGAAAAGCGCCAATTGACATATCTTGATGTGGTAAAGAAACATGATGTGCTATCTAGGGTAACCACTACAGAACATCCCAATAACACATCATTTTCATTATTAATGGAGAGGTGGAACTTAATTCTGAAAATAACCCATCAGTACAAAATAAAACAGCAAAGGCGATAGAAGAGACCACAAATGACTAAGCAAGTGAACAGAAAGGGTTAGGGTTAGTCACAAATTGGAAGCACCCGTACTCTGCATGTGGTGGTGTAGTGTTATTTAAAACTGGGTTTGCATCCGTTGTAACTATATATTGCAAAAAGGAGGACTAAGGAGCAGATGGAAAAGGAAGCAGCGTCACCACCAAGCAGAGAGACTGGACTCAGAAAGTTTCAGTTAAAAACCGTAAAACTGGGACTGGAGAGATGGTTCCACTGTTAACAGCACTGTCTGTTCTTGCAGAAGACCCAGGTTCAAATCTCAGCACCCATGTGGCAGCTAACAACCATCCCTAACTCCAGTTCCAGGGAAGCCGAAGCAATCTTCTGACCTCCGTGGGCACTGCGTGACACAGGTACACTTACATACATGCAGGCAATACATGCATACTCAAAAAATATAAATAATATAGTTTTTTAAAGCCATTAAAACTAGCCTGGTATGGGGGTGGATGCTTTTAGTCCCAGCACTCAGGAGGCAAAGGCAGGCAGATCTCTGTGAGATTGAGATCTCTTGTCTACGTAGCGAGGTCCAGGACAGTTGGTGGGGAGACCCTGTCACAAAAAACAACCAAAACAAAATAAAAACTGGGGCTAGAGGGCTGGAGAGATGGCTCAGTGGTTAAGAGCACTGACTGTGGTTAAGAGCTCTTGCAGAGGACCTGGGTTCGATTCCCAGCACCCACATGGCAGCTAACAACCGTGTGTAACTTCAGTTCCAAGGGATCCAATGCCCTCTTCTGACTTCCACAGGCATTGCACAACACAGGTATACTTAAACACATGCAGGCAATACACTCACACACAGAAAAAATAATAAAATTTCTTTTAAAACTGGGGCTGGAGAGATCGCTCAACAGTTAAAAGCACTTCCCGCTCTTCCAGAGGACCCAGGTTCAGTTCCCAGCATCCACACAAGGCAGCTCACAGCTTCCTGCAACTCCAGCTCCAGGGAATCCATTAACTTCTCTGGCCTCTCTAGCAGGCACCCACATACATGTGGCATACACTCATGCACACACACACATATAAATTTAAAAAACATAAAAACCATGGTGGCACATGTCTGTAGTTCCAGCAGTCTAGAGGTAGAGGCAGGACAATCAAAAGTTCAAGGCCAGCCTGGGCTACATGAGATCCAGTCTCAAAATAAAAAAACAAATGAAAAAAAATAGAACCACAAAAGGCAAGATGAAAGTTTTTGTTTGGTTTTTTTTTTTTTTTTGGTCTTTTTGAGACAGTGTCTCCCTGTAGCTCTAGCTGGCCTGGAACTTGCAATGTAGACCAGTCTGGCCTTGATCTCACAAAGATCCACTTGCCTTTGCCTCCCCAGTGCTGGGATTAAAGATGTGTTCCACCATGGCTGGTAAAACCTTTTATAGGAAGCACTTTTATATATAAAGACACAGAGACTAAAAGGAAATAGGCAGAATTTTATTTGAACATAATACCAGAAGTCCTAGTCACAGTAACTAGCAGAAAAAAATAAATAAAATGGATCTAAATGTGAAAATTTGTTTGCTGAAGACATGATCTTAGATACAGAAAATCCCAAAAACTCCACCAAAATTAAGCTATTACAATTGGTAAAGGAACTCAGTGAAGTTATACAAAGTCAGTATTTCTCTACACTAACAGTGAACTATCTGAAAAAGATGTTAAGTAAGCAATCTCATTTACAACATCAAAAAATAAAAATTAAGTACTCAGGAGTAAATTAAATAGGAGATAAAGTATTTGTAAAATAAAAACTATAAAACATTGTTGAAATATATTGAATAAGGGCTGGAGAAATGGCTCAGCAGTTAAGAACACTATTCTTGCAGAAAACCTGGGTTTGAATCCCAACATCCACATGCAGCTAACAACTGTCCATAACTCCAGGTTCAGGGGATCCGACAGCCTTTTCTGTCCTCCGTGGGCAATGCACAACACGGGTGCACTTACCTACATGCAGGCAATACACATATACATAAAATAAAAATAAGAAATAAATAAAAAGAAATATAGTGAATAAAATATGTGCTGGAAAAAATAATATTGTTAAAATGTCCTTTTTAGCCAAAGTGACCTACAGATTTAGCGTGATCAGAATTCCAATATTAGCCAGGTGTGGTGGTACACACCTTTAATTCTAGTACTCAGGAGACAGAAGCAGGCAGATCTCTGTGGGTTCGAGGCCAGCCTGGTCTACATAGTGAGTTCCAGGCCCAGCTGGGGCTACAGGGAGACCCTGTCTCAAAAAGGCCGAAAAAAAAAATTCCAATGTTACTTTTTATGGAATAAAAAAAGAATCGCAAAACTCAAAATAGCCAAAGCAATCTTTGTATGTGTGCACACGTTTGTGCATGTGTGTACATGTGCATTTGTGTTCATGTGTTTACACATATACATACAGGCACATGTGTAGGTGCACAGGGACCCTCTACTGGTCATACTTCGTTTTGTGGTTCTCTGTGGATGGAACGGGTTCTCCCACCCTCCCAAGACCCCCAAGATCATACCCCTTGGAGTGATTAATATTCCAGCTGGAGATCTGTGTACTGATAGAGGAAGAAGCACAGAACTGGGGTCTGTACAGACAAAGGACCTGGCTTCATGCTTCCAAAACGTAAGTGTTAATACCCTGCTGGAGCGGTAAGGATGTGGATGTCAAGCAGTCCTCTTGGGTTTCAGCATTCTTAGACTCCACAGCAATGAAAAGCATTAAGTGGGACCAGAGAGACTGACCTGATGCTCAGTGCTGCCCCTAGCAACATCTAGCCCTCCTGCTGTCCACATGGTCTCCCAGGGTTGTAGCACACTCTGAGACTGTGGCAGATTAAATTCACATTCCCAGACTTGTTAATGTCCCTTTATCTCATGGGTAGCTGCCTCAGGGCAGCTCAGATTTAAACAATAGGTTTTGTCTCAGGATGGTACCCAGCCACTGCCCTCCAAATCATAGTCATAAAATGGGATTCCTCTCAGTTCTGGCCATCTCAGAATTCATTCTCACCAAAATCTCAAAGTGGATTTAAGGCTTATGAGGACTGTCAGACTCTTCCCAGGGCTGTCTGGCTTACTTTTCCAATGAGGCTTCTACTTGTCCTCTACCAGGAAGCCAGCGGCTGGAGCTGTGTTCAGTGTGGCTTCCTTTGTTCTATGGTGGCTGTCCTTTTTCCTGCACTTTTCAGCTGTCCCACCACTACCTTTGTGAATTTCCAAAGCTCTTCCTGTTTGAAAATCTTTTTTCTTATCCTGACTCTTCTTCACTGGGTCACACAGAGGCAGACTCTAATCGGCCATCTTGCCAGGATGGCCCCAAACCAACCATAATCTTAACAGTTGGATGTCACAATCACATTCTGTGCTACCTACAAAGGAGTTGAGACTTAAATCCACAGGAAAAAAAAACACACAAACAGGTGATTAAAGCAGCTTTATAAGTGTCAAAATTTGGAAGCAATAAAGATGTCCTTCAGTAGGTGAATGGATAAACTGGTACTTTCCAACAGTGGAATATCATTTAATACTAAAAAAAAAAAAAAAAAAGTACTATGAAGCTATAATAACATATGGAAAAGCCTACCTGAAAGACACTAGTCTATATGATTCTAATTCTATGGCATTCTAGAGGGGAGAAAGATATGGAGACAGTAATAAGGCTGGTGGCTGTCAGGGGTTAGGGAGAGATAGAGGTATCACAGTAGATTTCTGGGCAGTGAAACAACTCTGTTTGGTACTATCATGGTAGATACAGGACTTTTTCCAAACCCCACAAACCAATTTGAATGAAGCTACTTGTAAAACCCTCCACTCATTACCTGCAGGCTACACTTTATTTTTAAATACATATGGAAGATTTACTGAACAGACTAAGATTCTAGACTATAAAATAGGTCTCAATAAATACAAAAGGATTAAAATAACTTAGACTATATTCTGATTACAAAAAAATTAGAAAATAGCAATAGATATCTGAAAGTCAAATGTTTATAGACTTCTAAGTAATCAATGAGTTAACAAAGACATCACACAAAAATAAAACATTTTGAGCTGAATTAAAATGAACATTTTATCAAAAATTTCAAGGTACAACCAAAACAATGTTTACAGGGAAATTGATACCTTAAATTGTATCAAAAAGAAGAAACTTGATTTTTGAGATGGAATCATGCTTGCTGACCAAAGTGGTCTCAGGTTCCTGAGCTCCAGCGACCCTCTTGCCTAGGCCTCTCAAATGCTTGGCTTACAGGTGTAACCAAGCAACCCAGTGTCAGCAAATTGCAGTCCAGAATCTCGGCCAATCACAGGCTACCTACTGATCAGACGACTTCCATAAAAGGTAATGCCAACTGCTGCCAATCTGTCGGTCTCTCCTCAGCCTGGACTCTGCTGCTATCGGGAGACTGTTGGTTGCACACATGGTCCCCGTCACGGAAAGTCAGGACTAGGAGAGAGATTGATGGGGGGGGGGGGGGCCTTGGGCTGGGGGGAGTACAGCAGAAGAAACACCCAGGAGACTGTGTCAGTGGACAGCTCGTTTATTATGGCAGAAGCAGAGGTTTATATAGGAAAGCTTCACAGGCAAAGAGGTGGGGTTGGTTTTCTGGTGGGCAGGGAGGAGGAGGGAGGGGGCCTCTAAGGCTATGTGGCCTTTGTCCTGTCCTCCAGTCACATGATCTACAAGAGACCCAGTCAGGATTAAAGGATTAGAGAACGAATAGTTTTGCTTAGGGGCTGTTGGTAAGAGACAGTGTGTCTAGAATGCCATCCTCACTGGGAGGTCTCCAGCCTGGCCATGCTCTACATTCCAGGCACTCCTGACTTATTCCAACACCAATCAAGTTGTTTTTATATGTCATTTCCTTTACTTCTGCTATAAATGTAGCTGTACATATGGGTTGGGGCATTCAGAATCATCTTTTGCCTGGACCACTACTCAGTTACAGAATCTTTTTCTTGTTCAAACAGATTTACTTACATTCAAGTGGACTCAGTTTTCCTTTTAAAATCACTATAAGCAATAAAAGATGTGAAATAAGTAAAAAAAAAAAAAATCAGATATTAAAATAAGGAAATATTATGGACAACTTTGTCAATTTGATAGCTTAATTTATACAAAATAACTAACCAGTTAGAGGTGTAAGAATATTCCAAAATACAAAAATTTCTTAATTTTCAAAAGCCTTCAAAACTGCCCTTAGATGGTAAATTTTAAGTCATCTGAAGGGGAAAAAAAAAAAGACCTATATAGCAATTTAGGAAAAATATCCTTGAGTGCTTACAATCTGTGCTGCACACTATTCTTGGTCTTTTAGTTGCACAGGTTTCATTTGGCTCAATGATTCCCAGAAAAACAGACATAAATGAGAGACAGCACCACAGTCATTAAAGATCATAATGTCAACCATTTATTGGAGAAAAGGAAAAAATAACTGTGATGGAAGGGGAGAAATAGCTTCGTTTTCCAGCAACATTCTTTCTCTTTGAAATAAGTTAATGAAAAGTAAAAAACATTGTATGAAATAGATTCTCAAGTACGAAAAGTGGTCTTCTATTTTTGGATATATAAAAATTGAATTATGCAATCAGTAAATTTCAAAATTAGCTATGCCTATGCAATTACACAAATTCTTTCATTTTAAATAAATGTTCTAAAAAATCATTGTATTAGAACAGGTGCGATGTTCTGAAGCCATATAAGTTTGCCAAAGGCGGTTTTGTTGCTGTTGCTAGTGGTGGTGGTGATGCTGGGCATGGCACCCTGGCGCCCAGAGTCATACTGCACATGGTCCTGCACTCTCAAGCCTTCACCACAGGCTTCTGAATATCCTCTCAACGTCACAATCAGCATTTACAAAAGCAACAGAAGAACAGAGTTCAGGTCTGTTATTTTGTTTCTTCTTTCCTTATTCAAGTTAAGTAAATACATTGAAAAAGAAAAAAGAGAAAAAAAGAACACTTTTCCTAAAGTCAAGGCTCCTTTCTTAGTGGAGTTATGGACACCGAACAGGCAGTCATGTGCATAGGCCCAGATCTCAGCCTCCATTTGATCTTTCTTTTTTCTTATTTTTTGAGAGAGGATCTAATATACTTTTGATTCTCCTGCCTCAACCTCCCAAGTGCTAGGATTACAGGCATGCATTACTAAGAACAGTCTATGCATTGCCAGGAATTGATCCCAGGGCTTCCCGCAAGCACTCTACTGCTACATCCCCAGTCACCATTTGATCTTAAGGATGCTCATAAAGATGTTCTACCCCAAGGTCAGCCTACTTATATCAGAGGCCATTTGTCCTTTTTTGTTGTTGCTATAGTTGATAGCTGTTTATCACACACAGTGGCATTGTTCTAAGTACATACCACACATTATTGTTATGATACTGTGTGCTGACCTTTCATTTTAAATAGCAAAATTTCTCTTATCTACTGGACCCACTTTTCCCTGGTTTCAGATCAGCCTAAGTACAGAACATCACTCTGAATGTTTCTAAGCCTAGATGTCAGCTCTCAGGTTCAGGAATGGATATGATGTCTATTCACACTTAAGCACCAGGTGCTTTACTGTGACGTGTCACCTACACGTCACAGGAGAGCTGCAAATAATCAAAGTGGAACTAAATATCCTATCTTGAGTGAACTGGCATCAAATTCCACTGCACTTTCATCTTCTCTAGACTAAAAACACATGATCCCAAAACTTCATAAAATTATGACTTGGAAGGCACGTTAAGATCACCCTCTAATGAACCTTTTAAATAAAACTTTTTAAGTAATTTAGACTTCTAGGCGTTTGTTTTTATATCAAAGAGCTACAAAAGGGCTAGAGATACGGCTCAGCAAATAAGAACTCTTGCTGCTTTTCTGGAGGACCTGGGTTGAGTTCCCAGCACCCACAATGATTTACATACATGAAGGCAAAACACTCATAAAAATAAACTAAAAAAAAATTTTTTTAAGTTACACAGATATAAATTTGCATTTAATTTCAGGTGAAAGGCCACTCACTTCCTTTAACAATGTAATCTGTAGGCTATTGTATGTGTTAAACTTACCAATATAGAAAAAAGGCCTTGGACATTAATAAAAAAAATATTTTTTAAAGACCATGCCAAAAAGTCTAGCAAACATCTTTATATAATTTTAAATGCTTTTTCTTTTAAAAATTGCTGAAAATGAGGTTTTAGGCTTCTTTGTGAATTTTAAAGTATATGTAATTCTGCAACTGAAGCTAGTGAGAATTTATCTATGGAAAGGCCAGACCAGGAAGGCCTAGTGTGGGGCACCACAGGATGGGAAGCCACAACCAGAGCACACACTTCAAATGACCAATTCATTCCACCATCTCTCACCATGGATACTGCAACATCTGTCACTCTCAAATGGGGATAACAAAAGCAGAAGCTGAAGCAGCCATCTTTCACATCTGTTCAGCCCAACTGTTAATTATCTATTCTAATGGAAGTATCAAAAAAGTAATTTTATATGGAATACATTTCATGATTCCATTTCTTGATCTCTCGGCCTATAGTGACTGTGTGGAAGGGAGGTGGCACTTAAGTCACATAATCCAGTTACCAGGAGGGTGACAGAGAGACTCCCACATTGAGATAATCTCCCTGGGGAATGCCAAGCTAGAGATAGTATCTCAACCTTCCCAGGAACAGGATGCCTTGAGCTGAAGTGTGGACAGCAGCCAGGCAGAACAGAACCGCATGCTCCCTGAGCTCATTTTGTGAAAGCAGACACTTTCAGCTCAGACATGGACCACCCTACTGAAATCCCAGCAAGCAGCCTATGCTTGAAGAAGGGGGAGGCCAAGAGGAACAGGCATTGCCATCCTGGTCCAGACATCAGTGATCCTCCCAATGTAGTATTCACAGCTGCCCAGGGAAGGTGGCACTCGGGCTACAGGTTCCTCACAGCTGGAAGCATGGTTAAGCCCCCACATTCCCCTCGGCAAAAGACGCCTCAATAGTTTCTGTCGCTCCCAAAATTCAGTGGTGCCTCCCTCACCCAGCAGTGAACTGAGGCGAGTGGAGGCGAGGGGAGAAAAAACAGACACCACTAACAGCCAGAGTCGGAGGCCTAATTCTCTACTTCGGCCTCACCCACTATGTTGTTTAACCAACGCTCTAGCTTGGTAGGGACATCAACAGATTTGAAGTGAGTTTCTTCCTCTCACAGTCCAAACAAAAACAAGGGAACACTCAAATAATAAGGCAACTGAAGGAAAAACCTGGGAACCTGGGAAGATCTTGGTTGACAGGGCCATCCAAAAGCTTCCTCAAGTGTCCACATTCAAATTGCCATGGAAAACTGGCCACAGACTGTGAGAGTCAGACTGAGCTCCCACCAAGAATCTCCTGACGCCCCCTCCTGGCAGGAGCTGGTATAGGCCAGGTACTTTATAGCGATGGAGGCAGTCACTACAACCATTCAATGAGATCATATATGGTAGTGTCTACAGTGCTGACAGAGTAGTATTTACCAGACAAATTAAGTCAAGTATTCATCCTGTCACCTTTAAGCGTCATCAGTTATTTTAATAGAACTCTTCTTAGCCCCACGCTAAGACTTGATAATGCATCTTCACTGATATCCTACAATCAGCCAGCAGGATTTGTGAGCCCACTATTTTGCTTGGTTCGTTTGTTTTTTGAGACAGGGTCTCCCTGTAGCCCCAGTTGATCTGGAACTCATGATATAAACCAGGCTGGACTCAATCTCACAGATTCACCTGCCTCTGCCTACTGAGTGCTGGGATTAAAGGTATGCACCACCACACCCGGCTTCAGCCCATTATTTTGAAACAGAGGAAACTGAGAAACCAACATTAAGTAATTTGTTCAAACAGCTCTATTAGTATGTGACTGAACTACAGTTCACACTCAGATCTGCTTGATTCCTGAGACCACACTGGTGCCACTATGCTATTCAGCCCTGGTGACATCTTAAAAGGTACTTGGACTCAAGTCCTACGAAGTGAAGCCCAGCTAGCGGGCATGGAAGGGGCAGCCTTTTAGGTATATCACTCCAGCTGGTTGGAACTTGCAAGCAATAAATCTAGCCTCATATTTCTTGAGAGGAGATGTGGGTACCCCTAAACTCCTTCAAGCCCCTTCTGACACCTGAGCTCTTCCAAGATCTGAACAGTCTCCCAAGTCCCCTGCAATATGAACAGGCCTCACAAAAACCAGAGGATGGCAAATAGTTTCCCTTCTTGACTGATGACAGGCTGAAGACCTCAGCAGGTACCTTCAACAGCATAGAAAGGACTTAGGAAAACTGACCTGCCCTCTGCCCCAATCAGCCTATCAATGCTTCTCCAGTCCACAAGAAAAGACAGTAGCCACAGTTCAGCAACTGCCCACAAGCAAGGAGACAACTAGTGCCCACTGCCTTTGGTCTGGAGGTGTCAGAGCAGGAGCCACAGTAGACAGCTGACCCCGGGCAAACAGCAAATGGTAAAGCTAGATTGCCAGGAACTCAAGCTGTCAAGACAGGACACTAATGGTGTCCAGACAGTACAGAGCAGCTGAAAGGGAGCACAGGCAATGGTGGTTACCCTACAGATTCAGAGAGAAGCTGCCAAAAAGGGAGATGGCACAAGTGACAGAGATGCTGGAACCAGAAAAGGTACAAACAATAAAAAGTTACAAGATGACAAGATACATCCAGAGCCATGCTAGGAAACATGGCATCATGAAAGAGACTGAGGCACCTGGGCTCTGGGCTACTCCACTACAGATGTAGGTGATATGGAAATAAATCTGAGCCTATTTTCTTAACTGCACAGTGAGATAACAATCCTGCTTCCTCACACAGCTCTCATGAGGACCAGATACATCACCAACACAAGAATACTGTGTATGTGCTTAGGCATCAGGCTCAGACAGGACTACCTGCCTGCAAGTAGCTTCCCAGTGCCCAGCTCAATGCCAATGCTGGACCATTTAAAGGTTGCTTGGTAGGTATGCCTACCTCCTGCTGGCCCCTCAAGGGATCTGTCTTCCCACACACTTTCCTCTAGCCCAACTCCAAGAGAGAACAGAAAACAAAACCAATTTTAAAGTAAATATTTACAATAGAGAACATCAAGATTTTTTCACTTTCCAATGGCTCTTGTCCAAAAGCAAATAGCTTGGTCTGCAGCAGCTGCTTTACTCTCTTGACCTAGTGCCACAAGATCATCAGACAAGACATGGGTGGGTGAGAGCCGGAGAGTCTACACCATAGTTGGGTGTGATTCAGAACAGGAAGTACCAAGGTCCAGAAAAAGGAACAATGTATCACTAAAGGTGTTTGGTTTTGTTCTTAAGTTTTTAAAATTACATTTATTTAGCATATATTTGTGTGTTTATGTGCCATGGCACTGTGTGAAGGTCAGAGGACAACTTGCAGAAGTTGGCTCTCTCTCCTTCCACCATATGGGTCCCAGGGATCGAAATCAGGTCCTCAGGTTTGGCAGAAGGAGCCTTTACCTCTGTGCCATTTCACCAGCCCCCACTAGAAGGTGTTTATTCTGTACTTCACTCCATGGCAGGCCCTCTGGAGTCTTGGGAAGGGAAGAATCACTTGTTCTCAGACACTAGGGAAGCAGCTTGGCCAAGCTGTGTTAGAAAGTGTCAATGGTCTCCTTGACAGAGAAAAAATCTTCAAATTTCTGTCCCATCCTGTTATACCCCTGTAACCTCTGACAGCGCTTCCTGCTGCCACCTGGGAATCAGAGGTTCCTGAGGCTTATTTGCCACAATTAAACAAGGACTGATTTGTGAGAATTCAACAGGACACCATCCAGAGAGGAAACAGGTCATGATGAAGAGTCCACTGCATGAGACATAGAACTCCCACCTCTCACATTGTGCTATAAACATTTGGGATTGGGGACACATCACTGCTCCCACAGGCACTCCCCACAAATGTTCAAATTGTAAGCAACACACTGCTGCAAGATAAAAGGCACATGTCTGTAAAGACAGAGGTTTAGAGGCCATTCATGAAACTGTCTACCAGCTTCCGTCCACACTGCCCTCCAAAGCGCTGCAGACTGGCAGTGTATTATGAAAGGCACGCAGCAAAGCACTTCTTCACAGCATCCCTAGGAAGGAAAAACACAAAGATGAATGGGGCATCATCAGTCCAAAGGCTCCTTTGAGTACGTGGCAAAGACCCTTCTGAAGCATCTCCCAGAGTACCACGCTGCCAGAGGGAAGGTATGTAAACAGTGGGGTCAGATGCTGCCCCCATCAAACTGTAGCTTCCCTATGCATTAGTAGTTTCCTCCTGGCAAATGACTTATCTTGTTTAAGTTTTTAATTCCTCATCTGTCAGGCAGGATGTGGTCACTTACTCTGAAATCTGGTTGTGGGGACTAATACATGGAACAAAATGGGTAGTCTGATAAATTATTATCACAATCGGAGGAAGACAGGAAGAGCATACAGACCATCAGAGACTGAGAAAATAGGACTACCACACTTTAACATCAGCCAATCACTGAAAGCATTAAGACATAGTCACCAGTGCTTTCCTCATTGCCAGTAAGCAGCAGAAGACTCTGAGACTCCTGGAGGCAAAGGGGAATTGTGTGCAGACACTGCGACCACTGAGCACCAACAGGCTGCACTTACTGCTGGAGATTCAGCGTAGTACATGTAAGCAAAGAGTGGGTGCTCAAGAGATTACTGTCCACACAAACTCCCCCTCTTCCCCCACTGCACCTAGCTGTGAATAAAGAAGGCACACTAGACCCCCCCGAAACCAGGACCCCGGGTCACATGAGGTGAGTGGAGGCAACTGCCTGAGCAAGCAATGCATTCTAACAGCAAAAGGCATATAGAAGCCATGTGTGGTGATGGCATGCCTGCAATACTAGCACTCAGGGAGGTGAGGCAGGACTGTAAGGTTGAGGCCTACATGGGCTACACTGAGAGATTTTGGTGTTTTTTTGTTTTTTTTTTGTTTTTTTGTTTTTAAAAAAAAAGAGCAAGAGGGAGAGACTGGGGGAAGAATTTGGAAGCTATATGAGCTGGCACACACCTTTAGTCCAAGGCCAGTGGAGGCAGGCAGAACTCTGCAAGTTCTAAGTCAACCTGGTCTACAGAGCTGAGATCCAGGCCAGCCAGAGCTACATAGTGAGACCCTATCTCAAAAAAAGAAAAAAAAAGCTGGGTGTGGTGGTACACACCTGTAGTCCCAGCACTTGGGAGGCAGAGGCAGGTGGATCTCTGTGAGTTCAAGGCCAGCCTGGTCTACATAGTGAGTTCCAGGACAGCTGGGCTACAGGGAGACCCTGCTTCAAAAAG
>NW_008360313.1:2323796-2343464 GCF_000622305.1 Nannospalax galili
AAAAAGACAAAAAAAAAAAATAGACATACTGCATACTGACATCCCAAAAGTACTCTGTGAAATAAGGTTTTAATGGCCAAGTACATGTCCTCCTGCCAGGTCCCACAATACATTAAAGAATCTGGAAAGCTGGGCAGTCAGAGCCTACCTAATTTTACTTACCCTATTTCGCACACCTACTTGGCGTGAGAACCTTTTCAACCTATGATCACTGTGTGTGGAACACTGTGGGAAAAGCTATTCTAGAAGCCACACATGGAGGCAAAACCTCACTTTGTGATTCCCTCCCTACTACATGAATTTTCCATCTGCTTAGCACAGAAAGCCCACAAGTTCGAAAAGAACTACATTGGGGCTGGAGAGATGGCTCAGCGGTTAAGAGCACTGACTCTTCTCACTGAAGACCTGGTTTCAAATCCCAGCACCCACGTGGCAACTAACAACCTTCCGTAGCTCCAGTCCCAAGGGATCCAACGCCTTCTTCTATCCACCACTGCACGGCATGGGTACACTTACACACAGGCAAGCATAACACTCATATACATAAAATTAAAACAAAAAAAGAACAACATAATTTCCATCATTCGTACATGCCAGTCCAGATGAGTCCGAACCCCATGACAGTCCTGGGCTCTGTACTTAGTAGGGTCCACCTTGGTTTAATATTTTGATGTCACCATCTTGAGATTAATCATATTAAAACAAGAAGCCCACATTTCCTTTTTGCACTGGGCCTAACAAATTATGTAGCTGGTTTAGGCACCAAGATACATTCAAAATGTTGCCAAGGTGATAAGTACCTCACGAGATGCTCAGACAGGGCAGACCCTAGCTTATTTCACATAAAATCTAGCTCCCAGGACATTCCCTGCCCATATTCTTCTCAGAGTAAGTCCTTCCTGCCCCACACATCAAGGTCTATATACAGTATTTCACAACTGTTAAGTTCTAGGAGCTCTGCACAAAGCTACACTTGATGGGCTTGTTAGGTTCACAGAAGACCTAGAATGTGGAAGAAGACTTCAAACAGAAGACCTAGGATGTATAAGACTGCACTCCCTCTTTCCCAGTCTTTGCATAATTATTCATTCCCTCAACACAATTATGGAAAAGAATTTTAATTTAATAGATAACATGAGAGAAAAAAGGAAATTGAGTGGCTGCATTAGAACAGAGTCAGAGGCAAAGATCCTAGGCTGATTTTGAAAGGCCCACCATTGAAAGTGGTTATGTAACAAACCCCCATGTCTCTGGAGAAGAGCCAGCTCCACCCATGGGAGTTAACAATGCTTCATCTGGAGCCTCAGTGGTCAACAGTGACCCAAGCTCATACCGCTAATTAGGAAGCTCTGGTCCCGCTTTCCCTTAGTATACTGTGTTGAAGCTTTTTTGAGTAGGATACTGTAAGAAATCAAGCATAAACTGAGGACCCTATCTCTCTTGTTCAGTGATATTAAACTGATATTCACCTTTAAAAATAACATCTAAAAGCTGCAGATTTTTTTAAGGTGCTAATGTACATCAATGTACTTTATATTAGAATGTCCAAAACAGCAGGAACTCACGGTCTGACTCTCAACACACATCACTAGTTGAATAATGACACTGAGTAAAGGGGTGGCCCTTAACACACTAATCTATAAAACAGATACATAACCTGTACCTATTTGGTTCAAAGAATTTTAGTAAAGATAAATAAAATAACATGTACTCTGAAACTAAACTCTCCAAACTAAAGGACCTATGGAAACACATCAACATCCACAAGGGACAGAAAACCTATTTTCAAATACAGTCTTACCTTGCATATGGTATGAAGGAAAGGCTATACCTACAAGGAAAAAAAAAAAATTTAATGAAGGGAGTGGAAAATTCCCCAGTAGAATGCTCCTGAGCTCCAAGAGCACTCAATGATTTATCCTGACAGCTCCTGTCTCATGTGTATATACACATTGCATAAACATTCTAATATATAAGTAGGTGGCACAAAGACCCATATGACAATAACTGCTCTGACATGAGCCTCTCCAAGGTACTGCTTTAACCAAATGAGCTAGCAGTGGTCACCTCAAATAGGCAGATTCTAGATAGCCATAGGCATCGGAGTCCCATTTTCAGATAACTGCAAATAAAATCCAAAATAGTTATGTTCCAACACTTTAGAAATCCTCAACAGAATTTTACTTAAACACAGGTGAGATCAGTTTTCTGTTCTGCCCCCACTAATTAAAAAAAAGTCACAACTGACTATAGATGACAATGTACCAAGACTACACTACAGTGTTTCAAGAACCCAAGCAAAGATATCTCAGTGACCCAGTTCAATCACTCAGTCACACTGCCCAGAAGGAAAACTATGCAGGGTAGAGGCTCCACAACTCTAAATAACCAGGCCTGTGTGTCAGCTAGAATGTAAGTTGATCAGCCTTAAGAGAAGCAAACAGTCACATCAGTGTTCAAGGGAAATCAAACCTGAGCTCACTCAAATGTTAACTCCTTGAAACTAGCTTCAATCACTTTATAAGCAAAGAGCCTTGTATATGTAGCTACCAATTTCTGCACCCCAAAGAAAGGCAAAATTAAACATAAGCCATCAAACCAGGCCCTTGCAGCATCTATGGCAACATCAATCATTCCTTCTCTTCTACCTTCCACATACACAAGCTCATTTACTTATGGACATGGTAATTCTGAAAGACAGTTTGACAGCATATTTCTTCAAAGTTTGAAGTATCAAAATTGATGGGGAAAAAGGGGATCGAGCTTACATTCTCAAGATCCATTTCTACTAAACAGGGGTTCACTGGTCCTGAGAAGCTTAAAATGCCACAGGCCTCTCTTTTCTCTGCATCCTAGCAGACATTTCTATCCCAAGATTGCATAGTTACACCTATACTAAAATTATTCCGGCAGACATCACCACCCAAGGACATGTCAAAGCAGCACAGAAACGTCTCCAATTACACACGTGCCAGCATCCTTCTCCCTCAGAAGTTGTACACAGGTTTATAATAGTCAAGAATCCCCAGTCCCATTCATGGCTTGGAAAAAATCATGTTTCTGATAGCCCTCTTACTATACTTGTCCCTTGAATTATAATTTCCTAGTCTTCACCCGAAATTTCCAAAAGCCAACAAGCTGCCAGTGCATATGTTGATCCCACATCCACATGGTTTTTCATCTCATCGGCTACTGCTCCTCAGCTCCAGCTGATAGTTCCCCCTTTTCCCTTTTGCTAAATGCGTCATTCCACCACAAGTCTAACAAACTGCTTTTCTTGCCACCCTCCTCTTCTGTTAATGTCTATTTGACTCAGCCTTTACAGTCCTTTTGTTGTCCTTGCACTTAGGGGACATGAGTGACTGAATAACATTTGTACCTCTCACAACCATGAGCTCAGCAAAAATGCTGCAGCTGCAAATGAAGAGCCTCTGGTGACCACTAATGCCATCTGTTGGCAGTGGGCTGAGTCAACTGCCTGACTTATGAAGCCCAACTTCTTGGCAACTCTTCAATTGAAGAGCTTCTGTGTTTTTCTAACCCTCCTACCCACAACAGATGGGTTTTATCTCCTTTGACTGCATGAATTGGGGGATGGAAGGGGGGGTATACAGACTGCTCTAAAGGATACTTTACCATGTCAAGGCCAAAGACTGCAACACGCAGAAGATGAGGGCAAGTCCCTTCTTTTCCCACTAAAAGAAAAATGATATGGTTATAGAAAAGTGTGTGACAAGCGGTATAAACTAAAAACATCATGAAAAATTACAGTCCACACTTACCCAAAAGGCAGAACATAGGGTAAGCACAAAAGACAACTAGGGAAAGAGAGGAGACATTAATTAATACAATGTATTTCAAACCCACTTCACCATCCATGTCTCACGCATACACAAAAAAATTCAAACTAGACAATAAAAACTTGCAGATTAAAAAAGATGCAGGCTGAGTGTGCTAGCTCATGCCTTCAATCCCAGCACTAAGGAGGCAGAGGCAGGTGGTCTCTGTGAGTTCAACACTGGAAGGGGAAGGGGAAGTCCAGGATAGCTGGGACTACAGGGAGACCCTGTCTGAAAAAGACCAAAACAGAAGGGAAGGGAAGGAGATGGATGTTCTTCCACTTTGAAGTTTTCCCTGACTGGCCAGCAATAAAAGTACCTATCTGGACCAGTCATACAATCATCTGTCCTTTCATTCAACACAAAAGCTGAACACAACCCTTTGTATTTTGTATTTTACAGAACACAAACTTGTATTCTGTAATTCAACTCTTGCAAACACTAGTCTCTGGAGTAGAAAAGGTGTGAGGACAAAGGTCAACATGAGATGTCAGCCTCACAGCCAGCAAGTCAGTTATCTGTTTACCTGTCACCTGATACTTCACTATGTCCTTTCTTAGAAAGTTCTTTCCATCAGGGAGTTGTCAAACCACCTACATCTGAGCCTAGAAAAAAAACAATTGGTGCTCCAGCCACCAGCCATGCCTTTCATCTCCACTCATCCATAAGAGTAGTTACTTAATCAATGTGCCCTAAACATTCTCTGTGTCCAGCACTGTGCTCTGAAAGGACATAAAGAACAAACCTGATCATGGCCTTAGAGGACATACCTACATGAATAAGTGAGATGTATACAAACTAAAGCCAGGCATGCTAGTGCATGCCTTTAATCCCAGCACTTGGGAGGCAGAGGCAGGTGGATCTCTGTGAGTTAGAGGCCAGCCTGGTCTACATAGTGAGTTCCAGGCCAGCTGGGGCTATAGGGAAACCCTTTCTAAAAAAAACCAAAAAAAAAAAAAAAAAAAACAGAGATGTGTACAAACTAAAACTAAAAAAATGTCAATCAAGTTGTCCATTTCATAATACTAATCCAGAGAATGGGGTCTGGATTGATTTTGACAGCTGTATGGATGATTGGGTCAAAGAGAGAGGTAGTCTGAGTTGATATGATAGAAATAAGAACTCCCATATGTGGGGCTGGGTGTGACAGTACACAGCCTTAAGCCCAGCCCTTGGGAGGCAGAGATAGGTGGAAGAGATCTGTTCTGTGAGTTGAAGGTCAGCCTGATATACATAGGGAGTCATGCCAGACTAGGTAGGTCGCAAAAAAAACACCTCCAATTCCAGCACTCAGGAGGGTAAGAGAAGAGGATTCTGAGTTCAAGGCCATCTCAAAACAATTTATCAAGACCCTGTCTTAAAACAGATACTAGATACCACCTCAGTGGTAGAGTATTTACCTAGCATGCACAAGGCCCTGTGTTTAATACCTAAGTTAAAAAAGGAAAAGAAAGACTCCCATCTTCAAGTGCAGTTCTTACTCACCAACACTAGGATTGTTGCAATCAGACGCGTGGGCTCAAACATGCGCTTCAGCTGTTTTACTGGTCCCATGAGGAAGATGGTGCTAAGAGGCAAACACACACAAGCTCTTAAGACCAGTCACAGGAGACACACCAAGTCACTTCCCAATAGCTCCTGTGGCAATCATAGGAGTAGCATTAATAGCTACCATCTGAACAGCTCTTATTTTGGGCCAGGCACTGAACTTATGGGACTTTTATGCACTGCCCTCATTTAATCCATCAAGGAGCTATGAAGCAGGGACAATTAGTATGCTTATTTTAGAGAGGAAGAAAAAGCCAGGGGTTACACAACCAAGGCCACCCAACTAATAAGGGATGGAGCTGGACTGTATATGCATGTGGGCCTCTCTCTAGAGCCACTCACACGATCCATTTCTCTGAGGTACTACTCTGCCTTTGTGACAACTGACCCATGGAAACAAGCCAACTAGAAAACTCACATAATTTAAGAAACAAAAACATACCCTACAGGCTTAAGACTGGTTATGTGAAAAAGTGGAACACTTTTTTTTCCTAATCTCCAGGAAAGAACTTCAATGATACGAGTAACATCTACTGCTGAATGCTTGCTAAAGACCAGGTGTTATCCATTTCATCCCTGCCTCAGCTCTGAGCTAGGTCTTATTAGTTATTTCAGAGACATGAGAACAAAAGGCTAATCTACTTATTCAAGATCACACAGCTAAGAACCCAAAGTGCTAGTACTCACCGCCATCAATGCTGAAAGGCATCCCTGGCATGCCTTCTGTATGAATGGAACGAGAGAGCTAGCTAGTAGGAGAGAGTGACCACAAATGAAGCAGGCCCACACCTAACACATCAAGTACCAGGACCAGGTTTAAGTCACATTTCCTGGCTCCTGAAGAAATGTCACGTGACATGCAGTGGGCGCTCACTGCAGCCAATATTCAGAACAAGCAAACCAGCAGATGGCACTAA
The DNA here is from genome assembly GCF_000622305.1 of Nannospalax galili. Classification (NCBI taxonomy): domain Eukaryota; kingdom Metazoa; phylum Chordata; class Mammalia; order Rodentia; family Spalacidae; genus Nannospalax; species Nannospalax galili. The sequence continues at coordinate 2,330,101 of NW_008360313.1, forward strand.
CTACTGAGCAGTCAATGACAAAATAATTTTTACGTCTGCCCCTCTTTGAGGTTAAACTGCAGCTTGAAGTCAAGGCTGCTTTCTGAACTCAAGTGTCCACGCTCAGAGATTTCTTTACCTAACAGAGTAAGAGTAAGAAGCAACAGTCAAGGCTAGTCTTATAAATCAAATGTAGCAGCTGGGCGTGGTCCTGTAGTCCTAGCACTTGGGAGGCAGAGCAGGCCAGCCTGTCTACATAGTGAGTTCCAGGCCAGCTGGGGCTACAGGGAGACCATTTCAAAAAAGACCAAAAAAAAAAATAAAGGTGTGGTAGTGCACATTTATAATCCCAGCACTTGGGAGCCAGAGGCAGGCAGAAAAGCCAGAAATGCCTAGTAACACCCAGGAAATAACAATTTGCTCCTTTTATTATTTCCTTCTATCATGCTATGAAGTGTTCGTCCCATTAAGATTTGCTGAAGGGCTCTTTTGGACTAAGCAGCACATCTGTATAATTATGTTCAATCTAGACTATACATTTGACCCACACTGTCTACCCAAAACAAGCCCACAAAAGCTAGTATATGAGATGGCTTCAGAGACAACATCAGACATCTCTGAGGGCCAGCATCTCACTAAAAACCCAAACTCTTAAGAAGGTGGGACCATGCCAAGCGTGGCAGTGCACACCTTTAATCCCAGCACTTGGGAGGCAGAGACAGGCGGATCTCTGTGAGTTCAAGGCCAGCCAGGTCTAAATAGTGAGTTCCAGGCCAGCTGGGGCTACAGAGAGACCCTGTCTCAAAAAAACTTAAAAAAAAAAAAAAAAAAAAAAAAGGTGGGACCCCAGATCATACATTCAACCAACTGCTTATTCCAGGCAGACACAGAGTTTGGGTACCAGTGAGGACTAAGTGAGACACAAACCTTTGTCAAGTGGCTCAGACAGTGTGAGCAAGTCATTGCAATAAAATGCTACTTGTGCTGTCACCTAAGCATAGATGGGACTGAAGGAGCCACAAAGGAAATCACCAGTTCCAGGGAGAAGGTAATCAGGAAAGTCACAGAGGTGTTGACATCTGAGCCATGTTTTGACAAATGAGCAAATAACTGCCAAACTGGGAAGAAGAGATGGGGCGGCACTTCAGGCAGAAAAAAAAAGGCCTGAGAAAGATTTTTGCATGTTTGGAGAGACTCTAGAAGTGCAGCCTGGCTGAGGAGTGGGACGGGGTGAGGCCAGATCTCAAAGGGCCTTGCCTGTGTACATGCTGAGGCACTTGGATTCCATCCACAGAGAGGGGACAAAGAGCCACCCAAGAGGCTATAAATGAAGCTCCACAGTTCAGAGGAAAACTGGAGGGGAAGCAATAAAGGAGGTGGAGGGATTCAGGTGAGGAGATGGACCACAGCTGAGACCTTCTATAGGAATCTCTCCCTGACTCCAAGTCAGGTCATGTCAGCCCCCTCAAAGCATTTCTTCCCTTCCCACAGTATGTTGTGTCATCAGTTTACATCTCTGCCTGGCTGACTAGCAAGCTCTAGGATACCTGTGTTTTGTAGTCTCCTGTGTCCAGAGTATGATCATGCTTACCCAGTGAGCACAAAATCAATCAGTAAAGGGCAAACAGCCACAGGGATATAGAGACAGCTAAGAAAAAACAACAGTAAATCTTACTGCATAATCATCGGGCATAGGAGAACTTAGACAACCTCCTCCCCAAGACTCTCCAGGGAAAGGAGAAGGAAGGTAGAGGAAAGATGACAGAGTTCAGGTTCCCAAAGGCCATTCTAAAGAAGTCAGGCCAGCACTAGCCACTGGAGGCACAGGTGTGGTCAGGTATCAGAATGAACAGGAGTAGCTCTGGTATCTCTGTGCCTGAAGTACAGGGAATGGCTATCCACCTCCAGAAAGCACTCAATGGGTACCCTGCCGTAGGAGCTCACTCTCAAGTCCACGATGGCCAGATACTAAATGATAACCAATAACCAGTTTCACTTACAGCCACTGGTGACCCTTTCAGAAGCTGCAACTAAGCCTCTGACAGCCTCTGACAAGGGGGGTGGGGTTGGGGCTGTACTGTAAGCCTTGGAGAATGCAGTATACGGAAAAGCACAGCAGTGGCACATTCCCTGGTTTCTCCCTGGGGTGTTTCAAGGATAAACTAAGATATAAGATGTTTTGAAATAATGGGCTATGAATATAATGGATTCCAACTACCTCGTCTCTTCCCAAGTCCTTAAAACTACTCTATCCTTAGCCTGGCATGGTGGCGCACACCTTTAATCCCAGCACTCGGGAGGCAGAGACAGGCAGATCCTCTGTGAGTTCGAGGCCAGCCTGCTCTACAGAGTGAGTTCCACGCAGCTGGAGCTGCAGGGAGACCCTGTCTCAAAAAGACCAAAAAAAAAAACAAAAAAAACTACTCTATCCTTCTTCCCTTCCATCCAACACAATCCACATCCATTTTCCCATCTATTGAACAGCAAGGTTGTAAAAAATGGGGGGGAAAAGAAAGGTTACCTCCCGATTGATGAGATGTTACCCAAGGTGTAAAGCACTGCAAAGGGCCTGAGTTCCTTCCCGGGCACCCACAGCAGAAGAGTACCCTAGAAGGGGAACACAGAGCATTTGCGCATGAGTGGAGCGACCCCCTCTCCCACTAGAGCCACACAACTAAGAGCTCACACAGGGAGCCCTGAGGAGCCCACCGCCCTCCCTGCCTCCCATCTCCTCCCCTTTCCATGCATTTTAATGAACAGCAAAAGAGAAAATGAAGTGGGCAACAGGGAGAGAATACAGCAGAGCAGCACAAAGCCAGTGGACAGAAGGGATCTTACCAGCAGTGAGCAGAGGATTCCGATAACAAAACACACAATGAAGCCTTTAATTCTGGTGCCCCAACTTAATGACGACGCTTCCACAATCTGAAACATCAAAGCAAAAATTACATATTTGTCCTCTGGCCTCCACATGTCTCTGTCTGTCTCTCTCTCTCAATAAAATATTTAAAAAAAATTTTTTTTACTTTATTATTACTATTTTTTTTTCGGTCTTTGTTTTTTTGAGACAGGGTCTCCCTGTAGCCCTAGCTGGCCTGGAACTTACTATATAGACCAGGCCGGCCTTAACTCACAGAGATCCACCTGCCCCTACCTCCCAAGTGCTGGGACTAAAGGCATGCACCACCACACCCAGCTCAATAAAATATTTTTTTAAAAAAGAAAGAAATGGTGTTAATACCCACTAAGGAAGGAAATACATACAAAATCCCACACATTGACAGGTACAGGAAGACAGGGCATTCAGCTCCTCTCAGAGCTACAACTCCTGTCCAGGCCCAACTCTTCCCTCCAGCAGCTGACAGTTTACTAAGCCTCTGGTGGGGCATCCCCAGAGGTGGAGGCTTCCTGCCTCAAGTACAAGCAGGGAGGCAGGCCAGCAAAGCTGCACGTGGCCGTGCTGATTAGTCGTCAACCTGACCGAGCCAGACTGCTAAGGAATTAATTATCTCCATCTGATTGGCCTGTGGCCATGTCTGTGAAGCATTTTCTTAACTGACAAATGATGTAAGAGGACCCAGCCCACTGTGGGTGGTACTGTCCCTGGGCAGGTAGGCCCGGCTACATAAGAAAAGCAGCTGAAGAAGCCAGTGGAGCAAGTCAGTAAGCTGCGTTTCTCCATGGATTCTGCTTCAAGCACCTGCCTTGGCTACCCTTGATGAAGGACTGTAAGCTGTAAGATAAAATAAACCCTTTCCTCCCCAAGTTGCTTTAGGATAGTATTTTACCATAGCAACAGAAACCAAACTAGGACAGAAATTGGTACCAGAGTGAGAATCTTGCTGTGATGGACCTGACCATGTTGTTTTGGGGGAAGAAGGTGGGGGATTTTGGAGCTTTGTCTGCAAAAACCACTGAGTGTTCAGTTTAATGAGCTGTTATAGGAACTCGGAAGACAGCGCTGAGAGCAATGGTAGGCCTGGCTTTTGCAGTTTCAGAAAGAAGTTTGCAAATCCTTCAAAGACTATCAAGTCCATTTGTGTGATACATTTTTTAAATTAAGAATCCATGAAAGTGAAACCTTTTTTGCTTTACTAGAACAACGGATGTTGGCTAGCTGGGGCTGAGAATCAGCAGATTATTATAAGAGACTAGAACCACTGAGGTGAAATCTTCTAGGAACTATTTCCTCCAGATCCTGAAGGGTTCAAGGTTGCATCTCAAGCTGGAAGGTAAACCTGACAATGTGTAAGAGTCTCCCACATGGTGCTAACTTTTAAGGCACAACAGGGTCGTGGAGAGCAGCCAAGGCCTGGCACCATGAGGGGCCAGGAGAGGCCACTGGTGAAGGTGCAGCCCAGTTGTAGTGGACAACTCGAGATTAGAGGGGTTATGAAGAGAAGCTGAGGCTTAGCTCCATTTGGCTGGGTAGGATTCCCTGGCACAAAGGCTAGGAGGCCATTGGTGAAGATGCAGCCTCAGTTTCAGTGGAGGCTCCAGGATATTAGGATATACTCCAGGACCATGGGACATCCACCAGGAGCAGGTGTGGAGTGGAGCCAGCTTGAGCCCTGGGAACAAGCTGTGTGTGCTACAGATGGCAGAGCCAAAGCCCAAGTCTCTGAAGCCTTTAGACACTGAGTTATACTGCTGGACTTGGGTTTTGCTTAAGTGTGCCTGATTTTTCCCTTTTGAAATAAGAAAATTTTTATTTTACAAGTGCCTTCAGTTAGAAACTTTTGAGTATTTTTAAAAAGACTTAAGTTTGAAATTTTTAAAAAGACTGTGGAACTTTAAAAGTTGTATTATTTTAAATTGTGGTATTGACATGAGATCCTGAGGATAAACAAGAAAGTTATGGTTTAATAGTGATGTGTTTGTGTGTCAAGCTGACAAAGGGGCAATTGTCCCAGTAAGTTTTGTCTACTTGACACAAACTATAGACACCTAGAAAGAGGGAACCTCAGTTGAGAAATTTCCTCCATCCAATAGGCCACAGACCAAACAGTCTGTAAGGCATTTTCTTGATTGGTAATAGTTGCAGGGGGCCCAGCCCACTGTAGGTGGTGCCATCCCTAGGCAGGTGGGCCTGCTATATATAAGAAAGGTATCTGAGCAATCCAGGGGAAACAAGCCAGTAAGCAGCATTCCCATATGGTCACTGCTTCAGTCTCTGCCCCTAGGTTCCTGTTTGAGCTACTGTCCTGACTCCCTTGATGATAGACTGAAACCTGTATTCTAAAATAAACTTTCCTCCTCAAGTTGCTTTTGGTCCTGAGGTTTATCACAGCATTAGGGAAGCAAACTACAACAACAGCCCAAAGTCTTACTACAGCCCAGCAGGCAGGACTACACGTGGAAAGACAGAGCTCCACCAGGCAGGACCTGGGTCATCGGGGAAGATAAGGGCAGGGCAATCAAACAGTTTGGTCCAATGTCCATGCTCTCCTACCTCCACTAGCTCAACTGCAGCACAGCATGCTGGGACCTCAGAGAGAAAAGGCCACACTTACCAGGACTCATCCCTGATACCTGATCTCAGTGAAGATGGTGGTACTTATAGGGTGCTAGCACCAGCCAAGTCACCCAGGGTCTGCCAGATGCTAGCTAACTAATTACTACCCTGTTCCTGATTCTCTGCCACCATGACTAATGCCTCCTCAGGGCAAAGTCCAAAGGAAGCCAAGATCTCCTGAAAAGCTCTACTGAATGGAAAAGCCCACAAGCAGATCTCAATGGTTCTTTCCCATATCAATGAGGACAAGTCTCTGCATCAGAAACCTTTCTGGGTTGTCCATCTGATGCAAGAGGGCACCACTGCCCCCAGATGGACACAGGACAATGCCAGAAAGCCAAGCACTACATCCAGGCCAGCATTTATACATCCAGGAAACCCCTTGTGTGGGCAGTACAGCCTGACAAAATAAGCAAAGTAGCCTATTACATTACCACCTGACTGGCAGAGGAAGGTAGTTAGTTGTACAGGGTACTCCCTCAGCCCTGACTGCCCCAGCTGAAGGACCTGTTCCAACCTGTCAAACTAGAAACTTAAAGAGAAGGACTAAAAGGCTACCCAGGCTTGACAGGGACTACTGTTGAAAGGTTTAATCTCCAGCCAAGAGGAAAGCATTTTGGTCATCCAAAATGGGTTCTCTCCCCACTTGCACACAGTCACATGTATTGGCACTGCAATACCACACATGCACACACAAAGCATCTAAAGAAGCCTGGGGCAGAGTCCACCCCTGCAGAGAAGACGCACTTAGGGATGGGACAGTCTAGGGGTAGAGTACTTGCCTAGCATGAGCAAAGCTTTGGGTTCCATACCCAGTACCTCAAAAGGGCACTCAGTACAGCGTAAGGACCTGACAGCTGAGTCATGTGTTTTGTGCAGAAGCCACCTGTCCACCTTGAAGAATCCTTTTTCTTTTTTTTTTTTTTTTGTTTTTTTTTTTCCTTGAGACAAGGTCTTCCTGTAGCCCTAGCTGGCCTGGAACTTGCTATGTAGACCAGGCTGGCCTCGATCTCAGAGATCCACCAGTCTCTGCCTCCTGAGTGCTGGGATTAAAGGTGTGCACCAATTCCCCTGCCACACACACACACAGACACTCCTGCTAAGAGTCTGTTTCTTAAAACTCCCCCAGCTCTAAAATAACCATGGAATCCTTTGTTACCAGGTTTTAGAGGGCCCAAGACAATCAAATCAGACCTCTTTTGACTAATGCACCTAACTTCCTATGAAGGGCAGAATAAAATGAACAGCTCCCACTCTTCTCAACCATGCAAGCACCAAAGAAATTTACTTTGCCAGGGTGAAAACAACCAAGATACAGGAACAGACAAAAGAGTAGCAAAGCAATCAGATTTGTTGCCTAAGCACTAGTAGGCATCACCAGAGATATTCCAAAAATTCAACCTTTTTCTATTAAAAAAAAATTTGCTTGTTTTTATTTTATGTGTATGAGTGTTTTGCCTGCATGCACGTAAGTGCACCATGTGCATGCTATGCCTGCAGAGGCTGGAAGAGGGCACCAGGTCCCCTGGAGCCGGAGTTATATTTGTTAACCACCTCGTGGGTGCCATCAACAGAACCTGGGTTCTCTGTAAGAGCAGCCAGTGCTCTTAACCGCTATCTCTCCAGCCCTGTTTTTCTATTTTTTTAGGAAGATAAACCATAAACTATAGAACTGGAATTAGCATTGGCATTCCTTGCTACATAAGAATGCTACAGGAGGACAAGGAGATTCCAGCCTTTGTAGAAATTAAAAATCACCAGCAACAGAAAGTTTCTGCCAAAAACATGTTTCTAGTTTCCACCTTCAGACAAGAGGATTAACACTTTGGTCCTACAAGTCTCTCAAACTGAATTCATCCAAATGCTACATGTGGCAGGGGGGTCGCAACGGGCAGAGCAGAGACTAATTCACCAGTGTTTTCTGCTGTACGTGTGTTCTTTTACACTCAGTCATGAAAGAGGAAGCAGTTATTCCACTTCTAACTGGACTCAAAGGAAGAAAACACTTTTTTTTAATCAATTTATGAAAACAAATTCAATTGATGGAAAATATCTGTACACTGTGGTTTCTGGAAATTACAAGCACAGGGTTTTTTTCTCAAAACAGCTAAAACAATACCTGGTAGAATTGGTCAGGAATGTGCTCACGAGCTGTCTGACTAGCAATCTCGCACAAAGGTCCCTTTGATTCCAGGATGTGGAGGGAAGAGAGACTCTTGCCAAGCAGTAAAGCTAAGGATTGTGCAGGGAGGCGGGACTAGCAACCAGCAGGTGAGAAAGAAGTATTGCTTTATTCCTGCATACTAAGGGAAGACTAAGGGAGCTGGAGAAGTGCCTCAATGGTTAACAGCACTGACTGCTCTTCCAGAGGATCTAGGTCCAGTTCCCAGTACCCACATGGCAGCTAATACCCATCCTTAACTCCCTTTCCAGGGGATCCAACACCCGCTTCTGGCCTCTATGGGCACCAGGCATGCACATGGTACACTTACATACATGCAGGCAAAATAAATGCACATAAAATAAAATTTTTTTTTTTTCTGAGACAGGGTCTCTCTGTAGCCCCAGCTGGCTTGGAACTAGATATGCAGACCAGGCTGGCCTCATTCTCAGAGATTCACTTCCCTCTGCCTCCCAAGCTCTGGGACTAAAGGAATATGCCGCCATGTCCAGCTAAATAAAATCTTTTAAAAAAATAAGATACATAGCTGGTTGTGGTGGCGCATGCCAGTAGGATTTGCTGAAGGAGGCAGAGGCAGGAGGATCTGGAGTTTGAAGCCAGCTTTTTGCCAGGCATGGTGGTGCATGCCTTTAGTCCCAGCACTTGGGAGGCAGAGGCAGGCAGATCGTTGTGAGTTCAAGGCCAGCCTGGTCTACACAGTGAGTTCAGGTCAGCTGGGACTACAGGGAGACCCTATCTCAAAAAGACAAAAAAGAAAAAAAGATACATGGGGCTGGAGAGATGGCTCAGCGGTTAAGAACACTGGTGGTTCTTGCAGGAGACCCAGGTTTGAATCCCAGCACCCACAAGGCAGCTAATAACTATCCGTAACTCGAGTTCCAGGGGATCCAACAGCCTCCTCTGTCCTCCGCAGGCATTGCACGACATGGGTGCACTTACCTACACACAGGCAATACACGCATACACATAAAAAATAAAATTAAAAACTATTAAAAAAAAATAAGATACCAAAACTTCCTTTTCCCAAAAATGTTTTCCAGACTTCTCCAGAAAACATCAGGCCTGTACTTTCAGAAAGAAGTTCACTAAAACTAGGCCTTACAGTGTGATTATGAAGAGGAGATGTCAATTAGAAGACTCATCACAAGGCTGTCTGTGATTAAGAAACGACCATGCCAAATTTATAGCTGCCTGGGAGAGACAGAGGAAACAGAACCACTCATACTTTTATAGTTGACATTAAAATAATAATTTTAATTTTCTGGCGACTTCTGACAGTTATATAATTTGGGGGGGTGTGAAACAGGGTCTCCCTGTAGCCCCAGCTGGCCTGGAACTCATATGTAGACCAGGCTGGCTTTGAACTCAGAGGTCAGCCTGCCTCTGCCTCCTAAGTGCTGGGACTACAGGCGCGTGCCACCATGCCCAGCAAGTTATATAATTAAAAATATTTGAAGGCTACTTCATCCAGCTTACTACACAAGAATTTCACTAGAATCCTCCAGTTTTACCAGCTTCAAAACTAGAAAATGTGATCACGTTATCAGTACTTTAAAGGAAACAGACCCTAAGAAGTGACTACTAAGCCAACACATCCCTGAAAATGAGGCCTGTTGACTACAAAATATCCCTGGGAGCTGAAGACTCCGGAAGTGCCACAAATAGTGCACATAACCAGGAATCTCATTAGGAAAAGAGGAAAATGACAGTATTTTCCGACAAGAGTGAAGCCCATAATCGTTCCAAAATAGATGTGTGCCTGAGCTTAGATGAGATTAATGCCCTTCAGTGTATCTGAGACAGGCATTGGTCACTTGGGGAAAAAAACTCAACATCTGTTTTCAAATGCTGCTGCACTCCTCATTCTCCAGGGTCCACCACTACTTGGCAGTAAATTTCTCAATGGATAATTTGAGCCTTGTTCCACTGTCCACTGTCTCCTCTTCAGCCTCAAGTTTACACAACAGCTTCTTGACTTCTGTGGAACTTATTTTACATGATAATGAGGATCAAGTAAGTCTCTGGACTTCCTTAGACCTCATCTGAAGTTCCATACAAAAATTCACAAGAGGCCAGAAATTAACTAAGAACTTATGAAAATTACTCCTGAGCTTGGCCAATCAATAAAGAGGACATTTTAAAAGAACCCACTGTTGTGAAATATCAAAAGTGAAACCTCAACTCCGCTAATATCTGACTCCTAAATGTTAAAGGTGAAGAATTCAGAAAAGCAAGCTTTACATTATGAGACTTCATTGGGGGGAGTGGGGAGGAATCCTTATCAAACAAAACAAGTGAACAAAAATTCCCAGTAAAAATCTGTACCTTCAAACTGAACCTTCTTGCAAGGTTGATTACCTGACTAGAGCTTCAATGACTGTGGAAAGTTGGAATGTTACAGGTCCAGAGTCTAATTACAATTTAATCTTGGGCTGTCTTCAGCCCCTCACCCCACTTGCCCATCTCAGTGTCAGCCCTAACTAACCCTAAGACTAACAGATAAAAAATTCCTTTTGGAATACATTAACTTAACAGAACCCAAGTTTCCACAAAACAAAAGACTGAGTGTCATCAGCTGGTATCTGAGGCCTAGAGCTGAGATTTCCTGCTTTGCTGCAAACACCTACTTAGTGTTTCCAAAATGAATTTGAAAAGTGCCTTGAATTATGACTTTCTTTGTTCTGTTACTATAAAAACTTCATCAAATCGATATGACGTTGGAATACAGAATTTAGGGTACTCTAAATCTTTTCCCAGGCCTCTCATACTGGGCTCCAAAATAAACTATCTCTTATCCTCTTTGAGGTGAGAGTTAGGTTTTGCACCGACAAAACTCTGAACAAAATCAACCACAAAAATGGGAGAGAACAGCAGACTGGGAAAACCACGAGAAACATGGATTAAAGTTAGAGAGGAACTCGAGTCTCCAGGTGAAGACGGTTGTATGGTCATGTTCAACCATCACCAACCCCCCATTTTACAGAAGGAAGAAGCTGAGCCACTAAAATGTTATCCTGTCTTTAAAAAGGAGAAGAAAAACAAACGCTGAAAGCATCCAAAACTAGTAAGACATTGAGTGGCTCTAGAACACAGCGCCTGGGATGGCAGGTTTCAGCGCCATCAGGAGCCAAGCCCGAGTCTCCCGGGGTGCAGGGAGGACTCAGCGTCCTGATGGGTCCCGGTCCCCAGAACTACCGAGCCATGTGCATAGAGTTGGGTGAGCGAAGTGTATAAAGTTCTGACACCCCACAACCCAACAACCCCAGCGACCCAGTGCAGATCCTGCACCGCGGCTGCGGGGCAGGGCCCCAGCGCCACCCTGTCCGGCGGGGAAGGACCTGGGGCGGCCACCTGTGGCTGCGCCCCGCGGGGAGCAGTTTCCTCGACGCCCGCCTCCCCGCCCGCGGCCCCGCGCACCTCCGACAGGGCGCTCTGGTCTTCGGCGTCCTGGCCGCTCAGCACCCTCTTCAGCTTGTCCATCTCGGCCCGGCGTCCTACCGCTGCGGCCAGCGCCGGCCGCCTGTTGCGCGCGCTCGCTCGTTCACCGGCTCTTCCGGGTGCGCGGCCGCCGCCTACCAGTGCGCACCCGACCTAGGCACCTGCCCACCCGCGGGCCCGGCATGCCCCGCGCCAGCCACGCCCCCTGCCTGCGGGCTGTCGGGGTAGGTCCTCCCCAACCCGTTGCGAGGCTTAGGGTGCAGAGGATCCCTGATGCAGAACTCCTGTGCTGCGTCCGGTGCCGCGTTCCAAACCGGAACTGGCCGCGCCTCGGGCCTCCGGGATTCACGCCGCGGCTAGCATCGCCAAGTGCCAGAGTCTGGAGGAAGCAAGAGGGGGCTTGTGCAGACTGGAGAAAAGATGTAGTCCACTCTGTGCAAACAGCAGTCAGGGCTAACTGGCCCAGATCCAATAGGTGCCAGGCTGTGGCTGTGGGTGTGTCAGTAAAAATAAAGCAGCGTTTATGTAGTTCCTAGGGAAAATGTATCGAGGTATGATTTGGACAACACCTAAGGAGAGATTGCGAGTTGGCTGAAGGGTGTCTATTGGCTGCTTTACTGACTTCAAACCCTGCTGCAGTGCTGCTAATTCAGTGTTGCAGAGTCCATATGAACTCGTGTAGTCCCCTGGCAGGATAGAAGCCTGCTCTCCTCGCACACTGGTTGCTGGAGAGGTCTAGGAAGCCTATATTAATAATAAATTGGCTCAGAAAAACAATGAGGCTGACGTGTACCTCAGTGCTAGAGTGCCTGCCTCTGTGACTTCATCATTATGGGTGTTCAAATGTACTTTTTGCTGTTGTAATTTACATTTTGGTTGTTTGTTTGTTTTTTCATTTATTTTCATGTCATGTGTGGAGTGTTTTGCATGCATGCATACAGTACACCACAGTGTGTGTGCAATGTCAGTAGAGGTCAGAAGAGAGCATCGGAGCCCCTAGAACTGGAGTTAGGAACCAGTATTAGCCACCCTGTGCATTCTGGGAACCCAACCTGGGCCCTCTAGAAGAGTAGCCAGTGCTCTTGAGGAAAAAAAAAAGAGACAGAAAGAGCACTTTTCGAGGCCAGCTTCGTCTACATAGTGAGTTCCAGGCCAGCTATGGCTGGCTATAAGGAGACCCTGTGTCCAAAAAAATCCCCTGAAAAAAAAAAAAAAACTTCTTAAAATATGAAAAATTATTTTGAAATAGAATTCATCATTATGATGACAGTCTCTTCTAAATTTGTAGCAATTGAATCGATATTTACCAATTGATATTTTTCCAGTTTTCAATAACTTCAAATGTGTTTGTTGATGGTGGAGGATGAAACATAATCAATTGTATAGCTACCTTTATAACTTTTAAATACGATACATGGACTTCTGGGCCCTATAAGGAGAATTTTCTGTTTCAAAGCAAAATAGCTTTCAATGAAAGTATGCAGACATGACTTTTGTGTTCAATCACTGATGAAAGACGCAGCAGCCACTGATAACAAGGTTCTAAACACAGAATCTCGACCTGAAGCAGAAAGTGTTTGTCTACTCAGAGGAATGGACCACTCAGCTCTTACTCCAGAAAAGCCTTCTGGTTGCAATCTTTGCATGGAAGGCCTTCCTACCCTCTCTGTCCCCTACTCTCTTGTCTCACATAGTCATTTGTTCCTGCATTTATTTTGCAGTACTACATACTATGCACTATATATAAAGTAGGTGGCATACAAACTTAGACCATAAGCACACATTATCCCTATGAGGAATTTCCAAGATCAACCTCCTCTCCTCCAAAAAGAGGAGGAAGCATTTAAGAGTTGATTGCAGAGCCCTCTTTTAAAAAGAGAGGGAGGTTCAGAGGGAAGAGTGTCAGGAGTAGAGCAGTGAAAGAGGAGAGGGCAGCCCTGGAGCGGGGAGGAGGGGCGGAGCAGGTGTCAGGAGGTAGAGGAGAAAGACCAGGAAGAGCAGTGATAAGATGAGACCAGAAGAGAAAAATGAGGGGAAATTAAAACATGGACGAAGAATAGTGAGTGGTAATAGGCAAGAGAAGGCTAAGAGAAGGCAAAGGAGAGAAGTGAATGAGAGGTGATGTAAGGTAGATAGAAGAGAGGAAGGTGGGCAGGAGCCAGGAAGGAGGGGGCAGGAAGGAGGAGAGGGAAGTAAGACCTGGGCTGAGGACCAGGGCAGGAGGCCAGGGAGAAGAGGATGAGGGAGGAG
>NW_008360313.1:2345416-2353574 GCF_000622305.1 Nannospalax galili
TTTGGTCTTTTTGAGACAGGGTCTCCCTGCAGCCCCAGCTGTCCTGGAACTCACTATGTAGACCAGACTGGCCTTGAACTCACAGAGATCCACCTGCCTCTGCCTCCCAAGTGCTGGGATTAAAGGTGTGCACCACCACGCCCGGCTAATTTAAAGAACTTTTTAAAAATTTCTCCAATTTTGGCCACATTCTACAGCCGTACTACGGAGACCATGGAACACAGAAAACTGGCTCATCAGAGAACAAGAACGAGGCAGGCTAGAAAGGAAAAAACTAAAAGGATGTGGGATGGGAAAAGAAGACTCTCATCCCCAGATCTAGTTTGTGTTTCCAGCTGAACATTAAGGGACATCTACACAACTGATAAAACCAAAATTGCCTACAGAGATAATGCTCATTTCCCTGCCGGGTATTGATCTTAATCTTTAAATCTAAATATTTTATTTATTTTTAGTTTATGTGTGTGTTTTGCCTGCATGTATGTGAGTATACCACCTGTATGCGTGGTGTCTGAGGAAGTCAGAAGAGGGCACCAGATCCCCTGGAACTGGAGTTAAGGACTGGTGTTAGCCACCATGTGAGTACTGGGAGCCAAACCCGGGTCTTCTGAAAAAAACAGCCAATGTTCTTAACTGCTGAGCCATCTTTCCAGCCCCTCATCCCCGAATCTAAATAATATACCTCATAAAAACATCTTACAATTTCTTAAAGGGAAATTCTTTAAGATAAATAAGTAAACCAACTCATACATTTTTTAAAGAATCCTGCAACTTTTAAAAAATATTTTATTATCAAAAAAAAAAAACCTAAAGAGTCTACTTATGGTATTTGTGTAATCTGGTCACTTAATAAAACAGCAACTGCTTGTCAAAATATGTATATTTTATTTATTATTATTATTTTTATTTTATGTGTATGCGTGTATTGCCTGCACATAGGCAAGTGCACCCGTGTTGTACAGTGCTCACAGACATCAGAAGAGACTGTTGGATGCCCTGGAACTGGAGTTATGGACAATTGTTAGCTGCCCTGTGGGTGCTGGGATTTGAACCCCGTCTTCTGCAAGAACAACCAGTGTTCTTAACCGCTGACCCATCTCTCCAGCCCCAACTCATACATTTTTATTGTTAAACTTATGTTTTCAACTTTGCTTAATCTTTAAATTTTGTTCTTTGTCCTCCATGGTCTGTGCTTCAGCTTCTGCCTCCAGATTCCTGTCCTGCCTTGAGTTCCTTCCTGGAGTTCCCTTGATGATGGATTATGACCTAGGAGTTCTAAGCTGAAATAAACACTTTCCTCCCCAAGTTGCTTTTGGTTATGGTGTTTATCACAGCAATAAGGAAGCAAATAGGACAGAGGCTGAATATGAAATTTTACACTAGAGCTTAATTTTAGCAGTTGTACCCTTATTCACGAAGTTACATAATTTTCAAGGAAAATCATGAATAAATATCTTAAAACTCTGCTGTTCACAGGGTTGCTGATTCAGTCTTTAAATCAATCTGTTATTCATTTGAAAAAAATTGGAGAGCTATCTGCTAGAAACAGAGTATGTAGTTCCTGCTCTCAAAGTAGATAGTTACAAATGCCAGTCTGTTATGAGATTTTTTTTTTTTTTTTTTTTTTTTTTTTTTGCCATTTGAGGGAAATGAAAAAAGACCAAAACAGCAAAGCAGTACCAAACTACCAACATGAAATCTGTAGATGCTTGGAAAATACTTAATACACAAAATATAACAATTTGTATAATGTGTATGTATTGGTATACATGCCTTTTGGGGAAGAATTTTTCTACAGTTCCTGATGATTTTCTAAAATGATGCTGAAGTGGATACTTTACAAATAAAGAGTCTTACTAAGACTAAATGTCAGTGTTTACTGTAACTCTGTGCTCATGGTGCCTCAATGGGAGGCCTATGTGAACTACATATACAGTATTCACAGAGTCAAGATCTCAGGTGTCCTACTTGAAAGCCAGGTATATAAGATCCAAACTGTTGAGAACCACGGTTCTCATGAATCCACAGATACAATCAGTCCTTCTCTGGCCTTGTTTCTTCTTTTTCCTCACTGTAAGTGGGTGTTTCTCAGTGCTCAATTTTCTTTTCTCCCTTTGAATACTCACCATTGGAAAGCACATTCCCTGCAGGATTTCCATAATGCATCTTTACATTGCTTTTTAATTTATAAAATTATTTTATAGTATAAAGTAGAACCTGGTATCAGAGGGTTATGGATTCAAATCTAGGTTCCTGAATTTATTTGTTGTGTGGCCGCAGGCAAGTTATTTGATCTTTCTAGGATTTGGCTTCTTCACTGTGAAAAGGGAATAATAATACCGCCCCATAAGGTTTTATGAGCTGTGAAGGAGGCAATGAGTGTAAAAATTCTCAACAGATGGTGCTGGGATACTTAGATGTCCACATGCAGAAGAATGCAGTTGGACCCCTTCCTCACACATAAGCAAAACTCAAGTCAAAATGAATTATAGACCTTAATGGAAGAGACAAAGATCATTAAACATTCAGTAATAAATCTTCATGACCTTGGTTTGAGCAAAGCCTTCTTACATATGATAAGAAGAAACACAAAGCAACAAAAGAGAAAACATTGAACTTCATCAAAATTAAAGTTTTGTTCTCAAAAGACACCAAAAATGAAAAATAATTCACAGGACTTGTGTCTAATATGGAAGAACTCTTCCAATACAATAACAAAAGAGACAACAAATTTTTCAAATAGACAAAGACTGACATATTTTCAGAGAAGACACACAAATGTCCAATAAACAGATGAAAGATGCTCAGCATCATTAATCAGTATGGAAATAAAGTAACTTCTTGGCCCATGGGATAGCTATAATAAGAGAGATAGATAGGTCAGATGTGGGGGTGCATACTTTTACTCCCAGCACTCAGGAGGCAAAGGTAGGTGGCTGTTAGTGAGATCAACACCACTCTGTTGAACATAGCAAGTTCCAGGTCAGCTGGGGCTGCATAGTTGCCACACAGCAACTTACAACTACTCTTAACTCCAGTTCAAAGGGATCCGATGCCCTCTCCTGGTCTCCACAACATTACATACACATGGTGTACATACATACATACATACATACATACAGGCAAAACACACATACACATAAAATAAAAATAAAATTTAAAAAATAGTTACATATGACCCAGCAATTCTTCTCTTAGGTGTTTACCAGAGCAATGATACTATACATCATATAAAAACTTGTACACAAATACTCACAGCAGCTTTAATAATAATAATCAAAAAGCATGAACAATTCAAATAGCCAATAACTGATGGGTAAATAAAATATAATATGGAATCTTATTCCACAATAAAAAAGGGTACTCGTACATGTGACATGGATGAACCTCGGAAACATAAAGAAGCCAGTCACCAAAGACCACATAAGAATGAGTCTATTTATATGAAATGTCCAAAATAGGCAAACCATGAAAACAGAGTGGATTAGTGGTTGTCTATAGCTGGGGGTGGAGGGAGTAGTAGTGAATGAGTAATGAGGTGATTAAAATGTTAACAAATTAAATGGTGGTTGTTTGGACAATTCTAAAAGTCATTGCATTGAACACTTTTGAGTTAAGTGTAAGGCAAATAATTTCTACTGAAATAAAGCTATGTTTTGGAGGCCAAGTGTGGTGGCACATCACTTTAATCCCAGCACTCATGAGGCAGAGGCAGGGGGATCTATGTGAGTTAGAGGCAATCCTGGTCTACATAGTGAGCTCCAGGCCAGCCAGGGCTACATACTGAGGCCCTGTCTCAGATAGAGGGAGGGAAAGAGAGCTTGATCTTACTTTTTGTTTTGTTGTATGTATATGTACACATGTTCATATTGTGTGCAGGTGTGTGTATATGTGGAGGCCAGAGGTCAAGGTCAGATGTCTTCTAGCACTCTCCACTTTATTTTTAAGACAAGGTCTCTCCCTGAACCTAGAGTTCACTGATTCAGCTAGACTGACTGACCAGAAACCCTATGGATCCACCTGTCTCTACCTCTGGGATTAGAGATGTGCATCACTGTGCCCAGGTTTTTATATAATTGCTGGGGCTCAAAATCAGATCCTTATACTTGTGGAGCAAGCACGTCACCAACTGAACCTTCTCCCCAGCCCAGAGTCATTTTTTAAATGTGTGTCAGAGTGCCCAGCACATTTTCCCCAAACCATGAACATTGTCTATAGCATAATTAACAGCTGTCCACTCACATTTCCCTATATGTGTCTGTCTGAACCCAAAATACCAGGCTCCCAAATCACAACAGATAGTTTTGCACATATGCAGTTGACCCATTATAAAGTAATTTGTTGTATCATTGTTTGTAGTAGAAAATGATTGGCAATAACCTAAGTCCATGAATGGCAGAAACACTTGAATAAATTACAATATATCTACTCATAATACTAAGCAGTAACTAAAAAGAGAAGAGGATGCTCTTTATGAATAGAAATGAAATTATTTCTTAAACATGCTGTTGGGAGAAAAGATTGATATACAAAACTTATAGATAATATATACAAATACATATAAACACATATACATATATGTTCATACATCTGAAAGAATAACAAAATAAAAATAACAGCAACAAAATGTCAAGCTTATCCTTTACTATTAGGGTCGGAAAATAAATGACCATACGTGTTGGATAGCTTTAGTGTCAACTTGACACACCAGGGTAGGGGGAGCCTTAATTGGTGAAATGCCTCCATTGGACTGGCCTGTGGCCATGACCATGGGACATCTTTTTGATTATTGAGTGATGTGGGAGGGCCCAGGCCACTGTGGGTGGCACCACCCTTCGGCAGGTGGGCCTATTTTGTATAATAAAGCAGGTTGAGCATGAAGCAAGTGAGTAAGCAGTGTTCCTCCATTGCCTGTGCTCCAGCTCCTGCCTCCAGGTTCCTGCCCTGAGTTCCTACCTTGGGCTCCCTGATGAATCCAGGAGATGTAAGCTGAATAAACCCTTTCCTCCCCAAGTTGGTATTAGTCAGAGTATTTTGTTACAGCAATGGAGAAACAAACTAGAACAGAAATTGGTACCAGAGAGTGGGGTACTGCTATGATAGACCTACTGTTGGATGATTGTGGAAGCATTTGGAACTTTGGGCTGGAAAAGCCATTGAGTACTAAGAGTTTGTTGCTGTGGGCTTGGAACAGTTAGGCTGAAAGAGTTGTGGACAATGGAGGCATGGCTTGTGAAGCTTCAAAGGGAAGCAGCGACTCTCAGGGCTGTAAAAAGAGACCAACATCACTGTAGTGGATGGAGAGAGCTATCTGCTGTTGATTAGTGATGATGAGGGCCCCCTGGAAGCACAATTTGCCATGTGGGTGGACGAAGTCATCTTTGTCTTCAGCTTAGAGGATGAAATAAGTTTCCAGACTGTCTACCATTACTACAGTCGAATGGCCATCTATCAGAACACCAGCAAGATCCCACTTATGCTGGTAGGGACCCAGGATGCCATAAGTTCCACCAACCCAAGGGTCACTGACGATGCCAGGGCAAGGAAGCTTTCTAATGACCTGAAGAGGTGCACAGACTACGAGACATGTGCCACCTACCAGCTCAACGTGGAGAGGGTCTTCCAGGTTGGGAATCATGGGTAACTTGGCCAGTGGCAAGTCAGCACTGGTGCTCCAGTACCTGACAGGCACATCTGTGCAAGAGGAGTCCCCAGAAGGTGGCAAGTTCAAGAAGGGGATCATGAGTGAATCCTAGATGTCCAGCCTTGAGCTATTTTGCTGGACTTAGGTTTTGCCTAGGTGTACCTGATTCTTTCCTTTGAAATAAGACTGTACTCATTTTGGATTTTACAGGATCCCACTGTTAAGAGACTTTTAAAAGAGACTATGAACTTCTAAGTATTTGGATTTTTTAAGGACTGTGGGACTTCTAAAGTTGTACTGTCTTATGCTGTGATATCGTTAACATCATATGTTGGCAACAAGAAATGGAAAGGTTGTCGTTTAAAAAGTGATGTTTGTGTGTCAAGTTGACAAGAGGTCAATTGTGCTGGATAGCTTTAGTGTCAACTTGACACCTGGGTAGGGGGAGCCTTAACTGGCTTAATTTCCTCCATTGGACTGGCCTGTGGCCATGGCCATGGGGCATCTTTTTGATTATTGAGTGATGTGGAAGGGCCCAGCCCACTGTGGGTAGCACCACCCTTTGGCAGGCAGGCCTATTTTGTATAAGAAAGCAGGTTGAGCATGGAGCAAGCCAGTAAACAGCATTCCTCCATGACCTGTGCTTCAGCTCCTGCCTCCAAGTTCCTGCCCTGAGTTCTTACCTTGGGCTCCCTGATGAATCCGGGAAATGTAAGCTGAATAAACCCTTTCCTCCCCAAGTTGGTATTGGTTAGCAGTGGATATCCGGACACAGGAACAGTTTCTCTCTTCAAGTCACGTGTGTGTGTGTGTGTGTGTGTGTGTGTGTGTGTGTGTGTGTCTGTAGATGGTGGATGAGGGGGAAGGGCAGAGCCCTCATTCTGGGTTCACTGCCCAACTATGGGATGGGAATGTAAAAGGCCCAGCCTCCTCTACTCTGGTGAGGCAACCTGACACATGTTCTGGTAGTTCTGGCAAGATTTCGCTGCATTTGACCAGAGCTGTTACCCACTCATTCATTACAGCTTTTTTGTCTTCTCTCCCTTAATTCTTTCTCCGTCCTCTTATTCAGTTCTCAAATTACCACCTTAATGTTCTCATAATATCCTTGAGGAAACCCAAACTGAAGGTAGGTATTGCTAAGGCAGGTTATTTCTGTCTGGGAAATTTAGTGCTCATGCCATACCCAGACACCTGTGACTGGAACACAAGACCAGCATTAAAACTCACAACCCAGGAGTTTAATGAAGGTTACCACAAGAAGCTGATTTTCTACAAGTACCACCTGACCTCATAGTTACAAAAAGGCAAGTACAGTCTCAATTTAATTTGCTGCTGTTAGGGTTTGAGAATCGAGAATAATTCCCACAGATACCAAGAAGATTGTACAAAAAGTTTATTAAGAAATTTAAAGTAAAAACAACCAATTGGCGGCTAGCCAGGCACAGACTGCATGAGCCAAAGATGGAGTCTGGCCCCAACAATAGCAGGCAGGGGCTTTTATTGGGGAACTCCACAGAAACCCATGCGTGCCAAGCATCTTTTAAAATGATTGGATGTCCCCACATCCTGAGTACGGGGAAGTTCTGATTGATCTGGGCTGTCTTCAAGGCATCAGAATGTGGACTGTTATCTTTTGGGGGCCAGAAGTTTCTGTCTATACCTTATAAGGCTTTTACATGCCCGGGCTTGCTTAACCTATAGCTTTCCAGCAGGGAATAGTAACTGGAAATTTACAACATGCCTGAGTTTGTCTGGGCTTGCCTGGAACAGCTAGCCAAAATGGAGTCAGTGCATTCTGACTCTTGCATTTTAACTCTTCATTCCCCCCTAGAGTTATAACATGGGTTAAATCTTTAAACCGTAGCAAATAAGCAAGCAAGCAAGCAATTGTACAGAAGCTAAATATTTTGCAGTTAGCAAGCAGTTGTCTGGGGTAAAGGACCTTCCTGGGCCACAGGACTGTACGGAGTGCAGATGACCATCAATTGGATGGTCTGTAATCGGGTCCATATAAACCTGAGTAGGGCATTTATCAGGCATGGCCCACATGTAAGGGCAATCAAGAGTATTATCAGAGGTCCTGCCAGTGCTGTAATAAGTGTAGTCAACCATGGGGAACCTGTGAATAAGGATTCATACCAGTTTTGTTGTTGGAGTCTAGCATCTTCCCGTTCCTTTAGGTGTCTGTGGACCTTGGCTAGAGACTGATCACACCCGAGTGGTTAACATAAAAATAGCATTGTTCTCCCAAGGCGGAACATAGACTATGGGGGCACAGGGATCTCGGGGCGCCAGCTGCTAGCGTGGCGCCGGTCTCCTGCATGCACCTGGGAAGCGGGAGGTCCCGCGGCACATCTGCTCCGCGTTGCTGGCGGGTCCCTGCTTCTCCGCGTCTCTGTGGGTCTCTGGTACTGGGGCTGGCCCGGTCGAGTTCCGCCCCAATTTCACCCGTGCACTTCCTCGAGGTGCGAGATCCGTCAGCTGCCGGGTCACGCGGGAAGGTGCGGGACG
>NW_008360313.1:2353631-2354566 GCF_000622305.1 Nannospalax galili
TGGGGGTAGTGGTAAAAGCTTTAGCTGATAGGTACTTTTAGGATGCCCCATTTACATGTGGTGGTAAGCTCCTGCCAGGCTGCCAGACTGCCAGAAAAATCACATAGGAAAGGCTGGCAATTTCCAGAGCCGGAGGCCATGTTTCTGTGGCGGCTACTTCAAAAGACGGATCAGAAAGATGCCAGGGAGGTACCCTGATGAAAAGGAGTCTTCTGCATATGAAACCGAGCCCATGGGCTGTCTGGACATGGAGAGACTACTACTTCACAACAGGGGTCCCCAACATCTCCTCCTCTTTGATTTAAAAATGGAGAAGTGCCATTACCAACCCTAAGGGCCAATTCATCTCATATCGGGAGAATCCAAAGTCTGATAATTGACCACGACCTGTTTTGTAGTGATTTTAGCAAATGGCAGTAATTGTCAACAAAGAAATCTTAAAAACAGTAAGCAAGCAATAATACACAGTATTACCAGGGGGCAACAAGGGATAGGAGCCATGTAAACAAGGGATTGCTAAGCCAACCTAATTGTTTGGTAGGTTGAAATCTTGAAAATGGATTATTACAAAGTTTTTTGTGAGTGTTAACATTAGTTTCAAGAACATTTGATTCATTCTCAAAGAAACAGCATTTTTTCTCAATATCATATACCCTCCTCATGTTTATTAAGTCCAATGCTCTTCTGTTGTGAAGCACAGCCCTGGCGAGAAAGTTCATTTGCTGTTGGAGAGATTCCAGGCTTCAGTCGCAGATGTCATTGTTTAGTCCAGCTTGTCTCAGCCAGAGCGGGATCAGGCGTGGCTTGGATGGGGATTTCCCGCCAGGTGCTGGGCTTGTAGCTGCTGTCGCCATAGTGATGCCTCCAGCATTCAGGGAGAGTGTAAGTTCGATCTCTACCAGCAGGGGGAAGAAGATCTTTCTCTGCTGGCAGCT
>NW_008360313.1:2355002-2374280 GCF_000622305.1 Nannospalax galili
TCTGGTCCTCTGTTTGTCTTTCCTGTAGAATAATATTATGAGTTAGCACAGACTTGGCTGCAGGTGCAAGCTGTTAAGAGATATGAAAGTTAGCTGTGGGGTACCTAGAGAATACATCTGAGTAGAATTCTGCTATTGCTCCAATACTCCAGCGATTGTCCCATGGATCTGATCTTTTCCTTGAAAAATAAAATTTCTAGAACATGGTATTAGGGAGAGTGGGGGCTAGCTGAAGCATTGGTGTTAAGCAGGATAAAGACAGCCATGAGGATGGCAGAGAAGGAAGCTCTAGGGGGGTTTTGGGTGTCGTCTCCGCCTCTTTTTTTTTCTTTGGTTGATCCTGTAGGAAAACACAAGCAAATCCTCTCCCTGTGGTTAGCAATGGATCTGGTCCTTTCCAGAGTCCATCAAAGGGGTCCCTCCATCTGACCTCCAGGTGGTGGATCCTGCCCTGGTTGGGGTCTTAGCTGTTGATTATGAGTGTCATTTCTTTGAGCCTGCATTAGGCACTCATCTCTAAATAAGGCCTCCCATTGTACAAATAATGGACTGGGGAGGGTAGACCTACAGATATCCCTCCAGTCCTGGGGGGTAAGCAGATTAGTATTAAATGTTCGTAGTATAGATTTTGTCCATGGAGCTTGAATTCCATCCTCACGGACAGTGTCTTTAAGTTCCGCTGCTGGGAGTGGGTACCAAGCTAGTGGGTGTTGCCTTGTTATTTGTAAGTTAACAGGAAAAGCCTCTACCAGTGGGATTTGGGGGTCCTGAGACCACTAAGGCTGGCAACTTCCACTATCTCTAAGATTACACAGTTGCTCTGTGGCAGTAGGGCGTGGCTGGAATGGCGCCACAGGCGGTGGCGGAGCCACAAGGCATGGCGGTGGCCAAGGTGAAGGGGGAGGGGAATTTATCTGAGGATCTTTGGGAGCTTTTGAAATCTGGGCGTTAATATCTGGGCTTGTTAAATTAGCAAGAGGAGGGTAAAGATTAACTTTGCTGATGAGTAGGTTTTGTCTGACTTCTGTTGAATCTGCTACTGGGCAATTTTTAGGGTCTTTTTTATCATTTGAACCTTCTCCTTTATTATATTCTGACGCTTGTCCTAAGCATGGCTGGATGGCTGCTATTATGGGGAAAAAGGAAAGAGGGAAATTATGTTTTTCCTGGATTTCCTTTTTACGAGCCAGATTTGCAATGTTAGTCCAGACCTCTGGATCAGAGATGTCTGCTGATAGGATCCAGGGTGCAAATTGATAAACTTCATTCCAAAATTTTAAGCTTTCTTTTTGGGAAATCTTAAGCCCTCTTGATTTAAGTAAAGTTTTAAGGGAACGAATTTGGAGTTTTTTCTGGCGTGATGTTGAATTTCCCATTATAAAGGGAAGATGTTTTTGCAGCAGTCTGACACTAGGGGGTTGGAACGCCCTGAAAAGTTACAAGCCTCAGACTGCAGAAAAAAAGTCACTTTTAAATCTTTTGTTCTGGCCGCGAGTCACCTTGAACTCCCAGGTGCTCCGCAGGGGCTAGTTAATTTAAATTCTCACTCAACTGGTTTTAGCTGTGGTTTGAATGCCTGGGGGCAGGGTGACAAAAGCGATTAGGGAAGTTTTACCTTAGAAACTGATTTCAAGGCTTACTTGGAGATTTCTTAGAACTTTAGGGATTTTTCTAGCGGTGTTGAGATAGAAAAAGTGGGGTGAAGTGATGGTTTCCAAGAAAACGTGCCTGAAATTAAAATCTCAGGGGATTCCACTTGGTTCCCAGCACAGGCCTTCCCGCAAATTTAAGCGGCTGGCAGCCGTCGGGGTGCCAGATATGGGGGCGCTGGGATCTCGGGGCACCAGCTGCTAGTGTGGCGCCAGTCTGCTCCGCATTGCTGGCGGGTCCCTGCTTCTCCGCATCTCTGTCGGTCTCTGCGACCAGGGCTGGCCCGGTCGAGTTCTGTCCCAATTTCACCCATGCACTCTCTCTCTAAGTTCGGGACCCGTCAGCTGCCAGGTCACAAGGAGAGGTGCGGGACGGCTGAAGCTGGATTTCCGTGAGTCGATGACGGAAGGATAGCGCCCCCTGGGGAGGCTGGATCGTAGGCAGTAAGACACAGAACTCAGCTCAGTCAGTGGTACAGCCCCTTTATTCAGTGACTTAGCTCGGCTCAAGGTCTCGGTGATCCAGCTCCGATTATTGAGGGAAAACCAGGATACTTTGTACTGTGGGGGTAGTGGTAAAAGCCTTAGTTGATAGGCACTTTGTGGGATGCCCTATTTACATATGGAAGCGGGCTCCTGCCAGGCTGTCAGACTGCCTGAAAATCACACAGGAAAACCTGGCAGTTTCAGAGCCAGAGGCCATGTTTCTGTGACAGCTACTTCAAAGATGAGTTAGGAAGAGAGTAGGAAGGCACCCTGCTGATAAAAGGAGTCTCTGCATTTGAAGCCAAGCCCATAGGCTATCTGGACATGGAGAGACTGCTACTTTACACAACAGGGGTCCCCAACAATAGACCTCCTCTTTCCAGAAAGAGTAGGTCAAAGCCTCTCCAGTTCTGTAGGGTTACCTCAGCCAGGGAGGAAAGGGACTCTTCGAGATGTTTAACTGACTTTTCTAAGACCCAGAGGTCTAAATCTATAGCTACTTGAAGAGCCTGGTACTTCTAGTCCTGTATGATTAAGGCTGATGTTCCCACTCCCATGGCAGTGGTGACCCAAGTCCTAATAGAGTGGACAGCACTATTGTTGTTGTTCCTACAGCCCTCTGGTGCCTCAACAAGAGGTGGAGTGGACTTCTATCTCTATATTAGACCTATAATAGAGGTGGGGGACCAGCTGTACCAGGACACAAAAATCTCCTGTATGGTTAAGTATCATGGAATGGAGATAGGTGGTGAGTCCAGAGGAACAGGCCCACCACATGGAATTATGTGGGGACACACAGGGGTCAGACTCACTCAGGGGGAGTTAGGTGGCAGAGATATAGAGGTGTTGATATGAAGGGGGAATCGACCCCCCCCTTGGGGTACAATGAAGAGCCCTCGTCCAGTAACCATGGCAAGGGTGAGGGTTTGTCTCCCATTTGGAGGGCCCATCCTGCAGGCAGAGGCATCAGCGATGAGAGAGTAACTTCCCAGGACCACTACGCCATCATAGTATGGGGGCCCGGAATCCATACAGAGCCAACAACTTTTAGTTAAGTCGGCATTGGTATCATTGAGGAATAAGAAGGCTGTGTCTACAAGGGCCAAAGGACCTGGTGCTGTCAGTAACAGAGATGGAGTAGGAAATAGGTGATTAATTGGATTGGGAGCAGCGGGGGTGGGGTCCTGGATGGCAGTGGTCTAGTGTGCCCACAATACAGGCTTGGAGCTGGGGGTTAGTTGCCTAAGCTGGGGGCCCATAGGGGCTACTTGTACCTGAGTAACCAAGAAGCATAGTGTAAACAGGATTCCAGGAGAACTCAGGCCAGCATGGAGTTTCATTCCCCATGTATGTCCCTGATACCAACCATAGAGGCAGGGCATGGGGATGCTTGCCTCATGAGGTAAACTTCAAGATAACTGGGTTGCATTTGTCGGAACATGGTCCCTGGAACATGCCTCCAACTGGCGACCATCCCTGGGAATGACTCCCAGGTGCCCTAGTAATGGTAATAAGGTCATCCTCAACAGGGGCTTTCCAGGCAATGTCACCTGTTGAGACACATGACCAAGATTGGCAGAAGTGATCTGGTCCTCTGCATCCGGATTGTCACCTTGAGGTTGAATCCCCGGGACAGATATACCATCGTCTCCTTCGGAGTTCATTTTGTGCGGTTGGCCAGTTGCATCCACAGGGGGAGCTACCAGGGTGGTATATCTCGGGTTCAAACCAATCAGGGGAACACAGCCCCCCAGGCTCCATCTAGGAGATCGCAGAGCTCAAATGTTATGTCAGGGTACCAGGTACCACGGGGGGCCAATTGAGAGGTGATCTTCGTCCTAGCCCCAGTAACGGTGTTGGTGAGGACCCAAGTCAGGTTTTGAATGTTGTGGGGAGATCCGGAGCACCCTAGAAGACATGTGGGAAGGGAAAGGGAGAGGGAGAGAAAGAAGACTCAGGGACCAGCTGTGATCCTCAGCTTGAGAGGGTTGTCTGGTGCATGAATCACAATCTATCTTTTGTCTGGGTCATCAGGGCATCTGTCTGGCACTGGTTTTAGGTGACTATGATGAATCCAGGTCTTGATACCATCTACCTTTACCGCTGTGGGGGTGGTGAGGATCATGATGTGTGCCCCTTCCAGCAAAGTCCAAGGGGCTCCTTGCGGTATCATCTCACCCAAACAAGGACTCCTGGCTTGAATCCCTATGGTTGGGCCGGTGGCAGTTTGTAGATGTGCCTCAGCAAAGGGAAAATATTGTTTTGTACAATCTATAAGGCCTGTAGGGACTTAAGAAATTGGGATTCAGAAAAATCAATTAGCAAATCTGAAGGCAGCTTGGGAAACAAAGGGGGTGGTCAGCCATACATGATTTTGTAAGGTGTTAGGCCTTGAGTATAGGGGGTATTTCTGACCCTGCATAGGGCAAAAGGTAGGAGGCCTGTCCAGTCATCACCAGTTTCTAGGGTTAATTTGGCTAAGGTCTCTTTAAGAGTCCAATTCATTCTCTCTACTTGTCCTGAGCTCTGGGGGTGGTATGTGCAATGTAGCATACCAATTAGTCCCCAGTGTTTTAATTAACTCTTGAGTTACCTTAGAGATGAAGGCTGGTCTGTTGTCTGACCCAGTCACAGAGGGGAGTCCATACATTGGTATTAGTTCATTGATGATCTTTTTAACCACCCTTGAGGCGGTTTCCCCCTTTGTGGGAAATGCTTCGACCCATCCTGAACATGTACCTACAAAAACTAGGAGATATTTATAGCCATACCTGCCAGGTTTTACCTCAGTGAAGTCAACCTCCCAATGGGACTCCAGGCGCAGTACCCCTCTCCCTTCTGGCTGGGGGCATGACTTTTCCTCTTGGATTAGTAACCTGGCAGGAACGACATCTGGAAAGACAGCACTTAATTATTTAGGTTAGGTAGAAGATGTGGTATGGAGTCAGGAGTTCTTGTAACTTTCTTTTCCCTAGGTGATTCCCTTTGTGGAGTTTATATATTAGGTCCTCTGCCAGCTTGTGCAGTAGAATGAGCCTCCCATCAGAGATGTATTTCCATCCATGCTTGATCTTGGTGTTTTCCGGGGAAGTTAAATCCTGATCGTCCTGAGCTAAGTAGGAGGGCTCTTCTGACAAGAGGGGTTCAGGCAGGATAACCAGTAGGTTCAAGGCTGCTAGGGCTGCTTCTCTGGCCACTAGGTTTGCTCTCCTGTTTCCCTGTGCCTCCAGTGAATCCCCTTTTTGGTGCCCCAGGCAATGGATGATGGCCAGTCTCTTTGGTAACCATATGGCGTCTAGGAGTTCCAAAATCTCTTATTTTTTAGTCTTTCTCTCTGCCATCAGGAACCCCCGTTCCTTGTATATAGCCCTGTGGACATGAGCCATAGCAAAAGTGTAACAGCTATCTGTGAAAATGTTAACAGTCTAGTCTTAGCTTCAGGGCCTGAGTCAGGGCAATTATTTCAGCCTTCTGGGCAGAGGTCCTGACCGGGAGAGAGGCGGCCTAAACTGTTTGCAATGGACTGACGACTGCCACCCCCGCATACCTGGTTCCTTCCTTGATGAAGCTGCTTCCATCCATGAACAGAATTAAGTCTGGGTGGGGCCATGGGACATCTGTCAGGTCTTCCTGAGTCCCATGTAGGCTACAGAATACCTCCAGGCAGTCGTGCAGGACCTCAAAATCTGGCAGTAAGGTGGCAGGGTTGAGAGTGGTGCTGAAGAGGAACTGGATGCAGGGAGGGTTAAGGAGCAAGCTTGATAATGCATCAGCCGGGCATTTGTCATCCACTGGTCAGGGGGATTCTTAAGGACACCCTCAATCGAGTGGGGGTAGTGACCGTCAAGGGCTGCCCCAGGGTGAGCTTGTCTGTGTCCTTAACCAACAAGGCTGTAGCTGCAATAATTCTGAGGCACCCCGGCCATCCCGAGGCCACAGGATCAAGTTTTTTTGACAAGCAAGCCACAGGCCTTTTCCAAGGCCCAAGCATTTGGGTCAGGACTCCCTTTGCTATTCCGGCTTGTTCATCAACAAAGAGTTGATAGGGCTTATGGATATCCAGCAGAGCTAAGGCTGGAGCCTGCAATAAGACCTTTTTAATTTCTTGAAAGGCCTTCTCCTGAGTCTCAGTCCATAGGAAGGATGATTCATTCCCTCAAGTGGCTTCATACAGGGTTTTGCCAGCTCAGCGAATCTGGATATCCAGAGCTGGCAGAAGCCTGCCGACCCCAGGAACTTACACAACTGCCTGTAGGATCTTGGGGTTGGAATTCCCATAATGGCTTGTTTTCTAGCTGGTGACAGGCATCTCTTTCCATCCCTTAATATGTACCCCAGGTATGTTACCTTGGTGACACAGAGCTGAGCCTTCTTGGAGGAGACTTTATACCCCAATTGGTTGAAGGTCAGGAGCAAGTCACCTGAAGAGAAGCATCTTCATCCTTAGTGGTAATCAGCAGGTCATCTATGTACTGTAGGAGGCTTACCTCTAGGTGTGAGGCCCGATACTCCTGCAAGTCCTGATGTAAAACCTCATCAAAGATCATGGGGGAGTTCTTGAAACCCTGTGGCAGTCATGTCCAAGTGAGCTGTCCATTAAACCCCTGGTTCGGGTCTCACTATTTAAAGGCAAAGATGGGTTGGTTTTCCTTCGCTAAGATCAGGCTAAAGAAGGCATCCTTGAGATCTAAAACAGTATAGACTTTTCTCTCTTGAGAGTGAGCTCAGCAGGGTATACAGGTTGGGGACTGTAGGGTGGATATCCTCTACCCTCTTGTTGACGTCTCTCAAATCCTGCCCTGGTCAGAAATCATTAGTCCCCGGTTTCTTGACAGGTAGGAGAGGGGTGTTCCATGGAGATTGGCATGGAACCAGAATACTAACTCCCTAAGGCAGTTTGTGTGTTCGGTTATTCCAGCCCTGGCTTCCAGAGTCATCGGGTACTGTTTTACCCTTACAAGCTGAGCATTAGTTTTTAAGGTCACCATTATTAGTGGCTGTTGGATGGCCCTCCCTATGGGATTAGTCTCCACCCAAAATCCAAGGATTGTTGCCTGGAGGTCCTTGAGGATAGTGGTTGGCCTCTGTTGAGGCAGCGGGGCATGCACCCTCCATTCTTCTTCCAATTGTAAACACAGGACATAGGCTGCATCCAGTATAGTCACATCAGGAGGTCCCCTCCCAGAGAAATGGATTTGAGCCTTCATTTTATTTAGCAAGTCCCTACCCAATAAGGGATACAGGCACTCTGGGACCACCATGAAGGAGTGTGAAACTGTCTTCTTACCCAAGTTTACTTCCCTCTTGATGGGACAGGGGTGTTGAGCGATTCCTGTGGCCCCTTGCACTCAGGTGCGTTTACTGATCAATTTTCCCATAGGCTTTTTCAAAACTGAATATTGTGCTCTGGTATCGACTACGAAGTCGATGGCTCATCCCTCCACTTGTAGGGTCACCCAGAGTTTGTGGTGGAGGCTCGCCAAGCCTGGGTCCCTTCAGTTTTCTAGGTTCACTAGTTCGAGGATCTTGGGCTTGGAGGGAGGCTGGGATCCCGGCCTTTGAGGACATTCCCTAGCCCAGTGGCCCAGTTGTTTACAATATGCACACTGGTCTCTTTTTAGGCAGAGCAGACCTTCCTGTGGGGGTCGCAGGGCTCGGGTTCCCTCTTTCATAGGGGGTCAGTCCCCCCATTTGGGGTTCATCATGCTTTCAGCCAACAATATCTTAGCCAGCCCTCTAGTTTGTCTTTCTTCAGGGGTTTCTCAGCTCAGAAAGGTTTTTGCCCTCGAAACCTTCCAACTTTTAAAGTTTTCGTTTTATGTCTGGAGCTGCCTGATTCATGAAAGCCATATTGATGGCCATCTGATTCTCTGGGGCCTCTGGATTAATGGGAGTATAAAGCCTCTAGGAGGAGCTCCAGGTATGCCCCAGTAGACTCATCCCTTCCCTGCATCACCTGACTGACCTTAGACAAATTGGTAGGGCACTTAGCAGCTGCCCAGAAACCCCCCATAAGAATCTGGTGATAGGCCTTTAGGCATTCTCTACTTTTGGGAGTGTTATAGTCCCATCCCTCTGTTGGGCGCGTGAGAGGAAAAGCAGCTGCAATCAAGTCCTCATTCTCTGTCGGTCTCCCATCGTCTCCAGGGACTGCGTGTCTGCATTGCCGAAGGATGCGGTTCCGTTCCTCGGTGGTGAATAGGATATTTAATAGCTGTTGGCAATCATCCCAAGTGGGTTGGTGGGTAAAAAGAATGGTATCCAGGAGGGAAACTAGGGCCTGAGGCTTCTCTGTGAAGGAGGGAGTCTGTAACTTCCAATTATACAGGTCACTATTAGAAAAGGGAAAGTAGACCATGGGTGCAATTCCGCCCTCCCTCAGGGGCCCAATCTCCCTCAGGGGAAGAGCTGGTACTGTCCTCCCCTTCCCCTATGAGCGAGCGTGCAATGGGCTGGGCTCGGCCATGGGAGGGGCTGGCTCAGCCATGGGAGCCAGGGACAGAGACCAGGAGGAACTGGAGGAAGAGGCTCAGGACCTGCGCTCTCTAGGTCTATCCTGAGCACTCAATGGGGCCGCATAAGGGGGTGGGAGCAAATCTTCCTCTGGCACCGAGGGGAGGACTTCAGGACCCAATGGGTTTTTGGTCTGAACTTTCTTCAGGGGAAGCAAAGTGGCTGACCCCTTAGGCCCTGATGGTGGGGGCGGTAGTAAGGGGCACAGCCAGTCGGGAGGGGGGACAACGACCAGATATCACCAACCTAGGATGTAGGGGATCTGGTCAGGGTGCCCCATTTCCCTGAAGACAACTCCTTGAACCCTGTAAATGAGGGACAAGTTAAAAGACCCCTCAGGCAGCCATTCGACTTCAAAGGAGGGCCATTCGATAGTGCAGAGGGTCCGGAGGCAGGTCAGCTTGACACGGAGTCTGGACATGGTCGAGGCCGCCAGTGTGTAATCTTGAAAATGACTAAAAACTAGATCAAGGGGAGCTGCTGCTGCTGAGACTTTCTGGCCCATCGTGGGATAATCGTCAAGAAAAAGGAATATAAGAAGAGGAATGAGAATGAGAAGTAGGATGGAAAGTCAATAGACAAGGCGGAACTCTGAACAGAGGGTGAGGACAGTACGAAATGGTGGCTCCCTAGAGATGGAAATGAATATCTCGCAGTGCATGGAGTCAGCCGAGAAGGCCACCCCTGTCCCTTTCCCAAAAAGGTTTGCCCAGCCTGGATTCCACATCAGACTCAACCAGAAACTTGCGTCTGGCCTGCCCGGATTCCACGTCGGGCTGGGCCAAGACTCTGGGCTGTCCCGCCTGGATTCCACATCAGGCTGGAGCACGACCTCCTATCAGAGGAGTCAGGTTGTCCCCCGTTCTCCTCGAGCCCTGGGATCAATAACATGTCCATCTGATCTCTGTTGAGCCCAAAGATGTCCAGACTACAGTAAAGCAAGAGAAAGAGAGAGAGAGAGAGAGAGAGAGAGAGAGAGAGAGAGAGAGAGAGAGAGGAAAGCAGGCAGAATTTACCAAGGCTGTCTCTGGTGGCACGCTCCCGTGAGTCTGGGGTCTCTATTCTCGAATCCCAGACGAGCCCCCAAATGTTAGGGTTCAAGAATTGAGAATAATTCCCACAGATACCAAGAAGATTGTACAAAAAGTTTATTTAGGAACTTAAAAACAACCAATTGGCGGCTAGCCAGGCACAGACTGCATAAGCCAAAGATGGAGTCTGGCCCCAACAATAGCAGGCAGGGGCTTTTATTGCGGAACTCCATAGAAACCCACACGCGCGCCAAGCATCTTTTAAAATGATTGGATGCCCCCACATCCTGAGTACGGGGAAGTTCTGATTGAACCGGGCTGTCTTCAGGGCATTGGAATGTGCTGTTATCTTTTGGGGGCCAGAAGTTTCTGTCTATACCTTATAAGGCTTTTACATGCCCAGGCTTGCTTAACCTATAGCTTTCCAGCAGGGAATAGTAACTGGAAATTTACAACATGCCTGGGTTTGTCCAGGCTTGCCTGAAACAGCTAGCCAAAATGGAGTCAGTGCATTCCGACTCTTGCATTTTAACTCTTCAGTTGCATTCATAGGAAATAGTAGGAAAAGATCTTGGTATTTTGTGAATCACAGAGGAAAGTTAAGCTTGTAAAAAAAGAAATTAGAATAGTTGTAGATTCTGGAACAAGCATTATCTGGAACTGTAATAGTCCTGATTATTCTTTACAAAGTTATTGTGAGACATGACTAAGAAAACTGGCAAAGCTTTAATTTGTCATTATTTATATAGCACCGACTGCTCTTCTGATCATCCTCCTCAAATCACCAATCTGATTACCAGGCTATTCCCCATGGATATAACTGCTCCCACAGGTCCCAGCTAATATCTTATTTTTGTGGCTGTTTTTGCAGTGCTGGGGATCAAATTCAGGGTACTGTGCAATCACATTCTATCACTGAGCTACACCCCAGTCCTTAGATTTGTTTTTTTGAAACGGGGTCTTACTATGTGGCTCAAACTGGCCTTGAAGACTACTATACCCCCCCTGCTGGCCTCAAACTCACAATCCTCCTGCCTCAGCTTTCCCAAATGCTAGGATTAAGCTGGGCACGTGGCTCAGGCCTTTAACCCCAGCACTTGGGAGGCAGAGGTAGGCGGATCTCTGTAAGTTCAAGGCCAGCCTGGGGTCTATATAGTGAGTTCCAGGCCAGTTGGGGCTACAGGGACACCCTGTCTCAAAAAAAATAAGGATTATAGGCCACTATGCCCAGTAGCCCATTTCTTTTAAAGCACTTTTTTGTTCCTTAACTTTCAGGGATCGCCAAATGCCTTCCTACTCAACTGGCAGATGTACATTTACATTCTTATTTATTCAAGAGATTGGTTCTCCTTGCTAACTAGTGAGCAGCAGTCTCACAGTTGGGACAGGAAAGTTTTCTGTTGTCCTTGGCTAGCCTGCCTTAGGCTTTGTATCTGGCTTTCAGGGTGTGGCTTTCTCAACATTCCCACCCTATTTTGCAATACTGCCAAACTCTACCTAAAACTCTTTATGTGTGAGGGAGAATTCTGTGCTCACCCCAATGGCAGCAGCAGTCTCTTAACACACATGGGTCCTGGTTCACATTGTTTTTTTGACCCTTCATGCTTGTCAGACAACTTTTTGCTCCTATTCCTTCTTTACAGTAGTTTTCATCCTTTGCCTGTCCTGAAGGGAATTTCCTTACCACTCCCACAGGGGTAAGTACGTTTGCCCACATTCTTCCACCAGAGGCAATGAGGAAAGATGGTCTACCGCTTCTCCCCAAAGTACCCTAAGGCTTTTGTACCCCTTAAGAGGAGAACTGGGGGAAGTGGGCAGGGTTTTTCACATGCCACCAATTACTTCCTGCATGACCAGGACTTGCTGGTGCTCTGCTTTCCTGTGAGCCCCAAGTGTGGCCCCTGGCCCTATGAGGGTACACAAAAGTCCATTTAACTGAGACTTTCAGCTACTCCAAACTGACACACTAGCCCACAAACAGCCCTTGAGAATTTGTAAAATGTTTGCTAATGTTTCTTACCTACTGGTAGAGACAATGTCCACTTTTCTCTTGTGTTTTAAAGATGAAAGAACTTGTATCCTCTCTCTCCTTAAGGGCTTATCACTCTTAGTTTACTTGTTTGCTTTGTAATCTCAGTTTGAGTTGCTTAAGAAAAGTTGCAGTTTTGCAGATTACTGTATTTTTGCTTGTTAAACTGGTAATGGACAACCTTCAGAAACAGAACTAATCACTGAAGCTGATCCTTCTGCAATTTTATTTCTATCCTGCAACTACTAAAACTTAGTTATCTTTGTCTCCTCTATTAGACATGGAAACAAATAGATGTCCCAGCAGTCATAGGGCACACACATTAAGATGCTCAAGCCCCTTACATAAAATAAGCCTGCACAATCCCCTCCTACACTTTAAATCATCTCTATAAATTATCTGTAATACCTAATATGTGTACAGAGCTGTTCAACTATATAGTTAAGCGAACAATGACAAGAAGTCTGTACACAGTTAATATAGATGGAGTATTTTTTTTTTTTTTTTTTTTTGGTCTTTTTGAGGCAGGGTCTCCCTGTAGCCCCAGCTGTTCTGGAACTCACTATGTAGGCTGGGACTAGAGGCGTGCGCCACCACACCCGGGTAGATGGGAGTATTTTTTCAAATCTTTTGATCCATAGTTGGATATGTGGATATATAGAATCCACACCCACAAAGGACTAACCATACTGTATCTTCCCTTATGTAAGCCCCTATTCTAAACATCCTATTAGATACACAGTAGTCAGAATTGCATGGGATGATATATCACAAGTATTCATGTTTTCAAGAACAGAAAACCTATAAAGAAAATACTGGCTTCTTAAAACACCCATGGAAGTACTACAGAATCGAAGGACAAGAGCCAAAGGTAAACAGGGGATCATATTCTCAACTACCTTCTCAAATCTCATTTGTAATCTCATGGAAAACTTGTCTACAATGTCAAACAAGCTCAGAACACAAGGAACAAATCAGAAAGATCTAGTCTAAACCACTCTTCTTCAATTAAGGTCTAAGAAAAGGTGAAATAAGTGAATAGCAAAGTATGGATCCATAATTCCTTATTTATTCTTCTCTTACAAAAGACACTTAAAACAAATAAATATAAAATGGTATGTGTCATATTTAACAATGGCTAAATACACATTTTCTTAATATTCCTCACAGGAATAAACTAATAAATCTTCAGAAATATACCGACCCTTATCCACCTCCCACTTTTTTTTTCTTTTAAACAACAAAAAGCAATTCTTTTAATTCTCCACAATTTTTAACAATAATTTATCAAAACAAGTAATTTAACACTACTCAGGGACCAAGACATGTAAGTTAACAAGTTTTAAAAATACACGTGTGTATAAACACACACACTATGATATTGTCCAGAAACCCCAAATAATGAATGTCTTACCAGATTAGTTTCCTAGGTGACAAGTCATAAGTCTCCAGAAGTGCAAATAAACACCAGAAAGCCCAAAGCAAAGATCGTACTGTACATCAACATGCAGGACCAAGAATCCCATGAGTCACTCGGCATCAGGATTCAGTGATAATTTACAAATTAACCTCTTCACAGTAGAAGGCAGTGCTTCATGATGGATGCGGATCATGGCCACTGCTGAGACATACATACCACTGTGGCTGATTACTCAGGAATCCAAATGTACCTCCAGAGCATGTAATCTGGAGTATGAATTTGAAGACAGACAGTACAAATAGCAATTGAATGGAACCTGCCTGCAGCAATCTTTTATTTTTGATTTCCTTTAAGGCTACATAAAATCTGCACATAAGGAAATTAATTCTCATAGTAAAAATACCCCCCACGAATGGCCAAGGTATCAGAATCCACAGCAAAAAGGTGTTATGCTACTTTCTATTCTGCAGGTGTACTTTCTTGTGAGTCTGCAGGGTTAGGAGCAATTCTTTCTGGAAATACTAGCTTCTCACAAACTGCCTCCTTGATTGGTAAGTATTGTGATATTTCATTAGGTTCCGTGAAGAAGGACGGTGGAACATGCTAGGAAAAACATAAAATCATATTAGCATACACTTAGTTATAGTGCTGACCCCTTGAAGTCTTCTGGTTCAAGCATTCACAGAGCAGACCAACTTCACAATCAGGCACATCATATTCCTATCAGGAGCAGCATTAAGTGCTTCCCAAAATAAATATTTCCCGGTACTTAATCACTGAACTGTACTGCTGAATGGTTTCCAAAGAGCTGTAAGGATTTAATATACTTTGATGAAATCCCACCCTGATTCCTATTTCTTTGGTAACTTGAAATGACTAGCCTTCAGTTAGAGCCCAGAATGCAGTCTCTCACAGAAAGCTGAGTAACGTTTCTAACCCAGTACACTCTATACTCAGAGATAAGCACAAAGGGTAAAAAAACATTGTTTGTAGAAAAATACTACCTTCTAAGCTACTCATAAAAGCCTAGTACTAAGGAAAGGCTTCACACATTCCAGAGGAGCAAAAAATACAAGAAAATTATTCCAGAATACACCAGTCAAGGCATCAAATTGACCATATTTCTGGAAGAAAAAGAAGACTGTACAGAAAGAAATCGTTGAGTGGCAGTGGCAGGTGGAAAGCAGAGTCAGTGGCGCCAGCTTTGGTTTTGTCACCAACCACACGACCAGGGCAGTCCCACCTCTGGGGCTCAGTTTCTTCAGGAAAAAAATGGAAATCAGGTAAATGCCAGCTGAGGCATACAGCAACTCCAGCTGTCCTATGCTTGAGACAAGCTCAGAAAAGCTATACTCAGCAGGATTTATCAGACAGAGCCCAGAACCAGAAGGATGAATGGATTTACATATGTAACTTCAGGTGAATGGGTGGGATTAACATGATACCATACTTTAAATGAAAACATTAAAATTCAACTTCTGGGGCTAAAGAGATGGCTTGGCAGTTAAGAGCACTGGCTGCTCTTGCAGGTTCCCAGCACCCACATGGCAGCTAACAAACATCTGTAACTCCAGTTCCAGGGGATTCCAAAGTCCTCTTCTGACCTCCGTGGGCACTGCACAACATGGGTGCATTTACACACATGCAGGCAATACACTCATACACATAAAATGAAAATAATAAATATTTAAAATTCAATTTCTAAAAAACTGCAATTTAAGTATTTACCATTAAATTAGCAATTTTGCTCTCTCGTGATGTATATTCTCGTAACATGTAGGTCTTGTCGGCCTATATTTAAAAATAAAAAATTACAATAAATTTGTTTATATTGTGTTCACAAAATCCTTTCTATACACAGACTGGTTGGCGTTTCAGGGCAGGTTGTTAAGGTAGAAGAGTCTGCTGAGAGTGCCTGCCTCCAACAGGAATTTCACATTCACATTGAGAATTCTGAACTGTTATTTCCTATCCCTATAAATCCTAGTAATACCAGAGGGCTGGGTGTGGCGGTGCAGGTGGACCTCTGTGAGTTCAAGGCCAGCCTGGTCTACACAGTGAGTTCCAGGCCAGTTCCAGACCTTGTCTCAAAAAGACCAAAAAATAGTCAATCAATCAATCAATCAATCAATCCATCCATTCATCCATCCTAGTAATACCAGACACACATATGAATTCAGATTTGGTAACTTCCATGTAATAAGAAACACAAAGATTGTAATTTGAAATATATGCATACCTGTAGTAAGATATGAGAGATTTTTATGGACTAAATCTTTTCCTTAAGGTACATTATTTCACTAGTTCTTTTTAAGAAAAATCTTAATTTTTTCTTATGCTTTCCCATTTCCACAAACATCTTGTCAAATTCTTCACTTAAAAATCATATTTTATATATTCAGATTTTCCCACTTAAGGATTAAAGTTAGGTTAAAGAACTGTAATTTATGGTAGGCATGGTAGCACATGCCTTTAATCCCAGCAGAGTCAGGCAGATCTTTGTTTGAGGCCAGCCTGGTCAACAAAACAAGTTTCAGGCCAGGTGAGGCTACAGAGAGACCCTGTCTCAAAAGAATTAAAAAAAAAAAAATCTTCAATTTACTATAATTTGATTTTTGATGAAACACTTTTCAAGATAAGAGAAACTACAAAAATATACCCCTTTAAGGTTTTAACCTTTTATATCAATAAAAACAAATTAATACTCGCTACAAAAAGTCAAGTAAATAATACAAAAGTATGAGTAAGAGTTGAAGCCCCAATCAAAGCCATCTGGCAACACAATTATTCACATTTCAAGACTTACACAAGATCTTAAATAGATTCATACTGAACTTCAAGAATTCAACACTGAGATGGATGCCTTCCCATGTTAACTAAATTTAATGCTCTGCCTTCAATTTCAATGGTCATATATCTTTCTGCTACATGGATATAAAATAAACAATTTAATCAACGTCTACTGAAAGGGCACTGAGCTCCTTGTTTACATAAAAATTGCTGTGAATGCTCATATATGTACAACTCAGATCAACTGCATGATGAGTATTTATAATTACCATACAATAGAACCTTTAAGACTTACATTTCACTCAGAAAGGAAAAATATAATACTCTGCCTCACTTTTACAAAGGAAAAAGATTGATCACAGTCATTATGCTGCTTCAAGAAAGTCTCTAGGTAAAGATCTGGGAAATGCTGATCTGCTCCAAACTAGTGTTTAGCATTTATCACAAGCAGGTTT
This sequence comes from Nannospalax galili, assembly GCF_000622305.1. Lineage (NCBI taxonomy): Eukaryota > Metazoa > Chordata > Mammalia > Rodentia > Spalacidae > Nannospalax > Nannospalax galili. The sequence continues at coordinate 2,371,376 of NW_008360313.1, forward strand.
GCATTCCAGCTCTGCCATCTGCTGACCATGACTCTTGAACAAGCTATTTCACTCTACTTGGTTACTTCAGCATGATTTCCTAGGGCTATAATGAGCACTAATCATTACTGTGACTATTGTGATTAGTGCTGCTGGTCTCTTCTCTAATTCTTCCCTCTAAATAAGTCTGAATCTGAAGTAAAAAAATTTATTCAGAAAAGATAGGCCACTATGAAGCTACTGGAAAAACTTTTATGACTCAATTTAAATTCATTCCACCTTTAAAAAAATTGTTTACTTTTATTTTGTGTGTGTGTGTGTGTGTGTGTGTGTGTGTGTGTATGAGTGTTTTGCCCATATGTAAGTACACTATATGTGTGCAGTGTCCAGAGGCCAGAATAGGGCATCAGATGGCCAGGAACTGGAGTTCAAACAGTTGTTAACCACCATGTGTGTGCTGGGAACTGAATCCAGGTCCTCTGCAAGAGCAGTCAGTGCTCTTAACTGCTGAGCCAGGTCTCCAGCCCCTCATTTCACCTTTTAACACTTTAAAAAAAGACAGGGTCTCCCTGTAATCCCAGTTGGCCTAGAACTCACTATGTATGCCAGGCTAGCCTACATCTAGATCTCACAGAAATCTGTCTGCCTCTGCCTCCTGAGTGCTGAATTAAGTCATGTGCCAACAGGCCCCAGCAGTGGTTATTTCTAATATTAGGACATTATATAAATAATTTGTACTATAAACAAAGGTTAAAAGCTAAAGGACAGTTGTGTTACACACAGGTTAAATACATATAAAATTTGGGGGCACAGCATCACTAACTCCCTAGGGAGTGTCTTTCAGAAAACATTTTAATCACCAGAATTTTGGAAAAAAAATCAAAAAGACATTTTTTTTGACAACAATGCATAGTCATTAAATCTGAAACACTCTAAGTTATAGGTTAATAGATGACTATGTAATATAAAATTCTCAAATAACAAGGCAACAATACAAGCAGGACCAATATAATTTGTATTTTCATTACATGAGCATCAGTACCTCATGGTAGAGCCTCGTGTCATTCATCCTGATAAGCACCCCATCAATTCTCAAGAAAAACCGCAACAGCAGGAAAAAACTTGAAGGCATTACTCTCTGGGGGGATAAAAACAGTATAGTAAGATGTAATGAAAATTAAAGACTTTATTACTTTACTAAAAGAAATTTTAAAAAGCATTATAAGCTAAAGTCCTAGAAAAGATGCTCCTTCATTTATGATGAGGTCGTATCCTCATCACAGCTGAGAGTATCTCAAACTGCACTTAATCCACCTAACTTATCCAACATCATAGTTCAGCAATGCTGTGCAACGCAGGGTATTGGCGTTTACAGCTGCATGGCTGACCCAGACTTCAGCTCACTGCCTGTATCAGGGCAGGATCATACCACGGGCTGCTAACCTAGGAAAAGATCAAAACTCAAGAGCCAAAGTACAGCTGCTACTGAATGTTTATCACTTTCATACCAGTATAAAGCCAAAAAATTCTAAATTTGAAGCACTGCAAGTCAGAGACCAACTAAGCTAGAGATTCTTTGCCTTGGCTCTAACAGGTCTGAAAGATTTTTACAAGTTATTTAATAGTTTCAGTTTCCTAAGATGGGGGGGAACAAAACTTTTTTTTTTTTTTTTGTCTTTTTGAAACAGACTTTCCCTGTAGCCCCAGCTATGTAGACCAGGCTGGCCTTGAACTCAAAGATGCACCTGCCTCTGCCTCCCAGTGCTGGGACTAAAGGCATATGCCACCATGCCCAGCAAAAAAAAAAACTTTTTTATGAGGAAGGCAGACACAGGTGGATCCCTGGAGCTCACCGCCTAGCCCACTTTGCCAGTTATAGCTCAGTTATAGGCCCCTGAGAGACCCTGTCTCAAAAAGAAAGGTAGGATGGCACCTGAGGAACACCACCCAAGGTTGTCCTCTGGCCTCACAAGCACACTCACCTGTGTGCATGCACATCCACACCCACTAATATAAACTAAGATATGCAAGACTTAAAACGGGCCAAGCGGGGCTGGAGATATGGCTCAGCGGTTAAGAGCACTGACTGCTCTTGCAGAGGACCAGGGTTTGATTCCCAGCACCCACATGGTGGCTACAAACCATCCTTTACTCCAGTTCCAGGGGAATTGGAAGCACTCTTCTGATGTCCGCGGCATTGCACAACACGGGTGCACTCACATACATGCAGGCAATACACTCATACACGTAAAATAAATAATAAATAATATATTTAAAACAAACAAAAAACAGGCCAAGAAGAGAGCTCAGTAGGGTAAAGTGCAAGCTGTGCAAGCATGAAGACCCAAGTCTGATCCCAATACCCACAGAAAAATCAGTCATGGTAAAACGTGCCTAAAATCCCAGTACTGGAGAGACAGGGACAAGAAATCAATAATATCCAAGTTCAGTGAGAGATCACCCTGACTCAATACGCATATGCAAGACTTAAAGCAAACTCAGTAATGGAAATACCCTGTTCCTTTTTTTTTTTTTTTTTTTTTTTTTTTTGGTCTTTTCGAGGCAGAGTCTCTCTGTAGCCCCAGCTGGCCTGGAACTCACTTTGTAGATGACCAGGCTGGCCTTGAACTCACAGAGATCCACCTGCCTCTGCCTCCTGAGTGTGGGACTAAAGGCACGTGCCATCATGCCTGGCTCTACCCTGTTCCTTTTTAAAATATAATACTGAAACTACATATCAATACCAGTAAAATTTTAAAAAAAAAGGAACATAACGACCTCAAGAGTAAAAACAAATCAGTTTATCTGGTCCAATTGTATGTCCTTAAACACCCAAAAGGGAAGTATAACCAAAGAGTAAAGGGGCCAACATAATATCATAAGAGCATACATATATATAACTAAAAGTTACTCGACAAACAACAAA
>NW_008360313.1:2374919-2393571 GCF_000622305.1 Nannospalax galili
AAACTGTAAATTTAATTTTAAAAAAAAAATAAAAAAAAAAAAAGGAACAACCTCCTCCTTGGATGCTATTTACTTTCATTCACACTACATAAAATAGAGTTCACAAATGGAATGCTCTAGTTCAATGCAACCAATTGAGCACTACTGTGTACTGGTATCAGACAATCTAACATGTTCTTCACCATCTTTCATCTGTGGCACATCTATAAACTTCTGTGTTGACATGACTAGCCAGAGAAAATATCACAAGTTACAACAGGTTTCAAATATCACCTTTACACCAGTATGAATGTGAAAAGACAAACTGAACCACAAGTTGGAGCCATATGCATGTACACAGCCATTCACTTTTCCAACAAATATTTACGGAACATTTATTATATGTGTTGATACACACAGACGCACACACACAGACACACACACACACTATAGATTGCCTAGACATCAAAAATATACTTGAATTAGACAAGTTTATATAATTTTTTCTCTACTTTATTTTTCTTAATGTCATTTTTTCCTCATTCTTCCTAACTCAATTACATTTACAAGTGGTAAGTGATATAATATAAATTTGCCATATTCTAATTAATTTAGTGACTGTATTTGCAGTTTTTCATTTTAAATATTTTTCGTGTGTGTTGGATTGAAGCTACTATAGTTTCTGAAGACAAGATATCTTAGTTCAAGGGGGTTGGAGAGATGGCTCAGCGGTTAAGAACACTGACTGTTCTTGCAGAAGACCCGGGTTCAAATCCCAGCACACACATGGCAGCTAACAACTGTCCATAACTCCAGTTACAGCTTCTTCTGTCCTCCATGGGCATTGCCCGGCACAGGTGCACTTTCTTACATGCAGGCATAACACTCATACACATTTAAAAAAAAAAAAAAAAAAAAGATATCTTAATTCAAGCCCCACTCTCACAATTTATTAGTTGTATTGTTTTTACCACTTTTTTTTTTTTCTGAGTCTCTATGGATTCAGCTTCCTTGTCTGTAAAATAGGGATGGGAGTAATGCGGGTTGCTATGAAGAAAAAAAATGGGTGCATATTAAATGATTGGAACACAGATCAAGTGCTCAACATGGCAATATGTTAGCTATTGTTATTCTGATTTTAGCCTCTCTTGCTAAAGGCCACTCTCATTATTTTAAAACACGTGCAACATAATTTATCAAAAAAAAAATTAAAAAAAAAACTTCTGTGTTGTAACTGTTCAAAAAAGTTCGGAGGCAGAAGCAGGCAGATCTTTGTGAGTTCAAAGCCAGCCTGGTCTACATAGCCAGTTCCAGACCAGTCTCAAAATGACAAGAAAAGAAAAAAAAAAAAAATTTCTGAAAAGTATTAGAAGCATAAGTATAACAACTAGTAACAAACAACTATAAATAACGGCCTTGGGCCTAGTCATCATCTCATAAACATATTCCACCAATTAATACCATGTACAGTATTAACTACACTTTGCTCTTTACTGACAGAATATAATATAAAAGGAATAGAGAAGTCATACATTTATACTTGTAATTTCTATTTTCTACTTTTATGCTAAAAATTGAACTGGGAGTTTAATGATATACCAAAATCCTAACACTCAGTGATTTTCTTTCTTTTTTAAAATTCTGACTTATTTTTATTTGTCTTGACTGCATGTGTGTGAATGTACCTGAACACACAATGTCCATGAAGGCCAGAAAAGGGCTTTGAATCTCTTAGAACTGGAGTTATGGACAGTTGTCAGCTGCCATGTGGGTGCTAGGAACTGAACCTGAGTCCTCTGCAAGAGCAGCCAGTGCTCTTAACCACAGAGCCATCTCTTCTCCAGCTCTCATGGTCATTTTCTTTCTTTCTCTTTTTTTTTAATTTTGGTCTTTTTTTTTGAGACAAGGTCTCCCTGTAGTGTAGCCCCAGCTGTCCTGGAACTCACTATGTAGAACAGGCTGGCCTTGAACTCACAGAGATCCGCCTGCCTCTGCCTCCTGAGTGCTGGGATTAAAGGCATGAGCCACGAAGCCTGGCTCATGGTCAGTTTCTTAAATGGCATCTAACATGCTACCTGCAGATCCTACAAATATTAGTTTTAATTCAAAACATGAGAATTAAGCCAGTTTTCATTCAAGTTTAATAGTAAGAAAATAACCTACAGCCAGGTAGACATACCTTAAAAAAAAAAAAAAAAAAAAAAAACTCTGCTAAAGTCTTAACAAAATACAAGCATGTTTCCTAAGTTTTATAAAAGCTATACAATAAAGTATATTCTAGAGCCAGGAGACATTTTTTCAGGGCATCCTGTTAGTCAATTTGATCAATCACAATACTCACAATTTTCACACTCAGGCTGGAAACTCCATGATCATGTAGTTCATCTTCAAACAGAAGAACTTCTTCAAAAAATTTAATCTGCTCTCTGGCTTTCAATTTCTCTGTATCTATGTGGTCCGTTGTAGGTACAACCTGAAAGATAAAATTTTTAATACTTTTTTTAAGTGTAAAGAGCTAGAGTCACAAAAAAATGTGTTTTCTTATCACTTTTTGCTGCATAAAAAGAGCATGCGGCTCTAAGTTTGGATGCCATTTGTAGGCATTAAAGATTAGAATGTGCCTTGACTCTGAAAACCTTAAGACACTATAGATGACTGATACTGTAACTCTAAAAAATAGACTAAAAATTCATCATCTTTCAGACTAAAATTAACCATTCTGTTGTGAAGAGAAAAATCAACTGACGTTTAATGTGAACATAAAAGATAAATGCAGTTTCATGCTATTAAATATAGCATGTATTTATATACTATACTTGCAAGTATTCATTTGGAACTTTAAAAAATATTTTTCCCATTAGAATGTTATGTACCTTAGGTATTAGAGAGAGCACTTAGTCAGTACAGTGCTTGTAGCACAAGTGTGAGGACCTGAGTTCCAGCACCAGAACTCATATAAAAAAGCCAGGTAAAGTGGCTTGTGAGTGTAGTCCCAATTCCGGGGAGGCAGACGGATGCATCGCTGGTACTCTTTGGCCACTCAGCCAAACCAAATTAGTGAGCTCCAAGCCAATGAGAGACCCCAAAACCAAGGTGAACACCACCTGAGGAACACACCCCAGGGCTGATCTCTGGCCTCTGTGTGTACGAGCACATACACAAACACACACATACACACATAAATTTTTTAAAAAGAAAAGAATGTTATATATCTTAGACTCCCAACCTAACTCTTTAAAACCTATATGCAGGGCTGGTGAGATGGTTCAGTGGGTAAAAGGTGCTTGTTATACAAGGTTAGTGACCTGAGTTCGATCACCAGAACCCACATAAAAGATTCCATACAGTTGTCCTCTGATGTCCACACACACACACACACACACACACACACACACACACACACACACACACACAATCATGCATGCACAATGAATAAAGCCTTTGCTGGGCAAGTCTGACCTGAATTTGAATCCCCAGAACCCGTGTAAAGCTAGGCATGCTCTCATAGGTCTGTAATCCTGGTGTTCTGGTACACAACACCCCCCTCCCCAAATGAGAGAGACATGGAGAAAGAGAGAGAGAGAGAGAGAGAGAGAGAGAGAGAGAGAGAGACAGAGAGAGACAGAGAGAGAGACAGAGACAGAGAGACAGAGAGAGAGACAGAGAGAGACAGAGAGAGAAATAAAATTACTTTTCCAAGCTGGTAAATGATACTGATTTGAACCAAAGACTATATTCTGCCAAAGCTTGAGGACACCACCAAAGAGAGGGTAATCACACTGACATTTATCAGCAACACTTTAGAAGAAATATTACAGGAGAAAGTGTCAATAAGAGAATGCTGGGGCTAGAGAGATGGCTCAGCAGTTAAGAACAGTGGCTGCTCTTACAGAGGACCCAGGTTCCGTTCCCACATGGCAGCTGACAACTCTCTTTAACTTGTTCCAAGGGATCCAATGCCCTCTTCTGCCCTCTGCACATGGTGCACTTACACACATGCAGGCAAAACACTCATACACAAAATAAAAATAAATCCAAAAAGATTTACTAAGAGAAACTAAGCAGAGTTTTGCCCTCCTCCTATCAGTCTCCCTGTCTCTATTGCCAAGTTCTTGCTCCTGATGCTAATGCAGCTTTTCCCAAGTGAGTCCACAAAGTACTCATCATCATTAATGCATAAGGTTTAAAAACAAAACAAAACAAAAAAAACCCATTTCCTCATTCCTGGCAATGAAATATGAAATTACCTAAGCGCTCTGCAAACTTCTTCAATCAGAAGAGAGGGTACGGAATTCTAGTCTGTGAAATTCTATAAGGAAATAAAATCATCTTGCTCTCTCATTAGACTATAAAGGAGAGGATTTTAATCTAGTCTATCCTATACCATTAGCTTCTAGAGTCAGTGCCTACATGTTTGTTCACAGGTAAAATTCTAAGTTATTAGCTAGACATTCTGTCTAAATCATCTAATACATTACTAACGGCAGATGCTTCTTGACTACACTGTTAACACTAAGGCCAACCACACTTTAAGAATACTGTTCCCAGGGCTGGAGAGATGGCTCAGCAGTTAAGAGCACTGGCTGCTCTTGCAGAGGACCCGGTTTCGGTTCCCAGCATCCAAAAGGCAGCTAAGAACCATCTGTAACTACAATTCCAGAGGATCCAACGTCCTCTTCTGACCTCCTTAGGCATTGCACGACATGGGCACACTTACATACACACAGGCAATATACTCATACACATCAAATAAAAATAAATAATAATAAATAAGGCCAGGCATGGTGGAGCACGCCTTTAGTCCCAGCACTTGGGAGGCAGAGGCAGGCAGACCCCTGTGAGTTTGAAGCCAGCCTGACCTACACAGCGAGTGCCAGGCCAGCTGGGGCTACAGGGAGACCCTGTCTCAAAAAGACCAAAAGAAAAAAAAAAATTGAAACAAATAAATAAAAACTTTAAGAAGCAAAATCCCCTCACATTAGGTACTAAAGCCTGCCACAACCAAAAATAAGCAGGATGAGAGTAGTGGGGAAAAAAAATTCCAGAGAGTTCTAGTGCTGAGACAATCCATGAAAACTAATGATTCATAAAACCAAAAGTTAATATTTACCTTCAACTTAAGAGATTCTCCAAGTAATGTTCCTTTATAATCTGTCGTATAGGTCCAATCATATGGCTTAATAACTTCTTTGGAGTGTTCACCTTCCGTCCTCAAATACCAGATGAGAAGGATGAGGGTTAGTGAGGCAGAATACAGATGATCAGTGCTCATACACACACCAAATTACATTCTACGTGTAACATGAAATATCCTACTGAATAGGCATATAATATGAAATACCCCACGAAACATATATACCTGTCACTCACTAGCAAAAGACTGTTCTTACAGATTTTCTGCACATTTACTGTTATTGAACTTGTCATGTGAGTATGTAGTCTTTCCAAGTAGTCTGTACACTGCCTGAGGATATGATTTATTTTGTTTTCAAGACAGGGTTTCCCTGTAAGCCCAACTGGCCTGGAACTAGATATGTAGACCAGGTTGGTCTTGATCTGAGAGATCTGCCTGCCTCTGCCTCCAAAGTGCTGGGATGAAAGGCGTGTGCCACCACATCAGTCGAGGAGATTATTTAAAGCCTTATATTTCTTTAGGTCCTCCAAAGCACTAGTATACAATAAACAAAAAATAAATAATTGCTGCTTTGACTACCAAATACATTTTTCTTACTTTCAATACTCCACAAATATTCAATGCAAATCACAAAAAACATTTTTCTTTAAAATAGAATACAATTTACTAACTCAACTGAGGAACTGAAGATTTGAAAGAGCACATCCTACATAGCTCAGCTCCACTGTATTTCAACTGAACTCCAAAAATACTCTAGTAGCAAAATCAACCTTTATCTTAAAGCTAGAAAAGTGAATTTTAGAGCCTAACTGTAAAGTTTAATAATATAAGCACTTTATTTTAGTAGAATATAAACATCCTTACTGGCTCTTCTTTAACTCCTAACTGCCCAGATTCTCACCTACTTTCCTGCCACTCTTCAGCACAAGCTACTTTAAGCATTCCTTGGTAGTTGTTTACACATCTTAGTGCGTCTGTAGCATTGAACTCAATTCCAAAGCCAGAGCCATGCTGGATCCTTAAAACGTTGTCTCCAAACATCATTTCAGGGAGAGATGGCATATGCAATTCATCAGCTAACCTACACATAACCAAAAGTCACGTGAGATTAGGGTTTTTTTTTATTTTTATTTTGGTCTTTTTGAGACAGGGTCTCCCTGTAACCCCAAGCTGTCCTGGAACTCACTATGTAGACCAGGCTGGCCTTGAACGCACAGAGATCTGCCTGCTTCTGCCTCCCAAGTGCTGGAATTAAAGGCGTGTGCCATCACACCCGGCCAACATAATTCTTTTGACTTTACAGAACAAGTTAAAAAGCATATGATTTAATAAACATGACATATTTAAAAAATCTATAAAATGTTTTCATCACCTATTCTTTCATAATCAAATCTTTATGGCTCTATATTAGGTAAGACAGATAAATACATAAATATGTAATATGTCAGCTAATGGTTAAGTGACACATAAAACAAAGCAAGGTAACTCATAGGGAACACTATTTTATGATCAAAGATCAATTCTGAAACACTGATATTTGATCCTTAAAACCCCGGAGAGTTTAATCAGATAACTCAAGATTATAGAAATGCTAGTGGTAATGTCTGGCCTTTATCCAATGGGATAGACTGTGTGCCTGAGTTGGGTGGCCTCACTACAAGACTAAAAATGTTGTGTTAGCCAGGGGTGGTGGTACATACCTTTAATCCCAGCAAAGACAGGTGGATTTCTGTGAGATTGAGATCAGCCTGGTCTACATAGTCAACTGGGAAAACTCTGTCTCAAAAGAAAAAGGGGGTATATGAGCTATACCGAAAGGCCAATATCACAAGTTAGCAATCCACAGATATGTTTTGGGGCACCATGGCCAGCAGTTAAATGCTCTTAACTAATAAGCAATCTCAGCAGCCCCACAAGTACACTTGTTAATACTGCATAATAAATACAAAAAAGAAAGTCGGGTGTGGTGGTGTACACCGTTAATCCTAGCACTTGGGAGGCAGAGGCAGGGGGATCTCTGTGAGTTCCAGGCCAGCCTGGTCTACATAGGGAGTTCCAGGCCAGGTGGGGCTACAGGGAGACCCAGTCCCAAAAAGATGAGAGAGAGTGAGAGAGCAAGAGCATGCACGAGAGAGAGAGAGAGAGAGAGAGAGAGAGAGAGAGAGAGAAGATAAAAATAGCAATTCAATTGTTAGGGCAAAGAGACATTTTTCTTCTTCCTGACATCTTCAATGTGGTTATAATTAATTATAAAATGCAATAGTTTAAATATGCTGTGAGTAAAATTCTAAGGAATGCTAAATAAAGGGCAAGATCCAAGTACCAATGCTCCATGACAAAAGCTTTCTTCTCCTTTTTCCTTGTTAAAACCTCTGGATTTTTGCCAGGCGTGGTGGCGCACGCCCTTAGTCCCAGCACTCCCGGAGGCAGGGGTAGGTGTATCTCTGTGAGTTCAAGGCCAGCTGTGGCTACAGGAAGACAATCTCAAAAAAAACTAAAGATAAAAATAAAACTGGGTTTTTGAACAACTAAATAGTTATCATTACTAGGTAAGGTAAAATAAATACCATATTAAAGAATATATTCTTACAAGAAAGACAAAGAAGGGGCTAGTTGGGAATAAGAGGATTTGCAGGAAAAGGAGGGGACAATAAAAGGCAGCAGAAGGGGTCATGAATATGATTCAAATACATGCTAGGCATGTAGGAAAATGTCATAATAAAACTCATCATTAAGTAATAATATATGCTAATAAAACATTTTAAAAGGGTATACTCTTACATAAAAAGTCAACGAAAGATCTATGCATAATTTCTAATAGCTTTAAATTTATTTCTAATTAGACATACCAAGCAAGTCTTTGTGTAATACATTAAAAACAAGCAATTAAAAAATCCTATAATCAAATAAAATAAGTTAGGTTTTTAGAGGGAAGAAATAGAGCTCCTGATGGGAAACATCTACCTCATTTCCGGATCATCAAAGGCCTATGACATTAAAAAACAAATTTTAATTCTATAATGACCACCTAGGAGATGACAATGTCGTATTCTCCCATGTTCCCATAAGTGCTGTGTAAATTTTTTGTTCTTACACAACAGTATCAATAACAGCTATGAAGCAAAGAACAGAAAGCCTGTCACTTGTAGAAAAAAACTGTTCCAATAAAATTCTGGTTCTTAGATAAAAAGATGCAGCAGCACTGGACAGTGAGTGGGGAGGGAAGCCAGCTTCCAAGGACCTGGCCAGTTTACACTCCACCCTAAGGCAACAATTGAGCAAAACATTCCAACAATTAGATTTATTCTTTTTGATTCAGTATGTCAGCTTTGGGATATCTGTACAAAATAATCCCCAAAACATAGAGGGAAAATTCATACACATCAACACTCAACCTTTGTTTTGTTTTGTCTGCGGGGAGGAGTTGAGACAGGGTCTCCCTTGTGTCATCAGCTGGCCTGGAACTTGTTATGTTCACCAGACTGGCTTGGATTTCAGAGGTCCACCTGCCTCTGCCTCCTGAGTGCTGGGATCAATGGTATGCACCACCACACACAGCATAACCTTTGTAATAGTGAAAAAGAAATACTCTGAATGAATTTAGGTAAAATTTATCCTTTATTAGAAGATGGAAAATATTAAATTTAAAAAATAAAATGCAACAAAAGATCGATATATATTTCATAAGATTCTGTAAAATACAGATTTTTAGTTACTTTATTGAATTATACCAAATATAAAATGTGATTCCATGGGTTTTATCCAATTAATCTGGAAAAATCTAGTAGTTCTACAAAATATTCCAGTTAAATGTGTAAAAGAATTACTGTTATTAATGGGCTAGAGAGATGGCTCAGCAGTTAAGAAGAATGGTTGTTCTTGCAGAAGACCCAGGTTCAAATCCCAGCACCCACATGGCAACTGTCCATAACTCCAGTCCCAGGGGTTCCGACAGCCTCTTCTGACCTCTGCGGGCATTGCACGACAGGGGTGCACTTACCGACATGCAGATACATAAAATAAAAATAATAAATAAAATTTAAAAAAAGAATTACTATTACTGTAATTTGCTTCAAATGTTCTAAATCCAAAGTATCTTAAGCACAGACCCAAATATTCCATTTCTAACACAGAGCTTCACTTTTAACAAAGAGACATAACCAGTTACAGAAGCAGTAGATAGAACAGGCCTAAGGTTTTAAGTAGTCGTTTATTGAAGCCACCCCAATCCAATATCTTACCTAATCAACTTATTTAGTACTCTGGAAATATTCACACCCTAGAAGGATGCATCACATGCCTTTCTTTCGCTGCATAAAAAAGGACTGAGTATACTCAGGCAGAAATAATAGAATGATTATAGATCTGGAATGATTCCCTTAAAACACTCTATGCATAAAATATCTCTTAAGAGTCTACAAGTCAACTATATAAATACCCAAATTTGAAGCTCTTTTATATAGAGCATAACTGTTTATGGTGCAATATATAACAGAAAGTTATGTGACATGGAAAATTTCAGAATAATCCAATCTGGTGTGATAAAGGTAAATTTTTTCCTTTCAGTTTTGTATTTTCTTTTTTTTTTTTAATATACTTATTTTTGTGTGTTTTGCCTGCACGGAAGTGCATCAGTGTATGCAGTGTCCACAGAAGCCAGAAGAGGGCGTCGGACCCCCTAGAACTGGAGTTACAGATGTTTGTTAGCTGCCTCATCCACGTGGGTGCTGGAAACCAAATCTAGTTCCTCTGCAAAACCAGCCAGGGTTCTTAAACGCTGAGCCATCTCTCCAGACCCTTTTGGAATCCTTAATGTTTTCAGTGAGTTTCCAAAAATCTTACTACTTATTGGGTTTTTAAAAGATTTTTAATTTTTTTATTTTATGTATAAGAGTATTTTTCCTATAAGTATATAAGTGAACCGTGCAAGCCTGGCGCATGTAGAGGCCAAAAGAAGATTGTTGGATCCCCTGGAACTGGAGTTAAGGATGGGTCTTAGTCTCGTAAGGATGCTGGGAACCCAGGTCCTCTGGAAGAGAAAGTGCTCTTAATTGCTGAGCCATCACTCCAGCCCCATTGTTGGTGGTTTTTTTACTTAAATAAAAAAAACTAAACATAGGCTGGTATACATCTTTAATCCCAGCACTCCAGGGAAGGAAGATCTCTGTGAGTTTGAGACTGGTCTGGTCTACATAGTGAATTCCAGGCCAGCCAGGACTCCAACGTGAGTGACTTTGTCTAAAAAACAAACAAAAATAAAAAACCCCTAAACACCCTTTTCTTTGTTTTAATATTTATTACTTTTATTTTATGTGTATGAGTGTACTGCCAGCATGTGTGCAATGCCCACAAGTCAGGAGGAGGTGTTGGGTCCCCTGGAACTGGAGTTATGGACAGTTGTTAGCCACTATGTGGGTGCTGGGAACTGAACCCAGGTCCTCTGCAGCCCCTTAAACCCTTTTCTAACTCTCAACTCAATCTTACAGTGTGAGTGCACTCTAGGCGGTCCTCCATCTCTTTATGACCTTTTCTTCTAGATGGTCTTAAGTCACTTCCAAGGTTCCAGGTGCCAACTATAAACTGATGATATCAAAGTTCTACTAAACATCTGCACCTACACACTTATAAACTGATGATATCAAAGTTCTACTAAACATCTGCACCCACACACTTCACATTTAAGTACCTGCCCAACAAGTCAACCCATTTTGGGGCTTTTCTCCTTGTCCAATATCAATGCAACACTTTTTTTTTTTTTTTTTTTTTTTTTTTTTTTGGTCTTTTTGAGACAGGGTCTCCTTGCAACCCCTGCTGGCCTGGAGCTTACTATGTAAACCAGGCTGGCCTTGAACTCAGAGATCCGCCTGCCTCGGCCTCCCAAGTGCAGGGGTTAAAGGCGTATGCCACCACACCCAGCGGGCCCCACCACGACTGGCCAATCCAACACTTTCAACAGCCCAAGCCAGAAATTTATTATCCATAGTCTCCCTTTTTTCTCTCCCCCTATCAATTGGTCATCAAACTCAAGCACTGTAATCTTGGCCTCTCCTATACTCTCTTTTTTACTAACTGGTCTCCTTCCCATCCCTCCAGCACCCCAATCCATCTTCTACAACACTTCCAAATAAGTCTTTCAGACACATCCATAAATGTAGCTCCTCTGGATAAAATTCCACCCGTGATGGTTGTCAGATAAAATTCAAGACACAGCGTGGCAGAGAACTCCCTCAGCAGCTCCTGAGGAGCTCCCCTAGGGCCCCTCTCGTTTCTCACCACCTCACTCATCAACGACCGGGAAACAGTTCTCCAAACACATCACTCTCCCTGGCCACCCCCGAAACTTTGTCAAGATTTAGAGCGGGCTTCCCAAACACCTCCGAGTTCACGCCTGGCTACTGGTTTTACACATCTACCTAGACTTGATCAAGATTCAAGCCCAGCCACCCCAAATTCCCATATGCTTTGAGGCCCCCCACCATCCAAATCGCTGAGTATACACTTCATCCTAAGCAGTCAAACAGTAGTATAACGGGCTCTCAAGAAATTATGAATTCCGTGGGACTTCGTCCGTCATCTACATCTCAAGTGCCCAACACAGCACCTGAGGCGCTGAAAACTAAACATACATGCCATTTCTGTCACTGGGAAGGACACAGATCACGGGAGCCCAGGAAAGTGGGGTAAAAGGAGCCTGGAGGGCAAAGTTCGCCTCAACAGTCTCGCTCCGCTCAACCCGGACAAGTGACAGTTTCAGCAAGCAGAGGTGCGCAGCTGGGGACAGGACCGTTCACTGAGGCTGTCAGTCAACCTTGGATCCCAGGAATCCGCAAACCCGAGCCGGCCCGCTTCCCGCCCGCCTCCCGCGCTTCCCGCGCCCGGACCCCGCAGCCTCACTTCTCCACATCCGCCGACTTCATGATGTGGGTCTTGGCGGCCGTCAGCTTCCAGGGCCCGAAGGAGAAGTCTTGGTGGCTGCTCTGGAAGCCGTGGATCATCATGGCCGAGACGGAGCCGCGGGGTCACACGGAGCAAGCAGCGGCAGTCACGGCCAGCAGTCACGGCCCAGCCTCCCTGTAGCGCAGCCCCTCGGCGCGGCCGTTACCATCCCGTTCCCGCCCCCTGCCGCCGCAGGACCGCCCTTCCGCCTCCTCTTCCGCTTCTCCGCGTTTTGCTTCCGGGACCAGCTGCTAGTGCTGCGTGACCCAGGACCTACGTGTAACGCTGCTGGGCGGGGCCTCCGTCCCAGGGGGTGTGGCCAAGGGGCCGCTCTCTGCATGCTTTGGGTGACGTCAGCTCAGAGTACCGTGTGATGCGAGGGTTTAGGTTGTTGTGCTGGGCCGGCTGTGTTGTCCCTTACAGATTTCTCCAGGCGGTGTAGTTGCACCGTGTGTTTATAAGTCGTAGTGAGAAACTTCCCAGCGGTTTTCTGTTGAGGCCAAAAAGTGGCGTTTAGGAAGCCGAGCACCAACATAATATAGTCGGAGCCTTCGAGTTGACTGATAACTGACTACACAGTGCGGCTCAGGAATAGACCATTTCCCTAGCATGCACGTGAGACCCTATATTTTGTTCTCAATACTGCGAAAAGAAAAAGGGAAAGAAAAAAAAGAACCTTAATATATTTAAATATTTTTCATGGTCTAGCTGCTCCTTGAACACCAGTATAGTGGAAACCCAATGCCTCATCTACGTTTGCAGTGCAACTGTGTGCATCTTTGGGCAAAGCACAACTGATTATTTTAGGCCTCTGCTACCTCAAAATGAGATGGTTTGATGTTGGAGCACCCACCTCTCAAAACTGTGTACCTCCTCTATTCCAACATCTTAGTACTACTACCCACGTTCCACTTAGCCATACATTGAATCTGGCAACCTTTTAAAAATGTGAATTCGCCAGGCCCTGTGCCTTGTACTGAGCTGGAATCATCTGCCTAGTGCCGATGCATTGTCTCTGAAAGACTGCACAAACCTCAGAGGTGGATTGAATCACTTCATCCTGTGACCAAGGTTGATTTTCGTCAATTTCACTTAACACTGGTGAGACTCCAGATAAATATCAAAAACTCGGGTCGTCTATTGGTCAAACTTTTTTTTTTACAAATAGCACTCATAGCTTTCCAGTTAGCAAAGACTGACAATGGGATTATAAGACATTCAAGGATAGCAAGCAGGGCCATCTGCCCTTAAAGTATGTTTCTGCTTCTGGGGTAACAGGCCACTGGTTTGCTTAATCAGTCATTTTATATCTTAGTCTAAGTTGTTTTATTATAAACTTTTCTACAAGTAAATCTTGACAGAGAAGTGCCAGCCACCCTATTCAGAACCGAGGATTTAGTGCTTTCTAAACCTACCTTCTCAAAACATCCCTTTCTGAAATTTTCCTAGACAGAATATAAGACAACTTACTCTTATTTACTCAAATTTTAAAATCTAACAAGCCTGTTACCTCCCATCCAATAATTTGTTGGAAGACTTCAAGACTAATTTAGTTTAAGGTATAAGGAAATGAAGCCGGGCATGGTGGTGCACGCCTTTAGTCCCAGCACTTGGGAGGCAGAGGCAGGTGGATCTCTGTGAGTTCGAGGCCAGCCTGGTCTCCATAGTGAATTCAGGTCAGCGGCCGGAGACCCTGTCTCAAAAAAAAAAAAAAAAAAAAAAAAAAGAAGATATAAGGAAATGAATTTCTCAGGGAAACTTCAAGCACTTACACTTTAGAAAGAGATAACTCTGTCATGGCAGCATATTTTCAGTACCTAACTTAAGTGCATCTATGGAGCAACTGTTTCACAGAGCTGATTCTTGGGATAGAGTAATACCTAGAATGTGAGGGAGGAAAAGGATGTCATGTGTGTCACTAAATCAAACCATTTGCTGTGCAAATCTGTCAAGACTCAATGCTGAAAGCATCCAACTAACCAGTGGATTACTAAGTAGTTATCAAATTTACACATTCAACCTTTTAAATAATATATTTTTATTTTCTGTGTATGAGTGTTTTGTCTGCTTGTATTTAAGTGCACCAAATGCATGAATACCTGTGGAGGCCAGAAGAGGGTGACAGATCCCTTGGAACTAGAGCTGCAGATGGTTGTCAGCCACCATTTGGGTGCTGGGAACAGAGCTCCTGTCCTATAAAAGAGCAAGCAAGTGCCCTTAACCAGTAAGCCATCTTTCCAACCCCAACATTCAATCTCTTTTGTAGTACCTAGTATACTACTAGAAACTTCTTTAGGTACTAAGAATACAGAAGTGAATAAAACATATAAGATCTGTTTCATCTTGAAACTATAATGGGGAAGATATGTAAACAAACACAGAAGTAAACACACTAAAAAATGTTTAGAGTTTCAGATATTCGTAAATTCTGTGCAGAACATTAAATGAATAGAGTAAGAATGTGGGTGATAAACTGGTGTAGACAAGAGCTCCAAGGAGCACTTTCTGTGAATGTTACTCTCGAGCTGATAAGAGGGAAGATCTCATGAGAAAAATCTGGAGAAATAACACTCCCAACAGAGAAAGCACCGGGTATTCAGGTCCAATGGACCAATAGGCATGCCATGTTTTAGGGAGAGCAAGAAGGTCAATGTGGCTGGAGTGCATGGAACTGAGAAAAGTTCAGAGAGGCAGACAAAGGCTAGACCATGTCAGTTTTGTAAGGCATGGTTTATTCTCCAACTACTTCATCAAATTAATTTATCATTTACAAAAACTTTTGTAGAAATCATGAAGGAACTTAGTGTTTTACTAAATAATTTGATTTATGTTTTGCAATAGGTGATTAAAGGTCACTGTTTATATGAGTGAGCATCATGGGCACTAGTGTTTCCAAAAGGTGATGTACACGCAAAATTCACTAGAGTGGAGTGCCTCCTGTTTCCAAGTGTATTGATTTTTTACTTCTATTTCTTTGTATTCTTTATGCACGCATGTTGAATGTATGACATATGCATGTAAATATAGGGTTTATTATATAAGATTTAAAATAAATCATGACATTCATGTTCAATTTTCAGCAGATGCTAATGGCATGTTATCAATAGACTGTGGAGCAATTGGCATAATTGAAGACAGTAAGCTGGGCTAAAGAGAAGAGGACAGATAAAGGAGAGGACTAAGTGACTGAACATAGAGAACAAATATCCTGTGTGTGGCCTGATGATCACAATTACCAAAAGCAAAGAGAGAAATGTGCAAGGAGAGAAGTGGGATTTGCTGAGAACGAGTCTGTGAAAATTGTCTTAAATCTGCTTGGACCCCTTTGATCCCCAACATATGAAACTTCACACAGAATGCACATAAACAATGGATATGAATGTCTACAGTGGCTACCAACACTTCTGAATGAATGGGCTTGGTCCT
This sequence comes from Nannospalax galili, assembly GCF_000622305.1. NCBI lineage: Eukaryota > Metazoa > Chordata > Mammalia > Rodentia > Spalacidae > Nannospalax > Nannospalax galili. The sequence goes on from NW_008360313.1 coordinate 2,390,395, forward strand.
TTAAAAATCAGCATTCAGGGCTGGAGAGATGGCTCAGCAATTAAGAGCACTGGTTGTTCTTGCAGAAGACCCGGGTTCAAATCCCAGAACCTACATGGCAGCTACGCATGTATTGCCTGCATGTATGTAAGTATATTGTGCATGTATGTAAGTGTATAAGTGTATTGCCTGCATGTATGTAAGTGCACCCATGTCATGCAGTGCTGCAGTGGTCAGAAGAGGGTGTTGGATTCCCCTGGAACTGGAGTTAAGGACGGTTTGTAGCCGCCATGTGGGGACTGGGACTCGAACCTGGGTCCTCTGCAAGAGTAGTCAGTGCTCTTAACCGCTGAGCCATCTCTCCAGCCCCTAAAAAAAATATTTTAAAAAATCAGCATTCAACTATACACTCCATCAGTTGTAATTTGATTTAAGTGTCCATACTGCAGCAGGCAGATTTGGAAATAGATAATAATTTGACTGAATTGCCCATCTACAAGCTTTCATATAACACTTGACTTCTCCCCTTTATTCAAAAGGTTCCAGGTTTTGTGAACTGATTTAGATCTGGGAATTAAGAAAGGGTCATGATTCCATTGATGACTCAAGTTTTTGTTCACTCCGAGTTGTGTTGGTAATACAGGTAAAATAAAACCTTAGCCTGAATATTTCTGACCCAGGGTCCCATCGTCAATTGCCCCTGCCCAAGGTCTCTGTGGATTGATTCATTCTGTCCTTGATTCCTATTATAGTTACTCTATTCACATTGCCTTTGGAAAGTAGAGCATCTCAGCATCTCCATGGAAATGCAGGGGTTCATTCTGAATTATGGAGGATTGTCTACTTTCATTCCTGGCCTACAGAGGCTGGCCACTGAAGCACTTCACAAGGAACCTGGTTCCCCTTTCACTAATGCATTTTATTGTAAAAGTTACATTATCTAAACCTGACAGGTAACTGAGCAAATTATATGTAATAAAATCAATTCCAACATTTTTTGTTTGCTTTATTTTGCTTTCTTTGAGAAAGGATCTCAGGAAGCCTCGACTTGTTTTGAACTTGACGTGTAGCCAAGGATGACCTTGAACTCTTGATCTTCATGCTTCTGCCCCCTAAGTGCTGAGGTTACAGGAATGCACTACCAAGCCTGGCTCCATTCCAACATTCTTATCACCTGATCTCTTTTTTAATTCTACATTCAATCCAGGGAAATTTGTATCTCTAGATTTTCCAGCATAGATCATGGCTGAGTTTAGGTTTCAATCATCAGTCCTAGCTGTTCATACCATCACATTGAGTCGAGAATCTCTCTGAAGTACAGCATATTAATATGTTCACTTTGCTCTAAAATTACATTTCTCCCTCTTCAGACCTGCAATGTTATATTTTATTTCCATACTTGTTTCCTGGAATTTTGCCAACAAAAATTAGCAATATAAGCCAGGTGTGGTGGCACATACCTGTAGTCCAGCACTTGTGAGGCAGAGACAGGTGGATCTCTGTAAGTTCAAGGCCAGCTTGGTCTACATAGTGAGTTCCAGGCCAGCTGGGGCTACAGAGAGACCCTGTTTCAAAAAAGATAAAAAAAAATAGCAATATAATGTTATTCTCTTTCTGTTAAAAAATTATCTGCCTAGATTTGAGAATACAGTTCTACATTTAGAAGCAATGAGAAGAACTAGATGTGGGACACTGTGATGATAAACCTTGATTATCAGTTCAACTGGGATTGAGAGATGTACAGGAGCTTAGTAAAGTACATCCTTGGGTGTGTCTGTGGGAATGTTTCCAGAGATTATTCACTAAGAGGAAAAGACCTGCCCAAATATTGGCTGTATTGTCCAATAAACTGGTAGTCTGGATGCAATTTAAAGATGAAGAAGAAAGAAACCCATTGCTACACTTACTCTTTTTTGTCTCTCTGCTTCCTGTCTGCCATGAGGTGAGTAGCCTCTGCCACACACTCCTGCTGCCATGACCACCTGCCTCGCCTCAGGGTCAACACAGTGAATCCAGCTGACCATGGACTAACACCTCTGAAACTGCAAGCCAAAATAAATCTTTCCTCCTTTAAACTGTTTCTCTCAGGTATTTGTCATGTTGATGGAAAAGTCTGAGTGTCATTGACACAAGGAGAACTGGCATCCTCTGAAAATTAGCTACCTCAGTGAAGGTACCCCAAAGTCTTCAGTCAAATCAGAAGTAACCTCATAAGACAAAGGGGGATGGAAGATTCAGGATCATGGTATTTGGTCTTCCCTACTCTTACTACCCCAACTCTAAATTTCCCACTCAGCCTAATAAATCTCATACATTTGCATAAGAAGTTTGTAATTCTGCAACATGAACCTGTGAAATCAGCAATCTGTCAGACATAATAATTTTATTTTATGCTAGCTTTATGGTTATATGAGGTTGGAGATACAATTGGCAGTGATAGACACTTCCTAATTTTCTGGCTTATAACACACTAGGCAAGGATTTAAGTTATATAGTCTATTTGTTTAGTGGTTCCCATGAAATTTAATGCTTAGTTAACAAAATCTTTTATTTGTATTATTGATCTGTTCTCAAACACTATAATATCCTTTCACTTTGATCACTCATCTCACTTTGTTATTCTTCCATGTATTAAAAAAAAAAAAAATCTACTCAGGGCTGGAGAGATGGTCCAGTGGTTAAGAGCACTGACTGTTCTTGCAGAGAACCCAGGTTTGTGTCCCAGCACCCACATGGCAGCTAACAACTGTCTAGCTCCAGGGGATCTGATGCCCTCTTCTGGCCTCTGTAAGCACTGCACAACACGGGTGTACTTACATACATGCAGGCACATAAAATAAACACACACAAAATTAAAAAATAATAAATCTTTGAAAGGAAATGTGCTTATCTTAAAGAAAAACAGAGGAGATAGTGGTTTAAAATCTTCGTTGTGGCCTTAAGTAACCCAGGTCAAAGAAAATCTATTGCCAACATTGGGTAGAGGTAGCAGTCTTGTGAGGGGCCAGTGGACCCTTGGGAACAACAAAACAGTATAGCAGTTCACAGGGAATTTACCAGGGGCCCTAGAAAGTTCTCCAGGAATTAAATGTCTAAAAGACTTCTCCCTAGCCGGGCATGGTGGCACACACCTTTGATCCCAGCACCCGGGAGGCAGAGGCAGAAGGATCTCTGTGAGTTCAAGGCCAGCCTGGTCTA
>NW_008360313.1:2393654-2403742 GCF_000622305.1 Nannospalax galili
GATCATACAGAAAAACATGTTATCCAAGGGAGTATCTTAAGGGAATTACTTTTTGGTTGGGACTAGGAGAAATGGGTTTCAAGCTAATGCTAGCAAAGGTGTTTGCATTCAAGAATTTGGAATTACTTCAGGGAATTATGAGGAGACAGGAAACAAATCGGGGGTGGGGGTGGCATGGGATGGGACACCCAGGGACTGGAAAGCCTAAAGTGTAGTCAGTCCTATACAGTGTAACTCTACCCTGCCATCATTCCTGGTCTCTTTTCTTTCCCTCCCCCACACCTTCCCCTCTGCCTGTGCTTCTTGGTCTCTTTCTAAATCGGCTCACACTCTTTGTTTGTATGAGGCCCCTGAGTTTCCTTTCTAGTCAGTATCTTGACAGCCCTATCTCTTGGTCACATCTCAGATTCCTAGCAGAGGGTGTGGTAGCACATACCTTTAATCCCAGCCAGCACTTGGGAAGGAGAGGCAAGCCAATCTCTGTGAGTTCCCAGCCAGCCAGGACTACATAGTGAGAGCCGGTCTAAAACAAACAACAAAAACAAGGCATTTGCTCCCTACCTCCAGTATCTCTCAGTGTGAGCTCTGTGCTAATTTGGGAAGGAATAGAAAGATTCTATTATTATGCTGCTAGTACAGGCAAGCCTAGGGGATAAGGAGAGGGCAGAGAAATAGTAACAGATGAGAAATGAAGACATTAAAAAAGAAGTTATGACCCTGTCTCAAAAAGACGAAAAAAAAAAGTTATGAAATTTGATCTCTATGTACTTTTCAGGTGTGTGTGTGTGTGTGTGTGTGTGTGTGTGTGTGTGTGTGCGTGTTTGTAGCCAAAAGCAGATCTGATATGGAAGCAGAACACAGAACTCTGGCAGTGTTTAAGAACTCACAAAAACAATGGGCAAAGTAAGCATTAGGGTATATCTAGGTGTAGTGGAACTGTAGTCCAAAGTCAAAGTTAAAACTGTTATCTGTAGCTGGGCGTGGTGGTGCTTGCCTTTGATCCCAGCACTTGGGAGACAGAGGCAGGTGGATCTCTGTGAGTTTGAGGCCAGCCTGGGCTACGTAGTGAGTTCCAGGCCAGCTGGGGCTACAGAGAGACCCTGTCTCAAAAACACCAAAAACAAAAAACAAACAAAAAAACTGTTATCTGTAGAGTCACAATATAGACAAAACAATAGAATATCATAAATCAGAACTCCTAAGTCTTTTATACTCATACCCTAACATACACATATTTGGATTATGACAAACTATCTTTGGAGTATCCACCTGCTCAAACACTTCTCTCTTTCTTTTTTGTTTCATTTTGTTTTGGTCTTTTTTGAAATAGGATCTCCCTGTAGCCAGAGCTGACCTGGAACTCTCTATGTAGACCAGGCTGGACTCAAACTCACAGAGATCCACCTGCCTCTGCCTCCCAAGTGATGGGATTAAAGGTGTGTCCCACCACACCCACCTTAAACATTTCTTTTTTACTAGGATGCAGGTGAGTTCTCACCTGACTGGAAAGCTACTGGGCCAGGAGACAGGAGCCACCATCTGTGTAGCCTCACCACTGTCCCCAGCTCTGGCTGTGATCAATTCTTTCAAAACTTGGTGACTTATAGTGGAGATCACCCCTGGAGTCAAGAGAATTATTTGCGTTGATATTTTTGTCTTTGACGTTACTTTGGCATTAAATTTTATTCCAAGCAATGGGTTTCTGGTCAGAATACAGGTGCTGTGAAAACCACCACTAACTCAAAGCCAAAATAGGAAAGGAAAAGACTTACTTCAACATTGTGGTCATTGGACACATAGATTCAGGCAAGTCCACCACTACTGGTTACCTGATCTACAAATGTGGTGAGATCAACAAACAAACCATTGAAAAATTTGAGGAGGCTTCTGAGACGGGAAAAGGCTCATTCAAGTATGTCTGGGTTTTGGACAAAATTAAAGCTGAGTGTGAGTGTGGTATCACTATTGACATCTCCCTGTGGAAATTTGAGACCAGCAAATATTATGTGACTATCATTGATACCCCAACACACAGAGAGTTTAGCAAAAACATGATTACAAACACATCTGAGGCTGACTGTGTTGTCCTGATTGTTGCTGCTGGTGTTGGTGAATTTGAAGCTGGTATCTCCAAGAATGAGCAGACAGGTGAGCATGCCCTTCTGGCTTTCACATTGGGTGTGAAACAGCTTATTGTTGGTGTCAACAAAATGGATTCCACTGAGCCACCCTATAGACAGAAGAGATAGGAGGAAATTGTTAAGGAAGTGTATTGGTCACTTTTCTGTTGCTGTGATAGAAACACTGACCCAAGCAATTTATAGAAGGAAGGGTTTATTTGAGCTTACAGTTCCAGGAGAATTACAGTCCGTCATGGCAGGTGGCATGGTGGCTTGGAGGTGGCTCGAGCAGGAGCAGCAGAAGCTAAGCTCTCACATCATCAGGCAGGCACAAGAAGCAAAGAGCAACTGGAGATCCAGGAAGGCTTAAGAACTCTCTAAGCCCACCCCTAGTGATGTGCTTCCTCCAGGATAGCCATACCTTCTAAAACTTCCCAAAACAGTGCCACCATCTGGGGACAAAATGTCCAAATACTTGGAGCCTATGGGGGACATTTTCATTCAAACCATCACAGGAAGTCAGCACCTACATTAAGAAAATTGGCTACAGCCCTGACACAGTAGCATTTGTGCCACTCTCTGGTTGGAATGGTAACAACGTGCTGGAGCCAAGTGCCAATATGCCTTGGTTCAAGGGATGGAAAGTCACTTGTAAGGATGGCAGTGCCAGTGGAACCAAACTGCTGGAAGCTTTAGACTGTATCCTACCACCAACTTGTCCAACTGGCAAGCCTCTGTGACTGCCCCTCCAGGACGTCTACAAAAGTGGTGGTATTGGTACTGTCCCTGTGGGCAGAGTGGACACCAGTGTTTTTAAACCTGGCATAGTGGCTACCTTTGCTCCAGTCAATGTCAAACTGAAGTAAAGTCTGTTGAAATGCACCATGAGGCTTTGAGTGAAGCTCTTCCTGGGGACAATGTAGGCTTCAATGTAAAGAATGTGTCTGTCAAAGATGTTCAACGTGGTAATGTTGCTGGTGAGGGCAAAAATGACCCACCAATGGAAGCAGCTGGCTTCACTGCTCAGGTGATTATCCTGAACCATCCAGGCCAAATTAGTGCTGGCTATGCCCCTGTGCAGGATTGTCACACAGCTCACATATCTTGCAAGTTTTCTGAACTTAAAGAAAAGATTGAGGGGCTGGAGAAATGACTCAGCGGTTAAGCACACTGATTGTTCTTGTAAAAGACTGGGGTTTGAATCCTAGCACCCACATGGTAGGTAGTGACTGTCCATAACTCCAGTTCCAGGGGATCCAACGGCCTCTTCTGTCCTCTGTGGGCATTGCACGACATGGGTGCACTTATATGCAGGCATAATACTCATACACATAAAATGAAAATAATAAAATATTTTTTAAAAAGAAAATATTGATCACCGTTCTGGTAAGAGCTGGAAGACGGCCCTAAATTCTTGAAATCTGGTGATGCAGCCATTGTTGACATGGTTCCAGGCAAGCCCATGTGTGTTGAGAGCTTCTCTAATTATCCTCCTCTGGGTCATTTTGCTGTTCATGACATGAGGCAGACAGTTGCTGTGGGTGTCATCAAAGCTGTGGACAAGAAGGCTGCTGGAGCTGGCAAGGTCGCCAAGTCTGCCCAGAAAGCTCAGAAGGCTGAATGACTATTATCCCTAATACCTGCTACCCCAGCCTTAATCAGTGGTAGAACGGTCTCAGAACTGTTTGACTCAATTGGCCATTTAAGTTTAATAGTAAAAGACTGGTTAATGGTAAAAATGTTCATAAAACCTTCAGAAGGAAAGGAGAATGCTTTGTAGACCATTTTTTTGTGTGTGTATGACAGTTTTAAGTCTTAGTTTTTAAAATCAGTACTTTTTTATGGTAACAACTTGACCAAAAATCTGTCACAGAATTTTGAGACCCATTAAAACAAGTTTAATGAGAAAAAAAAATTTTTATTCCATAAACATTGTGATGCTGTGCTGTGTATTTATAATACATACACACATTGTGAGGACGGATTTAAGTGTGTGTGTGTCGTGGAATCATAGCAAATGTGTTGATGGAACTTAGGTAAATAGCCTATTTTAGAACCATGTATAAAGAGAAACAGATGTACTGTATCATTGTTAACATAATTACTGTCAAGTAATGAAGTCACTGAATACTTCGTAGAGAGTGGTTTTATTTTGTATAAATGAGCATTCACTTGGGGACTTAGGAAAATATAAACACACACATTATTCAAATGTTAATTTAAGGTTTTGAGTAAACCACTGACCTTACTAATTCCTTGTAAGACACGTGCATTAAATGCCTTTTATAGATAGAGGCTCTGGTAAAGGACAGACTTTGGTATGTGCTCTTTAATTCAGGTCATCAAAGTACTAAGCTATAAAACTTCAGTAGATGAACAAAATATTAAAGGAATTTTTATATGCTGATTTCTGAAGATAATACTGAAGCAGATAAACCAGGGATTAGAAAACAGCTATGAGGGAAACACAGATTGAAACAAAATCAAGCAGAACAATGACAGGAATTTGTGCTGGTTTTGATCTTTCTTTTCCTTGTTTTTTGTTTGTTTTTGTTTTTGTTTTTGTGGGGGCCGGGGAAGAGTATTAAAGAAACAAGTAATTTCTAAACAGGGAACTTGAATGAAAAAGAACAATCTTTCTGAAATCATAAACTTAAGTTAAAAATTTGGAGATAAAAACAATTAGAGGCATAGTGGTTCAGGCCTTTAATCCTAGCACTCAGGAGGCAGAGGCAGGCGGATCTCTGTGAGATTGAGGCCAGCCTGGTCTACATAGTGTGTCAGCTGGGGCTCCAGGGAGACCCTGTCTCAAAAAACAAACAAAAACAAAAACAAAAATAAAAAACAATTATAGAAGGCTGGGGAGATTACTCAGCAGTTAAGAACACTCTTGCAGAAGACCTGGGTTCGGTTCCCAGCATTCATGTGTGGCTAACAGCTATCTGTAATTCCAGTTCCGTTCCAAGGGACCTGACACCCTCTTCTGGCCTCTGTGGGCAATTCATGGCCTGTGTGCACTTATACACATAAATAATACATTCACACACATAAAATAAATGTATTTTTTTAAAACATTCAAAACTTAATTAGAGATAAGAAAGGGCAAGTAGAGGTAGAATGCAGACAGACAGGGCTGAATCTAACAGGCTTCTCATGGCGGTGGCCTCTCCCATGATGAACAGAAGCAGGGGGCCATGCATGTTGGGGTAACTGTGAGCCTGGAGGGAGAACCCCATCCCTGGAGTGTGAGTTCCATGACTGATGTTGAAAGGAAGAAAAGAGACCAAAAGAAAAGAAAAGGAGAGGAAAATAGAATAAGAAAAAGGAAAAGAAGGGAAGGAATCCCAAGGCATCATCACTGTCACGTGACCAAGCTCAGCAGAGAGAAAAGATCAGGCTTTGCTACATTGATCCTTCAGCATTTGCCTTGAACTAGGAAAAGTGCAAACAGGCCCTTGGAGAGGAACTTCAGCAGTTAAAGAATTAGGCTGCCTGGGTCAAGTCTTGGCTTCCCACTAGCTATCTGTGATGTGGCCGCTACCATATTTTGTTTTCTTATCAATAGTATGCCTCAAGGTAGTTTTGAAAAGATTAAATAAAAAAAGAAAAGATTAGATGAGATAATATCTACATGTACCTAACCCAAACGAGGGCACTGGGTTTCTGGTTCTGTCACTGTCCATCTTCTCATGAACCTAGAGCTAGCCTGGTACCACCAGCCCCTAAAATTCTCCTGTCTCTGACCCCGAAGTCCTGGAGTTACTGTCATGGAACTGTATCCAACTTTTTAAAAAAATATTTTATTTATTATTTTATGTGTATGATTGTATTGCCTGCATGTATGTGAGTGCACCCATGTCATGCAATGCCGCAGAGGTCAGAAGAGGGCTTAGGGTTCCCCTGAAACTGGAGTTAAGGATGGTTCGTAGTCGCCATGTGGGTACTGGAAATTGAACTCAGGTCCTCTGCAAGAGCAGTCAGTACTCTTAACTGCTGAGCCATGTCTCCAGCCACTCCCCCCCTTTTTTAAATATGTATGTGTGTATTGGCTGCATGCAAGTGCGACCGTGTCATGCAATGCCCACAGAGGTCAGTAGAGGGTGTCCCTGAATCCCTTAGGATTCCCTGGAACTGGAGTTGTGGACAGTTGTTACCTGTCATGTGGATGCTGGGATTCAAACCTGGGTCTTCTGCAAGAACAGCCAGTGTTCTTAACCACTGAGCCATCTCTCCAGGCCCTGTATCCAACTTTTTATGTAGGTTCTGGGGATCTGAACTCAGGTCCACATGTTTGCACAGAGAGTGCTCTTACGTTTTTACTAGATCTACCCAGTCTAGAGGTCATTTAAAAAATATTTTATCTATTATTTTTATTTTATGTGTATGAGTGTTATGCCTTCATGTAGGTAAGTGCACTCGTTGTCGTGCAATGCCTGTGGAGGGCAGAGAGGCTGTCAGATCCCCTGGAACTGGAGTTACAGACAGTTGTTAGCTGCCATGTGGATGCTGAGAATCAAATCCGGGTCTTCTGCAAGAACAGTCAGTGTTCTTAACAGCTGAGCCATCTCTCCAGCCCCTGAGGTCAGTTTTTTAATAAATATAATTCTTTAATTAAGATTAAAAACTTACATGGTAGATGGTTCAGTGATTAAGAGTACTGGCTATTCTTGCAAGGGACCCAGGTTCAGTGCCCAGCATCCACATGGCAGTTCAAAACTGCCTGTAAGCTCCAGGGGATCATACGCCTTCTTTTGGCCTCTTCAGGCTCCTGTACACATGTAGTGCACATAAACTCACACAAGCAAACACAAATAATTAATTAATTAATAATTTTTAAAGAAATATAAACTTACAATTAATTTTTGTGTGGTATTGAGGCTTGAACCTAGGGCCTCCTTCATGCTAGGCAGACCACAGAGGTTATCTTTTTTTTTTAATGTGTATGAGTGTTATGCCTGCAAATGCACACAGGTCATGCAATGCCTTCAGAGGTCAGAAGAGGGCATCAGATCCCCTGGAACTGAAGTTACAGATGGTTGTTAGCCAATCATGTGGGTGCAGGGATTCAAACCAGGGTCTTCTGCAACAGCCAGTGCTTATGTATGGGAGAATAAGAGCTGGCTCTGCACAAACACAGGTAAAATGACCCAGACCTGACCTGAAAACAGTTTGTCCAATCTTCTGAGTCATAATAGTAAAGACAATCAATAAAACACTTGCCTTTACATCTTGATGATGTGGTTTCATCTCTCTCATGTGCCACACAGAACCAAACTGCAGCTTTGCAGGGCTGATTTACACAGTCTGTGCTACTAGGTCCAAACTCTCCTTTCTACTTCCTGAGGTCCGTCTATTGCCACACACCCTCTCTTCCTTTCCAAATAACTTCCAATTCTCCATTAATTTCTCCACTAAGGTAAACCTATTGTCAAAATTCTTCAAATTCCCCCAAATTCCTCTTTAAGGGCAAAGACATTTTTCTTACTCATATTTGTGTCCCTAAACTTACAACAGTCACTCACCAACAGTTCCTAGAAATAGATGATCTAGTGCTTAGTGAATTGTGGAAAGGGCCAAGCTGGGGATTAAAAGGTCCCATAGGGTCAAGGCAGGGAGTGTGCTGGAGGCCCAGGGAGATAGGCATATCCCCTCGTGAAAAATCTAGCAATAGTCTAGATGGGGTGTTCTAATTTGTACAGTAACACAGCATGAAAAGATATAAAGAGGCAATACAACCACAGATCTAGCCACCGGACAACCACGGCTTCGAGGACCTAGTGCAGGGCTCTGGTTTCACAGGAGTGATGAGGAGAAGGCAGATCCTCATGCACAGAAAATTACTGTGCCAGGCAAGGAATGGCATCAAAGCATCCGACACAGAGGGTGAAAAGATGGCTCATTACTAAAGACAGACTCAGTCATGGGCAAGCAAGGGACAAACTCAGACACTGAGCTGAGACACTCACCTCCTATTCTTGCGTGGATTTGTTGGTCAAGCTCCTCAGAGCCCGAGAAAACTTGAGTCTTTGTTCCTTGCGACCACAGAGTTCAGTGGAAGGAAAGATCTTTACTACGGCCTTGAGTTTCCTTATCTACAACCTCTTTATCTTCAAAATAGTCACATACAGTATACAGACAGATGACAGGTTCTGGGGGAAGGGAGAATGCAGAAGAAATAGAGTAGGGTGAAAGAATTCAAATTTGGGGCACGGGAAAGAGGTGAACGAGGGGGGTGAGAATGTGACTTCTTCAGCAGACCAAAGGAGTCAGAAAAGAGGCCCTAGAAGGTTCAAGGGTTTTGAGGAGCTGAGGGGAACGTTGAGGTTGATTTTGTCTGAATTCTTTCTAGAAACAGAGAGCATTCCCTCTTCTCACTTATGGCACTACTTGGAAATAAAACAAGCTCATTAGTGAAGCAGAAATAGAAGTCAGCCATTTTCAAATGCTCACAAGGCTTCAAGGAAATGTATTGGTCATCTCAAGTTGCAGAATGAAAAATAGGTTCAGGGCCTAGAGAGATGGCTCAGTGGTTAAGAACACCTGCTGCTCTTGCAGAGGGCCCAGATTTATTTGTCAACACTACCAAAGAACAAAGGACATCTAGAGCTTCTGCTATGTTTAGAGAGTTCCAGATAAGAGGCCTGGATGCAGTCTGATATTTATATTAGTTGCAGTTGGTATAGAATGAAAACAATCACCATACGTTGATAGCTTAGAATTTTTTTTCTTTTTTTTTCCCTTTTTTTGAGATAGAATCTGGCTACATATCCCAGGTTGGCTCCAACCTTTTGATCCCCTTTGCATCCCCAGAGGCTGGGATGACAGATGTGGGCCACCATGCAACAGTATCATTAAGTTCTTTGTACAAGTTGCAATCACTGTAAGCAACACCATAGCCAATCATACAATCACTGTTGCTGGAAGCTACCTTATCCATGATCAGCTTTTTTCACTCATACAGTGCATGTTTGTTGAATATTTTCTGTGTGCCTGGAGCTATGCTGGGCACTGGTGATATGGAAGTGAATAGCAGATGTGGTGTTGGTTCTCAAACAGATATCGATGAACATGTTAAATGAACATATCAGTGAATATGTTAAAGAGTATAGAGGGTTATGAGATGCTCTAAGGAACCAAACCATGTGTGGAAAAAAATCACTTCATCTCCATGCAAAGATTTCTGCTTGAAAGAATGGGCACAAAAACTTTTTAAGGGCCTGGCAAGATAGCTCAGTAAGTAAAGCCCTTCCTGAACAAACATGAGGATCTAAGTTAGAATCCATGTAAAAGCCAGACGTGGTAGCACACACCTCTAATCCCAGTGCTCCTAATATGAGATGGGAACTGGAGTCAGAAGTCCTAGAAGCTTGCAGACCAGCTTTCATGCTGTATACAGCAGAAAACAGCAAGAGACCCGCCTTAAACAAGGGAAACAAAGTGGGAGGGGAAGATTGACACCTGAGATTGTCCTCTGACCTCCACAGGTGCATCATGGCGTGTGTGTGCCCTGGTACACAGTGTACACACACACACACACACACACACACACACAGAGTGATGGTATAACCATGATCCTATGCTGATGCCTTGGTTGAAGAAGAGATATTCTAAAGGGAGGTGTTTGTGTCCCTCCCTTTAGTTATCAGAATATCTATTGTTGGGGTTCTCTGTTATGCAAGTAGAAGTCTCTTCACGTCTGGATAGCTCTCGAGCTCAGAAAACCATGTGCTGCAGTTTCCTTCATAGCAGAGTGCCTTCCTGGCATCCTCCCTGACTCTTCTTTTACAGTGCTCGCCACAAATACATGCCCTCCAGCACAGGAGCTACCAGGTTTTAACCAGGTGTTGTCTGATAGCCTGATAGAAGCCCACCGCCCTATGTAAATGAGGCATCCTAAAAGTACCAATCAGCTAAGACTTCTTCTGCTGTCTCTACACTATAAATAGTCCTAGTTTTACCCCAATAAAG
>NW_008360313.1:2403763-2414407 GCF_000622305.1 Nannospalax galili
TCACTTAGACTCGGAGCTGGATCACTTAGACTTGGAGCTGGAGCTGAATCACTGAGATCTGAGCTGAGTCACTTGTCTTGAGCTGTAACACTAAATCCTGTGATCCAGTCTCCCCAGGGGGCGCTATTCCTCCGTTATCGGCCCACGGATACCCCAGCTTTCGCCGCCTCCGTGCCTCTTCCCTGTGGAGTTCCCTCGCAGGAACTCTGCAATCCTGAGGAAGGGTACAAGGGTGTAATAGAGGCGGGATTCCGACTAGATAATACTCTAGTAGAAGAGGAAGCTTTCCGCTCTAGAGAAGTGTGTAACTATCAGCTACAGCTAGCATCAGAGAAGTCTGCATACCTCACGTCTCCAGAGAGGCGCGGTGGGCCAGGCCCACCAGCAGCTAGCCAGTGGGACCAGAACCACGGCAGGAGAGTGCACGCACACCTGACCCTGGGCCACATCCAGAGTGAGTGCGCCCTGGAGCCCAGGCACGCTCCCCACATGGCTTGCGGCCAGGCCAGGACTAGCCAGGTGTGGCGGAGACCCCAGGGTGCCCGCACACACCACGCCAGGGGCCCAGCGACCCGCCCCATAATCTATCACTTCTGTATTCACTTATGAGTGCTGTCAACAGACATGTAGAAGTCTGTTGAGTGAAAAGATACAAAAGGCTTCCACTCTGCACATGACTAATTTTTCCTTCAGGAAAAGCTTCATTCTTGCCTTAAGGGGTAAGATTTTTCTTGAACTACTTAAGTGTAAAGACCTGAGTCTCTTTAACGTGTAAGAATTCAACTTCATAAACTCCAAGGAGGAGTAATGTATCACAGACATGAGGGCTGGAAGGCTTGGTATTTTATTTAATAATTTTGGGTTAGAACCTTAACTATCTTTGTGGCCCTTATCCACTGCAGGCTAAGGACTACACCAAATAATAGTGCAGGCTACCATGGGATTCCTGCAATGAACCAAGCAAAGTGATCATTAAGATTTGCCTCATTTCCCATCACTTCTAACATGCTCATCAATTGGATACCTCTCAAGTGACTAATGAGGTGATAGTTCAGATTTGTCTTCCCTATCTGTATCCCAATCTGAAGTCAAGATTGGATAAGTAAATAGGAGTGTGCTTGTCTAGCATGCATGAAGCTCTGGATTTGATCCCCAGCACTGCCTCTTGCTATGTAGTGAGGTAGAGTGGTTTAGGGGTGGGTGGAGACAGCTGTAGTCTACCCTGTTTCCATTGCAGGTACCTCCATTTCCTATGTGTTACAGATATAGTTTGAAAACCTTGAGGTTTTTTGAAATGCTGTTTTAGAGTAGAAAAACGGAGCCATCTGCTAGCCTTGGTGAGGCAGAAATCCACTCTAGCAGAAAGCATCCAGCAGCTGTCAGAGAAGGGAGCGTGGATGCTCAGAGCTGCTGCTCCTGGTGCCCTGGAAGAAGTCTCATCTGACCACCTCACAACGTTCATGTTCACAGTCACGTTCATGTTCACAACCTTCACCTTCACCTTCATCTTCACTTTGATAGAATATGTGAATTGCAGAAGAGCAACAACTCTTATTAGGGGAAGCCATAAATCCCTTAAAGCGACTAACTGGCCCTAAATTGCTGCTTGCCTTCTCTCTCACAGGTAAGGTCGTCTTGCTGCAGGAGACTGAAGACGAGCAGATCTCTGGGAATTCATCAGACCTTCAGTGCCAGATTGGGACTACTGAGACATCCAGCCTGGTTTACTGAGCAACTACCCCAGCCTCTCCACTGTGGTGAGCCATTGTTGGAGGCAGGATCTCTTTGTTGCTTGAAGCTATGCAAGGCAGGCTAGTGGCTGCAGGGCATTCTGTCTCCCGCTCCCATCTTGCTGTAGGAGTTCTGGGAGTACATGTTCTCTCTTTACGTTTGACATTGTCTTTACTGACCTGAGTATTTTCACCAAGGTTTTCATTTGCATTTCTAGATTTTTAGAGAAGTGTCTTCATTGATTAGCTGGATTTCTCCTTTGCCCTTTGGGAAATGCCTGTTCATGTGTTTGCCTCTATTTTATTCTCTCTCTCATCATCAGTTCTTTATGTTTCTGGATATTGGTCTTTTGTCAGTTGTTTATGCTGTAAATATTGTCTCCCACTTTTCAGCCAGCTTTTCACTTTCTTTATGGTTTCTTTAGGTAAGCAGATTTTTGAAAAAAATTGATTCTTTTATTTACCTCCTTCCCTCCCTCCTTTTCTCCCTCCCTCCCCTCTCCCTCCCTCCCTCCCTTCTCTCTCCCTCCCTCCCTCTCTCTCTTTCCTTCCTTCCTTCCTTCCTTCTTTCCTTCCTTCCTTCCTTCCCTCCCTCCTTCCTTCCTTCTTTCCTTTTCCCCAGCTGACCTGGAATTCCCTATGTAGATTAGGCTGGCCTCAATCTCACAGAGATCTGCCTGCCTCTGCCTCTGTTCTGATATTAAAGGTGTGCACGGACATGGCTTGGCTTACTGTTTCTTTTAAATATATCCTTTAAGAAATCTTTTCCTATGACAATATTCTACAGTATCTTTCTAGACCATTGTTATTTTGCCTCTCACACGTAGGTCTTCAATATTCCTGGAATTGGGTGTTATATGTGGTGACAGACTAGAGGGAAGTCCAGTTGTCTAATGTAATTTAATAAGCAAAACCCAAACCCAAAATACCATCCTTCCCCTACTGACACACACGGAGTAGAAACAAGAAGCCTGTTTTCTGGTATTCCCCTTATGTGTGACCTTGAACAAACCTAGCTTCTCCAAATATGATCTTTTTCCAAACATGATTCCTACCACCCACATGGCAACTAACAACTGTCCAAAACTCCAGTTCCAGGGGATCCAATGCCCTTTTCTGACCTCCGAAGGCATTGCACAACATCGGTGCACTTATATGCATGCAGGCAATACATTCATACACATAAAATAAAAATAATACAAAAAAGAAAAATAATAAGTCCAGATTACATTGGACTTTATTGTTTTACCAACATGAAAATAATTATCTTTTCCTAATAGAGAAAGAGCTAATTGATTTCTTCATAGCCACAATTCAGTTTAATAAGTATTTCCTAATAAAGGCACAATTAACAAACCAATTTAATTGTAGTATCACATCTCTTTCCAATTAACTATCCCCCTAAGAAATATCTCTGTTCTCCCCTTAAAAGCACATCTGGTGCTAAACCATCTGGGAATAATAGTGGTTCCTCCCTAAACAGCTGGCAAGGTTTCTGAAACCAAGGGTGGTTACTCAAGCTTGGCCAAAAACCAGGTCTGTCAAGATGTGATAGGGTATCTATGACGCTTCCCTCCATAAACTCTAATAAAATCTTTTAGGGACTAGCTGAGGTTATTTCAAGGACACTTATATAAAACAAAACAGAACTGTGTGGTACAGTGTGAAGAACAAATCTGAAGTCAGTGGACTTGTTACATCTTGGCAGTTAAACTTTACATAATGTTTAAAAACCTGTTTCTGTAATACAATAGTACAAGCGATAATAATCTAAAACTAATATTACCTGTTTGACTTGCTTTTAGCTGAGCTTCTTTTATAAACCATTCATTGTTGTACAAACATTAGTATAATGACTGAAACTATTTTCTCAGAGGATGTCTCAATTATGAAGTGAATTTTGAAAAGATACAGAGTATACTTGACTCCTAACACAGTGCTCTGGAAACTCCATGATTTTAGCTCTTTGTTCTGCCAGAGTCAGCTCAGATAATAGAACAGCTACAGACTGGTGCTCAGGGTGGGAGCTTCATCCCAGAAGCCCAGATACTCACACTCTGATTCTCAATCAGCCATCTTGTAAAGATCGTATTGTTCTGTACATTCCTGAACATATGAACTTGATTGGTGTTAGATTAAGGAGAGAAATGGGAATAATGGTTCATAACACCCAGGAACAGCCCCTTGAGAATTAATCGTGTTCACGGGATTTAGAGATGAACACAAGGAAGAAAAAGGAATTGCTTGGTTGAAAGCGTGCTCATCCAAGACAGCCCATTTTGTGCCTTCTGTATTCAAGGCATTGATGCACATAATATTGTAAAAGCTGGGCAGGATGATGCACAACTGTCATTCCAGCACTTGAAAGGCTGAGGCAGGAGAATGACAAGTTCCAGGCAAATCTAGGCTACACAGTAAAACCCTGAGCCAAACAACCAAACTGGGCTGGAGACATATCTCAGTGGTTAAGAACACTGGCTGCTCTTACCTGGATTTGGTGCTCAGCCCCCACATGAGGGCTAACAACCACCTATAACCCCAGTTCCAGGAGATCCAGGCCCTCTTCTGGCCTCCATGGGCATTGTGCAACACAGGTGCACCTACATACCTGTGGACACAACACTCATACCCATAAAAATAAACTAATTAATTAAAAACAAACAAGCTACAAAATAAAACATGGGGAATGGTGGCACATGCCTGTAGTACCAGCACTTGGAAGGTGGAGGCAGGAGGATCAGAAGTTCAAGGTCATTCTCAACTATATAACAAGTTTGAGGCCAGTATAAGTGATGTAAAGACATTACTTTTGACCTCAGGGAGCCGATAGCATAGTGTTTGGGAAAGGAGACATGTACATTTAGAAAGGCATGAAACAGTCTGCCTGTGTGACCTCTGTGAGGGCAAACTGACCACTTCCCCTCTGTGCGCCTGCCACATAGAATTGTCAGGCATATGAGCAAGAGACACGATTCTCGGATTCAGAAAAAGGAATGTGGCCTATTAGCAGGAAAGGAAGAAAGCAGACTGTGTGTGTGTGTGTGTGTGTGTGTGTGTGTGTGTGTGTGTGTGTGTTAGGAAAAGGTAGAATTCAAATAGCAGTGGAAAGAAAAAAAAAAAAGATCTTTCCAGTGCTGAGGTGTCATATTCAGAGGTTAATAGGTAAGAATGAATGTTCAGGAGACTAGAAGGGATGGTAACAATGGTCAGCTGGAGACAGTCATAGACTACTGTACAGGCACATGCTCACTCAGTCTTCCTACACAAACACCCCATGAGCTATGTGTGAGTATTATTCATTTTATAGATGATGAAGATAAGGCCAAGAGAATTAAATAGACCATCAGTGTCATCTAATAATGAAGTATATAAGAAAAAACAATGATCGATATTTGCAATTATGTAAGACACATTCTATGTCTTTTCTTTAAGTCAAATTAAATCCAACTCAAACCTCTAGACAAATAAAACATGGAGCTCTCACCCGCTCCTTATCCTCCTCTTTTTTGCATTCATACAAAGGTCCTAGGAGTCTAGATATTCTAAAAAGAAAAGTGCATGAGGAGTGTCTGGCCTTGTCACGTGTTCACTCACAGCCTGCAGGGCTCTGTGACTTGTGCCCAGTCTCCTGAGGGGCCAGAGGTGCTGGGGAGGGAGGCAATTGTTAGGAAGAAACATCTCTGCCACTCCTGGCTCCCCTAATTCCAAGAACCTTTCTCATTTAGGAGAATTCTCATTGTCTGATTTTGCCTTCCTCTTACCTCTACTTGCCCAACTTTCTTCCACCAAATAAAAACCTTCCTTGAAGTGCAGGAACTCAAAACCTTGGCTACCTTTTCCAAGTAGGAAGACACAATGCACATTGCAGATTGCCGTTCCTCTGGATAACTCCATAGCAGTAAAGCTTACAATTAAAACAAAATAATGCTTCCATAAGTTAATCTACCATCATTATTTAACATTTATTTCTTGCTTATTATTATTATTATTATTATTATTATTATTTATTGTATATGTTGCTTGCTTATTTATTATTATTATTATTATTATTATTTATTGTATATGTTGGAGTGTGTGGAGATCAGAGGGCAACTTTTGGGGAGTCAGTTCTCTCCTTCTGTCTTTACTTGAGTTCTAGTTATTTAAATCAAATCAGGTCTCCAAGATGGCTTGGCTGGTGCCTTTACCCTCCCAGCTATTTATTTCATCAACTCTGTTTGTTTGCTTTGAGACACAATCTCACCCCATATTCCAGTCTCATCTCAAATTCATGTTCTTCTTGCCTTAGCCTTCCTAGTGTTAAGACTGCAGGCCTGTGCCACCAAGCCTGGCTTATATTTTACATTTGCTATGAGCTTGCTCCATGGAGGGACTGTGCAAAGCTCTTTACTCCTAAAATAGGTACAATTACAATCCTTGTTTTCTAGTTGAAGACCTTAGAGCTTAGAGAATTCAGTATCTTCCTTAGATCACAACTGGTAGAATCGGACTCAAGCTGAAGATGCACACAGGGAAGTATCTGTCCTCACTACAAAGGAAGAAAGCAGCGGTCTCTTCCTTTCCTTCCTGGTAACAAAAAGCACAACAGAAATTTCCCTACAATTTCAGTTTATGCATTAGAAAATCTCAGAAGAAATTTATTTTTGGTCTCATAAAAATCAAATCAGCAGGGCATGGTGGCTCACGCCTTTAATCCCAGCACTCGGGAGGCAGAGGCAGGTGGATCTTTGTGAGTTTTCGGCCATCCTGGTCTACATAGTGAGTTCTAGGACAGCTGGGGCTACAAAGAGACCCTGTCTCAAAAAGCCAAAAAAAAAAAAAAAAGAAATCAAATCAATTTTTACTTTTGGGGCTGGAGAGATAGCTCAGTGGTTAAGAACACTGGCTGCTCTTGCAGAGAACCTGGGTTCGATTCCCAGGATCCACATGGTGGCTAACAACCAACCATCCATAACTCCAGTTCCATGGGCTCCTGCTTTCTCCTCTTCCTCCTCCTCCTCCTTTTTCTTTTTTTTTCTTTTTCTTTCTTTCTTTTTCTTTTTTTTTTTTTTTAAATCTTTTTCAAACAGGGTCTCTCTATAGCCGCTATGGAGACCAGGCTGACTTTAAGAGCTGACTGCCTTTCCCTCCCAAGGGCTAGGATTAAAGGCATACATCACTATGTCCAGCTGGATCCCTCTTCTGACCTCCAGCTGCACTGCATAACACAGATGCACTTACATGCATGCTTCTTTTTCTTTTTTTTTTTTTTTAAATCTTTTTCAAACAGGGTCTCTCTATAGCCGCTATGGAGACCAGGCTGACTTTGAGAGCTGCCTGCCTTTCCCTCCCAAGTGCTAGGATTAAAGGCATACATCACTATGTCCAGCTGGATCCCTCTTCTGACCTCCAGCTGCACTGCATAACACAGATGCACTTACATGCATGCAGGCAATACACTCATACACAAAAATAAAAATAAAATAATAAATTTTTAAAAAAATCAAATCAATTTTAATTGTATTTGTTATCTTCTAGAACATTCTACTTGCATTAGGTTTTTTGCAGTTAACCCAGTATCACAGCTAGAATTTTATAGTCCAAATTTTAAACTGCAATATATTGTTAATTTGTATGTTTTATGGATTTTAATAGTATATGTTAACGGTACCAAATAGCAGATTTCACTGACATTTTCATACATGTACATAAAGTATTTTGATCATATTTACTTGCCCATCACACACACTTCCTCCCCCACTGCTGCTCCCACCTTATTTCCTCATAGTCCCTCCTACTTTCAAGTGTGTTTTTCTCTCTGTTTGGAGTCTGTATATGAGAAAAAACATCTAGTGCTTTGTCTCTCTGAATCTAACTTCTTTTTCTTTTTCCTTTTTTTGTCTTTTTGAGTCAGGGTCTCCCTGTATCCCCAGCTGTCCTGGAACTCACTATGTAGACCAGGCTGGCCTCAAACTCAGAGATCCACCTGCCGCTGCCTCCCAGAGATCAAAGGCGCACACCACCATATCCTGCTCTGGCTTATTTTTCTTAACATCATGATCTCCAGTTCTATCCATGTTCCTGTGAAGGTCATGGTTCTTTGTCGCTGAGAAGCTGAGAACTCCATCATGTATCTATAAACATAAAAAGGACTCACTGCTCCCTAGGGTACTGGGAGTTAAAGAACACTACTAAAATTTCTAATGAGCCAGGTACAGTGGCGTGCACCTTTAATCCCAGCACTCAGAGGCAGAGGCAGGCAGATGTCTGTGAGTTTGAGGCTAGCCTGTTCTACATAGCTCCAGGCCAGCCAGGGCTATATAGTGACTTGCTCTCTCTCTCTCTCTCTCTCTCTCTCTCTCTCTCTCTCTCTTTCAAAAAAATCACTATTAGTGTTAATTATATGTCTCTAAGTTCTTATTATAAGCATTCATTCTGATGTTCATTCTCCTGTAAAGAAGCAAAGATGCTTGGTGGTACGCAGTTTAACTCTCTGAATAGAAGCTGTTGAACTCTTCTTCTCTGTTCTACCTGCCTTGAGCAAAAGGACTATTTATACACCCAGCCAAACTTGCCTTATGTCAACAGTAGTTGTTTTGAACACTCCATGGATGTCTTGCGAAAACTACACAATAATCACAGTTGATTGCCCTGGCTCATGAAAGTGCAGTCTTGGCCAGGTCTGTTTCAAAATGTTTGTATCACACTTTTTGCTATCACAAGCCTTGATGAATTCTAGATAACCTTGCAAATGTTTCTTGCAAGGCCAGAGTGGGGAGCAGTCCTGGTGCAGCCTAGCAGAAGAATTGACATGATTCCTGCAAACACAAACTTTGATTTGCATCCTGTTGTGACTGATCTGAACATTCCATCTCTGGTCATAAGCAAGTGGCTCAGGTTCCCTGGGTGAGTTAGGTGGGATGCACACTCCTGTGTTGTCCTCCTACTCCTGGAATTACAACATTAGGCCCCAAATAAGACTTCTCTCAAAGGTCTTTTCTTGCAGTGTGGGTTGAGGTGGTACGATGAAGAAAGACACAGCAGAAAGGCAGCACCAGAAGGAGCCACAGAGCAGCAGTGACAGCAGTAGCTCAGTAGGCCGAGCTGTGAAAGTACCATGGCAGCTGACTGATTGGCAGATGGAGGAATAGCAAGTGAATAGTGTGAGAGATCAGCCAAGACAGGAAGAAGGGCAAGAGAGGGTGGAGAGCTGAGGCTGAAGGACAGAGGCTATAAAGAACCTGAGAAGGGAAACTACAGGCTCTGGTCACTAAAGAGCATGTTTAGGGCCGAGGGTCTCAGAACCCCAGACCAGGAACTGTAACCTGGCTGATGTAGGGTATGATGAATCCTAATACCCAGGCCCACCCAGAAGCTGCAATGCAAGCCATTACCTGGAGCTGAGAGATCTCACTTCTTGAGCTTACACAAAAGCTCTAGTCCTCAAGTCCCCATACCTAGACCTGACCGGCAGATGTACCGCTACAGGGCACCACTTCATGTTGTTGTCCCTACCTGCTTATTATTGGGACCTGCTGCTGTCCAGCGCTGAGGGATACGAAGGGTGCCGAAGACCAACACTCAAAGAACTTCTTGCCTACTCATAAAAATTTTAATGGCATTCAGGATTGAATTCTGACCCTCACTCATACCACTTAACCACCTTTCCAACCAGATGACCCATGATTGGTACTGAGGTAGAGTAACCCCAGCCAGCTGACTGGAGACATAAGTACCACATATTCTTTTTTAAAACATTTTTATTTTATGTGTATGAGTGTATTGCCTGTATGTGCATAAGTACACCCGTGTCATGCAATGCCTGCAGAGGTCATAAGAAAGTGTGGGATCCCCTGGAACTGGAGTTACAGACAGTTGTTAGCCACTATGTGGGTGCTGAGAACTGAGCCCAGGTCCTCTGCAAGAGCAGTCAATGCTCTTAACTGCTGAACTGTCTCTCCAGCCCCTCACATATTCTTTTTCTTTTTTAAAGAAAAGATTTATTTATTTTTATTTTATGAGTATGTATGTTTTGCCTGCATATATGTATGTGCATCAAGTTCATGCAGTGCCCATGGAGGCCATAAGATTCCTTGGAACTGGAGTTACAGGTGGTTGTGAGCCACCATGTGAGTGCTGAGAACTGAACCCAGGTCCTCTACAAGACAGCAAGTGCTCATAACCACTGAACTGTCTCTCCAGCCCTATATCACATATTCTTTATTCATTCATTAATGGTCACCTAGGATGATTCTATAACTTAATGATTGTGAGCAGTGTCAAAGTAAATATGGGTGTGCAGATATCTCTAGTGTGTGACAGTAGACATGACTGTGATTCCTTTCCATGTCTACTAGGGGTGGTATGGTTAGATTATATAGTACTCTTTATATATATGTAAAATTATTAGTTTCTTAAGGAAACTCTGTGGGGAGCCGCCTGCCGTCCCTGCAGACGCCATTACAAGATGGCACTCACATCCGGTTCATGCTGAGCAGTAAATAAGTCAGTACGCATGCCCGAAGTAATTTTCCACCTTCTAGTCTCTGCCTACCTCGTGGCGTGATATGGGCTGATGAGTTTGCGACCAATCAAGAGTTGCCACGTCCAAGACGGGCTTACTAATCTATATAAGGGCTGGGTTTCCGACATTCGGGGTCTTCGCCCTGTAAGCTTATGCTCTCCCTCTCAAGATGCATTAAAGCTTTTCTGCAGAAGGATCCTGAGTGTGCCGCGTCGTTCTTGCTGGCGAGACGATAGCGCGGGACAGAAGAAAATGAGTTCAAAGCCAATACCATTATCTTGAGATTCTTCTCTTTCCTGTATGCCTATGATTAGTAAGTTTGGTCTTTTTATGGTGTCACACAATTCCTGCATATTCCATTCTTGTGCTTTCTTAAATTTTTCATAATCTTTGCTTGAGTGGTCTAGTTCG
>NW_008360313.1:2414839-2416494 GCF_000622305.1 Nannospalax galili
GGAAAACGGAGGCTCCGGTGTGGGTTCCTCAGTGGCCTTTGACCTCCGAAAAATTGGCTGCAGTAACTGATCTGGTCACTGAGCAGCTGGCTTTGGGGCATATAGAGCCATCTACCTCCCCTTGGAATACCCCGATTTTTGTGATAAAAAAGAAATCTGGAAAATGGAGGTTATTATGACCTAAGAGCTATTAATGAGCAAATGTATCCCCTTGGGGCAGTGGAGTGGGGACTTCCGGTCCTCTCTGCTCTGCCTAAGGATTGGAACTTAATCATTATAGATATAAAGGACTGCTTCTTTTCTATCCCCCTGCATGTCTCTGACAGGCAGCGCTTTGCTTTTACCATCCCTTCAATTAATCATATGGAGCCAGATAAGAGATTTCAATGGAGAGTGCTGCCTCAAGGGATGGCCAACAGTCCCACCATATGTCAACTGTATGTACAGGAGGCTCTAAAGCCTATTAGAGAAAAATTTCCTGCGATAACTATTATTCATTACATGGATGATGTGCTCATGTGTCATCAAGAGCGAGAGACCCTTGAAAAAGCTTACCCACAGCTGGTGAAAGCTTTGCAATACTGGGGACTTCAAGTCGCCACTGAAAAGGTCCAGTTTTCTGATACAGGCCAATTCCTGGGCACTGTTATTCTCCCTGATGTGATTCGTCCACAAAAGATAAAAATTTATAGAAAAGATTTGTGCACTTTAAATGATTTCCAAAAATTATTGGGAGATATTAATTGGCTTCGCCCATTTCTCAAAATTCCCACAGCGGATTTAAAACCTCTTTTTGACATTTTGGAGGGGGACACCCATATTACTTCCCCTCGATCCTTGACCCCTGCTGCGGAAACAGCACTCCTCCTAGTAGAGGAGGCAATAGAGAAAGCACAGTTACGTCGCATTAACAGCTCTCAACCTTTTTGTCTCTATGTTTTTAAAACAAGAAAGCTGCCCACTGCGGTTTTATGGCAGGAAGGACCCCTGTTATGGGTTCACCCGAACGCTTCCCCCCAAAAAATAATTGACTGGTACCCCACGGCTATAGCTCAACTTGCACTTAAAGGCTTAAAATTGGCTATAGAACACTTTGGCAAGCACCCTACATCTATCTTGGTCCCCTATAATTCCTCTCAGGTGCAAACATTAGCTGCCACCTCAAATGACTGGGCCATACTAGTTACCACCTTCTCGGGGAGAATTGATAATCACTATCCAAGGCATCCTTTGCTGCAGTTTGCAGCCCTCCATCCTGTAGTCTTTCCCCGAGTTACATCTCCCATTCCACTGAAAGAGGGATTGATGATATATACAGATGGCTCCAAGAATGGGAAGGGGGCATATGTCATGGGTTCCAAGGTGTTCTCACGACAATATGCAGAAACCTCTCCTCAAATAGTAGAATGTCTGGTTGTGTTGGAGGTTCTTCAAAAGTTTTCAGGTCCTCTTAATATTATTTCTGACTCATCCTATGTAGTTAATGCAGTTGCTGTGCTAGAGACAGCTGGTGTTATAAAACCAACCAGCAGGGTGGCTGCCCTTTTTCAGAAAATACAAGATTGTTTATTTAAGAGGAGTACACCCTTTTATATTACACATATTAGGACCCATTCGGGCCTCCCTGGACCAATGGCCCTTGGCAATGATTTAGC
>NW_008360313.1:2419143-2427032 GCF_000622305.1 Nannospalax galili
CCTGCCGTCCCTGCAGACGCCATTACAAGATGGCGCTCACATCCGGTTCATGCTGAGCAGTAAATAAGTCAGTACGCATGCCCGAAGTAATTTTCCACCTTCTAGTCTCTGCCTACCTCGTGGTGTGATATGGGCTGATGAGTTTGCGACCAATCAAGAGTTGCCACGTCCAAGATGGGCTTACTAATCTATATAAGGGCTGGGTTTCCGACATTCGGGGTCTTCGCCCTGTAAGCTTATGCTCTCCCTCTCAAGATGCATTAAAGCTTTTCTGCAGAAGGATCCTGAGTGTGCCGCGTCGTTCTTGCTGGCAAGACGATAGCGCGGGACAAAACTCCATATTGATTTCCATAGTGACTACTTTAATTCCTACCAACAGGATATAAACATATTGTTTATATATTTTATTTCATACATACATAAACCAATATATTTCTATGATCATGTTATTTTTCTCTCTGATGACACTCTTGCCCTCTGTCCGGGCCCATCCCTCCCCATAAACAGGAACAATTACATCCTGACATGTATTTCTCCATAATTCTATAATCATATGTCAGGTATTGAAGGACTGGCCATCATTTTAACACACTTCTTATAATGTGTAGTTTTATACACTTATAATTTTTTACTGGTTGCTTACTATATTTTCCTAACAATATACATTATGAAAACATATCTAGATCAATTGATATCCCTTTAACTCTTTCTGGTTTAATATGATCCACTGTATAGTTCTATTTTACAGTTCATTCAATCACTCCCCTATGGACAGACATGTACTTTGTTTATAATTTTTGGTCCAATAGACAGTGTGATAATAAGCTTTCCTGCAGATGTTTGTCTTCTGTACTTCTGTCTCTATGGAAGAGATTCATGAAGTGGAATTTGGGGCATGAAGAGTATATGTGTATTTTAATTTAATGAACGTTACCAGTTGCTTTCCAAATGGGCAAAGCAATATACACCTTTTTTCACCAGTATCTGTTCTAAATACCAGTCGGGAAGCTGAGTGCAATGGAGCATGCCTGTAATCCCAGCACTTGGGAGGCTGAGGATCACGAGTTTGAGCCTAGCCTGTGCTACACAATGATTTCCTGTCTCAAAAAGCATTGCACCCAAAATTTAAAAATGCAAACACACAAGCTACCTAGAGAAACATCCATTTAACAGGACTCGGGACCAGTCATATGAGTCACTCCAAAGTGCTACATGAAATTTTAATAGATAATAAGGCTTGAGTCTCAGGTTTACTTCAATTTTTGTTAAGAGAGAATAAGGGGCAGGACAGGATATTTTATGGGGCCTCCCCTTACCAAAGGGCTTCAAATTTAAGCATTTCACCTTACAACCCAGCACTGTGATAAGTCTAAGTAATAGAGACCCCCCCCAAATCATTCAACCTGCTCACCCCACTTGTGATATTGATCTTTTCATACATGTTTTGTTGTTAGTACATTCAGAGTAGAACCCTGCCATTTGTGATGGAACATTTTAGACTTGATCTTAGCCAAAAGGTAGAGAAGCAATACATGATGGAACATTTTAAACTCAATTAACGGGGCTGGAGAGATAGCTCAACAGTTAAGAGCATTTGCTGCTCTTGCAGAGGACAAGGGTTTGTCAACCACATCCACAGGGTGCTGAAACCCAGTTCTGGGGAAGGGGGAGAATCCAACACCTTCTTGTGGCCTCCACAGACATTGCACACATGTGGTACACTTACATACATACAAAACACGCATACACATAAAAAAATAAATAAATAAAAAATTTAATTAAATTCAATTAAGTCTACATCCTACGTGTGACACATGGTCATTGCCAAAACTGATATTAGAATAATTTTTTCAGCAATATTATTTTTCTTTAAAAATCTTACCATTATCAGCATTAAAAATACTTCAGTGAGTCTACGATTTCTTGATAAAGACATTATTGCATTGTACTGGAAAAGACTATTATAAGTATCTGCTGGCAGGGTATGTTAGCAAATGACCCTAATTCCAGCACGTGGGAGGCAGAGGCAGGCAGATCTTTACAAGTTTAAGGTCAGCCTGGTCTACACAGCAAGTTCTAGACCAGCCAGTGCTATGTAGTCAGATCCTGTCTCAAAAAAATTAAACAAAACAATATTTGCTAACAATAAATACAGACTGTGCCACATTTTGTAACTTGTATTGGTATTTTATGATTTTTTTCTCCTTTCTGTACTTCCCTTCCCTTCCCCTTCCCACTCTTCCTCTGCTTCTTCTTGTTCCCTTCTTTATTTCCCCCACCTCTACCTCCCTTCATTTACTGAGACCTTCAAAGTGCTCAGAGCTCTGGTCTTGCTCACCAACCACCCACCTTGTCCAAAAGCAATATAATTTGGCTTCTGCAATCCAACTTTGGTCACTAGGGTCCCTCTGCTCCCCTGGCCCAGGAGTGAGGAAAAACATGCCTTTTCTTCTCTGTTTCCCCCTAAATCAAGGGGAAATAAAATGAACTAAAGAAAAGATGCTCCAAAGAGCAAACATGGTTTAAGATAAGTAAAGCTGATTCCTCACTGTGCCACTAACACTGCTGACCCGGCTCAGCCTTGTCCTTCTGGCCATAGAGGAGAGCAGGAAGTTACTGCCTCTCGGTGCTTGATTCTCCGTCTTCTTCTCCCTTGACCTCGAGACCTGGGAAAAATTCTCCAGTGTACACCGTCCTCCTGCCAACCTCCATCCCCTCATACACACACACCCAGAGTTTCTCCTCTACAGCTGTCCTGATCTTGAATTCCTTCCCCTGGCCCAGGGGAAAGAGCTGAGATGCTTTTCTGTGCCAGGGTTTCTGTGGCCCTCCTGGATGCTGTGAAAACAAGAAGTCTTGGTTTCTTCAGCCCCTCCATTGATAGTATCTGTCTTAATTCTTTTTTTTTTTTACTTTATTTATTATTTTTATTTTTGTCTTTTTGAGACAGGATCTTCCTGTAGCCCCAGCTGTCCTGGAACTCACTATGTAGACCAGGCTGGCCTTGAACTCGCAGAGATCCACCTGCCTCTGCCTCCCAAGTGCTGGGATTAAAGGCGTGCGTACCACCATGCCTGGCCTTTATTATTTTTATTTTACATGTATGAGTGTATTGCCTGCATGTAGGTAAGTGCACCCGTGTCATGCAATGCCCGTGGAGGACAGAAGAGGCCATTGGATCCTCTGGAACTGGAGTTATGGACAGTTGTTAGCTGCCATGTGGGTGCTGGGATTTGAACCCTGGTCTTCTGCAATAACAACCAGTGTTCTTAACCACTGAGCCATCTCTCCAGCCCCTGTCTTGATTCTTAATCTCCATCTCACAATAGTAAATTAGGGCAGAGTTGGGATCTGAATCCAGATGTTTTGACTCCTAACGTGTGGACTGCCATTCCTACCACAATCCCAGTTTACAGGGCCATGCATTGAGCAAGTGACACAGCTCACTTAGTAAAGGTGCTTGTTAGTCATTTTGTAAAGCTCCTTCATTTTGCTTAAACAATGGCAATTCCTGAAACTAAAGTAATTCAGTTCTCCAGAACTAAAGTAACTTTTTTTCTAGATTCTTGTCCTAATGGCTGTTCACAAAGGATGTTTATGGATTATCTGACATTCTTTTACCCACCATGTACCTTTCTTCCCTAATTACCCCTAACAAAGGCCAATTGCTGGTCAAAAATAGAAAAAAAATCAGTTCTCTTCCTCCTTTTCTTTTTTTGCCCCCCCCCTTTAAAAAAATTTATGTGTATTTTATTTTATGTGTGTGAGTGTATTGCTTTGCAGGTATGTAAGTGCACCCATGTGGAGCAATGCCCTAAAAGGTCAGAAGAGGGCATCAGATCCTCTGGAACTGGAGGTATAGACCATTGTTAGTGCCTATGTGGGTGCTGGGAACCGAACCTGGATCCTCTGCAAGAGCAGCTAGTGCTCTTAACTGCTGAGCCATCTCTCCAGCCCCATCCCACCCCCACTTTTTTTTTTTGACCCCAGCCTGTAAATGAACATCGGACTCTCCGATATCTAGGGATCTCCCTCCAGTCCTTTTCTCTAATAAAGTCTGTGCTGACGTAGAATTCCTCATTCCCTATTCTGTCTTTCCTTTTTGAAGACCTTTACAGCTGCCAAGTCTGACAACTTAAGTTGAATCCCTGGGACCCACATGATAAAAAAAGAGGATCAATTATTGCAAGCTGTCCTCTGACACACACACACACACACACACACACACACACAAATAAGGAAGCAAACAATAAATGTAAAGGGTCACGTGTGATCTTTTAAAAGTCAATGGCAATAAAAATAGGTTATAAATTTAGGGTGGCAAGAGGCTCAGCAGGTGCAGGTGCTTGCTACCAAGACCAACACTGGCGGGAGAGAAATGAACCCTGCAAGGTGTCCTCTGCCCTCTGTGTGCAGGTGCACACAGATACACACACAAAAAAATTCATGTAAAAACAGTTTTCTTTTTTTTTTTGTCTTTTTGAGACAGGGTCTTCCTGTAGCCCCAGCTGGCCTGGAACTCACTATGTAGACCAGGCTGGCCTTGAACTCACAGAGATCTGCCTGCCTCTGCCTCCTGAGTGCTAGGATTAAAGGTATGTGCCACCACACCCGGCGTAAAAACAGTTTCTTAAAGAAAGATGTGAATTTAACATGTTAGTAACACTGTGATCTCAAGTTCTAAGGCTGAACAACATCTAAGAAAAGATACATTTATGCTTTCTCAAGTGCCCAAATTTTCATTAGAAAGAGCTTGTTTGGCGGCTGGAGAGATGGCTTAGTGGTTAAGAGCACTGGCTGTTCTTACAGAGAACCTGGGTTTGATTCCCAGTACCCACAGGGCAGCTAACAACCACCTGAAACTCCAGTTCCAGGGGATCTGACACCCTCTTCTGAGCTCCACAAGCACTGCATGACATGGGTACACCTACCTGCATGCAGGCAATGCACTCATACACATAAAATAAACATAACACATAAATAAAATAAAAAGAAAACATATTTCTTCTGTATAGGTATATATGAGTTGAAAGTAGAAGCAAAACTGGGGGAACAAAGGAGACTAACAGGAGGGAGGGAGGGTGAGAAAAATAAGGGGAAAGCAGTGTGGAAGGAAAGATGGTCAATGGACAAGACATACTTGTATGAAGATGCCTTATGTAACACAACACCATATACAGTGATTAATTTTTTAAAGGAAGAACACGTCCTTACAAACTTCAGTACTGTGTACAATGAATGCAATTTCCCCCAAAAGAAAAAACGACTTCTTCATCAAGAACTCATATTTTTCACTTGACAGGATACTTCCCATGTTCTTTGGGGTTTTTTTTTTTTTTTTTTTTTTTTTTTTTTTTTTTTGGTTTTTTTTTTCGGTCTTTTGGAGACAGGTTCTCCCTGCTTCCCTAGCTGTCCTGGAACTCACTATGTAGACCAGGCTGGCTTTGAACTCACAGAGATCCTCCTGCCTCTGCCTCCCAAGTGCTGGGACTAAAGACATGCACCACTGTTCTGGTTTGATTCTCCATTGCTGTGACAAAATACTCTGACCAGTACCAACTTGGGGAGGAAAGGGTTTATTCAGCTTATATCTCCCGGGTCACAGTTCATCTCTGAGGGAGGCCAAGGTAGGAATTCAGGGCAGGAGCCTGGAGGCAGGAGCTGGAGCACAGGCCATGGAGGAATGCTGCTTACTGGCTTGTTCTCCTGGCCCATGCTCGGCTTGCTTTCTTATGGAACACAGGCCCACCTGCCCAGGGGTGGCACCACCCACAATGGGCTGAGCCCTCCCACATCACTCAACAGTCAAGAAGATGTCCCACAGACATGGCTACAGGCCAGTTCAATGGAGGCAATTCCATCATTGAGGCTCCCTCAACCCCAGGTATGTCATGTTGACACTAAAGCTATCCAGCACAGCCACCATACCTGGCCTGTTCTTTGGATTTAGATTTCATTAGTGTCCAAAGGCACTTGCTGAGAGACAACCCCCTGACAATAAATAGTAGAGAGAAAAGCCTATTCAAGGGAAAATTATAAGGTAGTTGGGAAACAGTAATGACCGTTTCCTATTACACTGGATCTTCCTCTTATCTGACTGAGCAATAAGTTCCAGTGATTCACTGTCTCAGTGTCCACACTGAGTGTTCTCACTCAGTGCTAGGGTTACAGATGGGCAATGCTGTTCCCAGTATTAAGTGGTTCTAGGGATTGAACTCAGGTCCTCGTACTTGTGTAGCAGGCACTTTACAGCCATCTCTTCAGCCTTTCTTCCGGGTATAAAAAAACCCTTAGTACTATGCTCTTGAGATTCATCTGCATTGATGTAGTATTAGTATTTTTCTAATTGTAACAAAACACATGACAAAAGCAACTTAGGATGGAAGGGTTAATTTTGGCTCACAGTTTCAGGGTGCAGCTCATCATAGTGGGGAAGGCGTGGTGGTGAGAACAGCTCTAGCTATGGAGTCAGCACCTGGTCATGTGTGTCCACAAGAAGCAGAGATGAATGCTTGTGCTGCACTTGCTTTCTCCTTTTTTTCAGTCTTTTTCTGTCTATCTGTGACAGACCCACTTTAAATTCGTGGGC
Source organism: Nannospalax galili (assembly GCF_000622305.1). NCBI lineage: Eukaryota > Metazoa > Chordata > Mammalia > Rodentia > Spalacidae > Nannospalax > Nannospalax galili. Next base: position 2,425,733 of record NW_008360313.1, read on the forward strand.
GGGTCTTCCTTTCTTGGTTAAATCTCTCTAGAAATGACATTACAGACATACGTAGGAGCATTTCTCCTAGGTGATTCTAAATCTTGTTGACAATCAAGATTAACCATCACTATCGGTGAGATTTTAAAGTTATTTGTTCTAATCATTGGAATTCCATTGTGTATTTCACAATTTATAAATAAATTACTGATGGGCCTTAGGATGGTTTCTATTTGAGACTGTTATAAATGGGGCTGCTATTCAGACTCTAATACATGCCTTTTATAAACATATGCATTCATTTCTTTTAGGAGTGAAATAGCCAAGTTCATTGGATATATAGTCTTAGGCTTAGTAGATACTAGTTAATAGTTTTGCAAAGTGGTGAAACCAATTTAAATTCTCAACTGCATTGTGTAGGAATCCTGGCTGTTTCACATCCTAGATAACACTTATTCTTTGTGTAATTGTAATTTGCATTTTATTCATTAGGGTTGTGTAATGCTTTGAATTTGAAATGTCCCCCATAGACCCATGTGTTAGAACACTTGGTCCCCAGTTAGTGGCGCTGTTTGGGAGGTTGTGGAACATTTTGGACATAGTGCCTAGTGGGTAGACATGGGCCAACATAGGCAGGTCTTGAAGGTTACAGCCCCAGCCTGCTTCCAGTCACTTCTCTGCTTCCTGATCTTCCAGTATATAAGGAGCTGCTGTCACAAGCCCTTGCCACTGTGGACCTAACCCTCCTTCCCTGCCATGATAAATTGAAATCTCCTGGAGCATGAGCTGGGATAAATCTATTCTTCCCTTGATTTGTTTCTGTCCATATTTTGTCACAGAAATGAGAAAAGTAATAGAATAAAGCAGATCATCCTTCCAAAGGTTTGTAGGGCATTTGCCTTTTAATATGAACTACCCTTATCATTTGCCCATTTATTTTTTAAAAATATTTTATTTTCAGCCGGGCATGGTGGTACACACCTTTAATCCCAGTACTCCGGAGGCAGAGGCAGGTGGATCTCTGTGAGTTCAAGGCCAGCCTGGTCTATATAGTGAGTTCCAGGACAGCTGGGGCTACAGGGAGACCCTGTCTCAAAAAGAACAAATAAAAAATTTTTTTTATTTTAAGATGAAGGGTAAAAACTCATTCAATTTTATGTCTTACAGGGTTTATATTGAGTTCAATATTGTATAACTGTATTAATTCAACTGTAAACCTAAAATTTTACAGTCAATTTTGAAAGAGAAGCATCTTAGCTCTGGAAATTGTTATTGAATATGTCAATGCTGTTGTAATGAAATGCCCCTTCTAATCATTTGG
>NW_008360313.1:2431845-2435674 GCF_000622305.1 Nannospalax galili
AAAATAATGACCAGCACATTGCCTTCTGAGTACATAACCACAAGAATAAGAACAGTGTTTCAAACAGATATTTGCATACCTATGTTCATAGATTAGTCATAGTAACTAAAATGTGAAAGCAAACCTAGTGTCCATTGACAGATGAATGGACAAGCAAAATGCACGATAGTCCCACAATGCAATACTACCTAGTCTTAAAAGAAAGGTAATTCTGAGACACTGTAATGTACTATTGGTAAGGTGTCATGTGCTGTTTAAGCTGTTGAAAGCAGACTCTGTGAGCTAGGAGTTTCTTCCTTGTCTCTTCCAAAACCCCATGTCCTGGGCCAGGCTCCCCATCTAACTCTTTAACAAGGAAAAAGGATAACAGCAAAAAGCCAAGGGTATTAAAACATTATGCCCTAGACTCATAACTGGTCAAAATGCTGAGTGTATTCGTTACTTTTCTACTGCTGTGATAAAACACAATGACCAAGAAACCCATAGAAAGAAGAGTTTGTCTTATGATTCCAGAGTCCATCATGGCAAGGAGGCATAACAGCAGAGGCAGCTGAGCAAAAAGCTGAGGATTCACATCTTCAAGCAGGCACAGAAAGCAGAACGAGACAAACTGGAAATGGGACCAGGCTATGAACTCTCCAAGCCCACCCCTAAGTGGCTTCCTTCCTTCAGCAAGGCTGGACCTTCTAAACAGCTGCAAACAGAGCCCCCAACTGGGGCCAAGTATTCAAATTCTCACCCACTGAGTATAAATAACTCTGAGTACTCAGCTGTGGAAGGGTCATTTGTAGCAACCTCCAAGGCTCAGAGAACTTCACAGAAGAGGGGGTAGAAAGAATGTAATAGCTGGTGGATGTGAAGGAGAGCTGTGAAATGTCGACTTCCGGATATGACATGGCTGTTGCAGGCATCAACTCACAGCAGCTGTGGTTGCCTGCCTAAGACCTGCACAAAATCAAGCTGGTACAGATTCTAGTATGGATGGGGAGGGGCTTGTGATATAAGTTCTTCTTCTAATCATGTGGTTATTAAATTTTAAAAGCTAAAAAAAATTTTTTTTGTCTTTTTGAGTCCCAGCTGACCTGAACTCACTATGTAGACCAGGCTGGCCTTGAACTCACAGAGATCCACCTGCCTCTGCCTCCCAAGTGCTGGGATTAAAGGCGTGCACCACCACACCCAGCTTAAAAAATATATATTTTATTTTTTATTTTATGTGTATGAGTGTATTGCCTGCATGTGTGTAAGTGAACCCCTGTCATACAATGTCTGCAGAGGTTAGAAGAAGATTTTGGATTCCTCTGGAACTGGAGACTGGAGTTACAGATGGTTGTTAGTCACCACGTGGGTAATGGGAATTTAATCCAAGTCCTCTGCAAGTGCAGCCAGTGCTCTTAACTGCTGAGCTATCTCTCCAGCCCTTATTTTATTTTATTTTTTAGGCGAAGTCCCACCATGTAACGGTGGATGGCCTGGACCTCACTAAGTAGACCAGAACTCACGGAAATCCGCTTGCCTCTGTCTTCTGAGAGTTGGGATTAAAGGGATGCACCACCATGCTCACCTCATTTCTCCACTTTAACTTAAATGCTTGGTATTTTGCTTTTAAAATTGTAATGCTCTTTATATATTAGGGTGTTGGCCTGTGCTGATTATTACCTATTTGCCATCTCTTAACTCATCCAACTGCTCTGCTCTGTGCATCAGAGGTGGAACCTACATTTCCCATCACTCCAACTCACTTGTGAACTGTGGCTGGGTGTGGCCAATGAGAACTGGCAGAAGAACAGAGGGTGGGATGAGAGAGAGGTTGGGCTACTTCCTCCTGTCTCCCTCCATCAGCCTGGACTGTATCCATCCTTGGTAAGGCATCCACAAGTACTTTCTCAATAGCCCAGCCCACAGTTGACTCTGACAATACTGCTTCAGCACTAGAAGAGGTAAGGAGATCTCAGGTTCTGATTGTCCTTTGAGTGTTTCAAATCTCTTCTTTTTCTGCCCATAGTTTTGCCTATGATTTCTTCACTGAAAATTTGCCATTTAGTGCCGGGCATGGTGGCGCACGCCTTTAATCCCAGCACTCGGGAGGCAGAGGCAGGCGGATCTCTGTGCGTTCAAGGCCAGCCTGGTCTACATAGTGAGTTCCAGGACAGCTGGGGCTACAGGGAGACCCTGTCTCAAAAAGACCAAAAAAAAAAAATTGCCATTTAGCAGTGAACTTGACTTTTACCAGGATCCCAACCGTCGCATATCCTTTTGTAATATGGTTAAAAATTTTCTTTACCAATGTGTCATGCTTCCTTTGACTTCATTTATGCTGATATTTTAAAATGAATTTTTAGGGCTGGAGAGATGGCTCAGTGGTTAAGAACACTAGCTGTTCTTAAAGAAGACCCAGGTTCGTATCCCAGGACCCACATGGCAGCTAACAACTGTCTGTAACTCCAGTCCCAGGGGATAGGACAGCCTCTTCTGACCTGCGTGGGCATTGCACAACACGGGTGCACTTACCTACATATAGGCAATACATGCATACACATATAACAAAAGTAATAAATAAAAAAATTTTTAAATGAATTTTTAGAAATGATATGGTCAAGGGGTTGGAGAGATGGTTCAGAGATTAAAAGCACTGATTGCTCTTGAAGAAGACCTGGGTTTGGTTCCCAGCACCCACGTGGCAGCTAACAATTGTCTATAACTCCAGTTCCAGGGGAATCTGACACTCACTTCTAAACTCTGAGGGCATTATACAATACAGGTGCACTTATATATATACATGCAGGCAAAACACTCATATACATAAAATAAAAATAAATTTTAAAATGTTATATGGTCAAAGTGAATTTTGTTATTTTCATTATTATTATTATTATTATTATTATTATTATTATTTCTGGGTGTGGAATCACATTAACGTTTTTCCCATTCTCATATTGCAAAGGAATTATTCCTCATTTTTCTCTAAAAGTTATTTGGGTTTTACTTTTGACATTTAGCTCCCTGGTCCATTTGAGATTTGCCCTGTACATCAACTCTTCAGTCACCTCCTGAATACAAACCTTGTTGGTTTGGTATATATTTTCTGAGGCAAAGGAGTTAGAAAAATGGTGAGAATTCTTATAATCTCCCATAGTTTTGTCCAGTTCATTCCAGTTTAAGACAGATTTCACAATCAATAATAATACTAATAAAAATGATGACGGCAGGAGAGGGTGGGTTCTGACCTCCATTGGTGTAGTGGCTGTGACCTCAGCAGATCTCCAGAGAGTGCCGGGTTCTGGCCTCCCTCTGGCACAGGGACTGAGAACACAGGGGACTGCTTGAGAACCCCAGAACCCTGCCTCCACATGGTATTCCTGCTAATAGGGGTCCATACCTGATTGTACCTGACTGGAACCTGACTTGGGCTTCTGTGGGTGCTCCTTTATAGCTGATATGAAGCCATCAGTTACCTCCAAAATAAAACCTGAAACCTGTACCAACAAGCTTTACATAACCAATAAGGAAAAGACCTAGGCATACCAGTAATACAAACAGAAGCATACTTCAACTTATTCTCATATCAGAATCACAAACAACAAAAGAAATTCACATGCCAAAATCACAAAAGAATAATAAAATGGAAAGCCAAAACACTCTGTCCCCACAAAACTCCACCAGTCCTGTTGAAGAGTTCTACAAGGAGAACCCCCTAGAGATAACCCAGGACACTGAACTTAAAAGAACAATCAAGCATGATCAAGGAATTCAATGAATTTAAAGAACACATGAACAAACAAATCAAAGAACTAAAAGAAGATAGGGATAAACTTCTGAATGAATTCAC
>NW_008360313.1:2435885-2437633 GCF_000622305.1 Nannospalax galili
AAAACCACAGGAATGGAATATGCAAGAGATATGGGGCACCATGAAAAGACCAAATCTACATATCATAGGAATAGAGGAAGGAGAAGAATTTCAAGTTAATGGTATTGACTAGATCTTAAACGGGATTGTAGAACAGAATTTCCTGAAATTAAGGAACGACATCCCATATAAATACAGGAAACACATAGAACACAAAATAGATGAGATCAGAAAAGAAATTCCCCACGACATATCATAGTAAAAACATTAAATGTACAGAACAAAGAGCAAATACTGAAAGCAGCAAAAGAAAACAAGTCGCATACAAAGGAAAGCCCATCAGAATTACAGCTGACTTATCAATGCAAACTATGAAAGCCAGAAGAGCCTGGACCAAGGTATTTCCAGTTCTACATGACAATACATGCCAGCCCAGAATACTATACCCAGCAAAAATGTCTATTATAGTTGAGTGGGAAAGAAAAATCTTCCATGATATGAATAGCCTGAAAGAATACATGTCCACAAAACCAGCCCTTCAAAGAATACTTGAAGCAATACAGAGAGCAGGGAGAGAAACTATACCCCAGGGGCAATAAAAGAAAATAAATAAAGGTACAATTGAGGAAACACAAAATTAGACAAAGAACACAAACAGCAATCAAAATGACAGCAACCAATACACATCTTTCAATAATAACCTTAAATATCAATGGACTGAACTCCCCAGTCAAAAGACACAGGCTAAGTGAACAGATTAAGAAATAAAATCCATCTCTTTGCTGTCTGCAAGCAACCCATCTCACCTTCAAGGACAGGCACTACCTTAAGGCAAAAGGATGGAAAAAAATATTCAAGCAAATGGCACTAAGAAACAAGCAGGGGTTATAATTCTAATATCTGACAAAATAGACTTCAAAGTAAAACTAATCAGAAGAGATAAGGAGGGTCACTTCATTCTGATCAAAGGAACTGTTAACCAAGAAGATATTACAATCCTTAACATATATGAAATTCCCCAATTGAGGCTCCCTCAACCCAGGTGTGTCAAGTTGACACTAAAGCTATCCAGCACAAACCCCAACTCACTAATAGCAGGGACTTCAATACCCCACTGTCTCCCTTAGACAGGTCAACTGGACAAAGAATAAACAGAGACATGTCTGAATTAAATGATACCATATATCAAATGGATCTAGCAGACATGTTTCAAATATTCCACCCATGCACCAAACAATACACTTTCTACTAGCACCCCATGGAACTGTTTCAAAAATTGACCACATACTGGGCCACAAAACAAACCTCAACAAATACAAAAAAAATTGAAATAATTCCATGCATTCTTCAGACCACAATGCAATAAAGCTCAAAACCAACACTGGACAAAGCTCTGGTCACTACACAAACTCATGGCAATTGAACGACACACTCCTAAACAATAAGTGGGTCAAAGGAGAAATAAAGAAGGAAATAAAAAAATCCCTGGAATTTAATGAAAAGGACAATACAACACTACACAACCTCTGGGACACATTAAAAGCATCCTAAGAGGGAAGTTTATAGCTCTAAGGGCCTAAGTTAAAATATTAGAAAGAGCCCAAATAAATGACCTAACACTGCAACTCAAGACACTGGAAAGGCAAGAACAAATGAAACCCAAACCCAACAGAAGAGACAAAATAACAAAAATCAGAGCAGAAATTAATGAAATAAAAACAAAGAAAACAATACAAAGAATCAATGAATCTGAGAGCTGGTTCCTTGAA
>NW_008360313.1:2437668-2437898 GCF_000622305.1 Nannospalax galili
CCAGTCAACCAGAAAGAGAAAAGCCAAATTAACAAAATCAGAGATGAAAGGTGACACATCGCAACAGACACCCAAAATAACCAGACCATTATAAGGGAATATTTTGAAAACCTATATGCTACTAAATCTGAAAATCTAAAAGAAATGGATGGGTTTCTAAAGGCATGGGAACCACCAAAACTAAGAAGAGATTAACATCTTAAACAGACCCATAACGCAAAAAGAAAAGA
>NW_008360313.1:2438070-2438958 GCF_000622305.1 Nannospalax galili
GGCCAGCATCACTCTAATACCAAAACTAGGTAAAGATACAACCAAAAAGGGAAGCTATAGACCCATATCCTTAATGAACATAAATGCAAAAATTCCTAACAAAATAATTGCAAACCACATACAGACACACATCAAAAAGATCATTCACCATGATCAAGTCAGCTTTATCCCAGAGATGCAGGACTTGTTCAAAAAATACTTAACTCAATAAATGTCATTAATCATATAAATGGACTCAAAACCAAAAACCACATCATCATCTCAATAGATGCAGAAAAGGCTTTTGACAAAATTCAGCATGCATTTATGTTCAAAGTCATAGAGGGAATTGGACTGGAGGGAACATACCTCAGCATAATTAAAGCCATATATAACAAACCCACAGCCAACATCATTCTAAATGGAGAAACACTGTCAACATTCCCATTAAAGTCAGGAACCAGACAAGGATGTCCACTATCTCCACTCCTTTTCAATATAGTACTTGAAACTCTTTCTGGAGCAATAAGGCAAGAGAAAGAAATTAAAGGAATACTAATTGGAAAAGAAGAGCTCAAATTATCACTATTTACCAATGATTTAAGAAGGTCCGGACACCGGCGCCATCTTGTAATGGCGGCGGAGGCTGTGGCTCTCCACATTTCAGTATAGTGGCAGGTTATAAAATCAATCTACAAAAATCAGTAGCCTTTCTATATACCAATAATAAGCAATTGTAGAAAGAATACAGGGAAATGCTACCATTCACAATTGCTGCAAAAAATAAAATAAAATATCGCCGGGCGTGGTTACGCATGCTTTTAATCCCAGCACTCAAGAGGAAGAGGCAGGCAGATCTCTGTGAGTTCAAGGCCAGCCTGATCTACATAGTGAGTTCAGGACAGCTGG
>NW_008360313.1:2439023-2439801 GCF_000622305.1 Nannospalax galili
AATCTCAGAATAAATATGACTAAAGACATCAAAGACTTCTACAATGAAAAATTAAAATCTGTAAAGAGATCGATGTAGAGACCAGAAGATGGAAGGACTTTCCCATTGTGAAAATGACCACCCTACCAAAAGCAATATATAGATTCAATGCAATCACAATCAAAATCCCAATGACATACTTCACAGAATTAGAAAAATCCACCCTTAAATTCATGTGGAAGCACAGAAGACTCCAGATAGCCAAAGAAACCCAAAGCACAAACACCAAGGCTGGGGGGAATTACTATACCAGATCTCAAAGTTATCTACAGAACTATAGTCATAAAAACAGCATGGCAGTGGCACAAAAATAGACACGTAGATCAATGGAACATCATTAAAAATCCAAACCCAAGTACACTCAATTTCAGCCACCTGATATTTGACAAAGGTGCTGCCAAGAACATACAATGGAGGAAAGACAGCATCTTCAACAAATGGTACTGGCAAAACTGGATCTCCACCTGTAGAGGAATGAAACTAGATCCTTATTTTTCACCTTGCACAAAAGTCAACTCCAAATGGATCAAAGACCTCAATGTGAAACTGGAAACCCTGCAAATATTAGAAGAAAATATTGACTGTAACTTACAAGATATAGGTGTAGGAAAGGATTTTCTAAATTGGACAGAAGTTGCTCAGGAATTAAGGTCAACAATCAACAAGTGGGATCTCATTAAACTAAAAAGCTTCTGTACAGAAAAAGAAACAATCAAGAAAATGAAGAAAAAACCCACAG
>NW_008360313.1:2440487-2440867 GCF_000622305.1 Nannospalax galili
GAGCCTGATGGATAAACATCGTAACAATTGGGCTTGTTGACAGTTTTGCCCATTCATTAACAGAGGGCCAAACATAGTCATTGGACCCTCACCAGATTATCCAACCACTCTTCTCAGCCAACTATATGTAATTTGACCTTAATTACACATGGCCTCCTGGATTTGGGGAGGGATAAAGTATACAATCCGGGGAAGGCTAGGAAGAGAAGGCATGACTCATGCTGAGTTAAGGATTTCCAATGTGCATACCCTCACGTCATACATATACCTCAGCAACCCCTCAGTTATCTGGTAAGTAAGCACAATAAATTCATTGGTTCCCCAGTAAAACTTTAATCAAACATTGTCTTGACACTAGAACCTTGAAAGGGAATAAGCAT
>NW_008360313.1:2441055-2458899 GCF_000622305.1 Nannospalax galili
ACAAGTGATGAAGGTCTGTGTAGGTTTGTTATGATATATAAAGGATGAGACAAAAATAATATACATATAATCTTTCTATGGTCATAGTTTAGTCAACTAGTTTAAGGAGCACAATATATATCTAGTCAAAGTTTATCTGAGACTATTTGTTTTTTTACCCAAACCTTATCTATATAGCACATGATAATTAAAAGTACCAGAATGATGGACCTAACTGTATTGGATATTTACCAGCCATAGTTTGAGGCCTATACTAATGTGGTCAGAAGGACTTAAAGGGCAGTTTTTGCCCCTTGCCCTCCAAGGTCGACTAAGTTCCAGGAGACTATGGAACATCTCTCAAGATGTCCTGCAACTGTGTGAGTCACCTGTCCTCTTGTTCAGGTAGGACATGGAGACCCCACGAGATGGACTTGAACCAGAGTCCAGTCTACAAAGAGGAGGGTCAACTCAGAGGAAACATCTCATTTATGCTTCCAAGTGAAGCCAGACACGGTCAAGCAGGGCGGCCTTTGACTTATCGTCACATAAATGGAACTGGTGAAAGAAAGGAGCCAGGAGATCCTCCTAAGCCCACGTGATCCCTGAGGAACAGATCCTCAAATGACCTTATGTGTAAAAATAAATTGATTTATTTGGGCCAACTGTATGGTCTTAAACACACAAAAGGAAAGTATAACCAAAGAGTAAAGTCATCAATATATTTCTTTAAGTGTTCAAGGGATTACACTTCCCTGACATTAGGCTTAAGTCTATATAAAAAGTTATTTAGACAATTGTTTCTCATTGATGATTTTGTTCCTAACCAGAAAGTGCTGCTCAGATGTAAGGCTTCAAATCTTGGTCTGCAATACTGTAGTGCCCACCTATAGCTATTGTTCTAAAATGATGGATAAATTTGTTTTCTTCCCCTATCTGCCTTTGAAAGGGAACTGACACTGATTCGAACCACTCCAACAGCTACCAAAATACCTGAAAGCAAATCCTGAATCCAGCCTTGGAAGACAAAAGAAAAATGAGGAACCCAATAGAAGGATGCATTTAGAAGCCCTTACCAAGAAATTCCAATGGACTCTGAGATAAGCATTTGAAAATTGCCCTGTTCTTACTTTTTTCTAGTTCCCTGTCTAGAACTTGTAATGCTAATTATTCTTGCCTTTACTTCTCCTTCATATCTCCTATTCACAATTCAAAGACTTTCTTTTCCCTCTAGAGATAAGAGTTGTGCAATTTGGGAGTCTGTTGGCTAGACCCACTGAAGGGATACTCCAATTGCCTCACCCCGTGTCCCTGTTCAGCATGGAAGAAGCCAGAACTTCTGGGATGGAAGAAGCACCCCGATTCCCTATTGGCAATTTGGGTAACCTCTTCAGAGGATGGTGTGATAAGAATAGGAGGTAGGAATTGTCTAGGCAGTCAGGGTAAAAAGACCCCAAAGAAAAGTAGCCGGTTTCTTGGCTAAAACAATGTCCTTGGGCCTCTTAGCAACATACTCCATTCCAAAGGCCAAAAATGTCAAAAGTATTTGGGAGGTTTTATCTAATCCTTAAAGATTTTAGGGTTACCTCTTCAGAGGGGGGAATGTTAGAGTAGCAAAAAGCCTCACAATAAAAATTAATAGAAGAACAGGGAAGAGTACATGAAGTTATCAGAAAAAAAGTGATGAGGAGATATGGGAGGAGTTGGAGGGGCGGGGGTGGGCATGGATTTGATCAAAACAGCTTACATGCATATATGAAATTCTTAACAATTTTTTTTTAAAAGAGTGATGATGGCAGTGAACAGCAGGGAGAGGTTGCTATGTTCCAGGCATGTTGTAAGTTTATCAGTCATTCCTCACAATCACTCTAGGAAACATATCCTACTGTTTATCCATTTTCCAAGAGAGAAAAATGAGGCTTAGTAAAAGTAAAAGAGATTAACTTACCATTAAGTATCAGTGATGGGATTTGAACCCAGGTGGTCTGACTCCAGAACTCTCAGTTTTTAAGCACTTCATATTGCTACTTATTGTGTATAACATTCAGGAAAATTCTGTGAAGCAAGTTTTACTATCTCAATACTACAGTGCATGCAAGAAAAGCAGGGTGAGGAAAAGTCAATATATTACTTTGACTCATGCATTTTATAAACGAGAGGTGTAGGTCTGGCTAGAGGCCAGAGTTTGGGACAAGATCAGAGTTTTGTTGTTTTTTGTTTTGTGGGTTTTTTTGGTCTTCCTGAGACAGGGTCTCCCAGTAACCCCAGCTGACTTGGAACTCACTGTGTAGACCAGGCTGGCCTCAATCTCACTGAAATCTGCCTGCCCCTGCCTCCCTAGTGCTAAGATTAAAATCATGCACTATCACTCCCTGATAAGATCAGAGTTTTTGTCCTTCACTTCTGCCTCCCACATCTATCTAACTGGACCACTAGAGCTGGATCCATAGAACTCATCTGATTTAAGGAGGTTGAGCTGAAGAGGAGGCAAGGTAGAAAACAGCTGAACCTGACTCATTGGAGCAGCTACCAACATCTCACGGGCTGAGGCCACGAGGGGTCTAGGATTCTGTTCTGGATTTAACAATGGTGTGATGACCCCATGATATTAACGTTCTTGGAGAAGCTCATGAAACATGAGAATGTTGCAGATCCAGCTCAGTGGTAAAGCATTCACCTAGCATGTGCTAGGCCCTGTGTTCAATCCCCAGCACAACCAAAAAATAAAAAGTGACAGAAAAAATACATTATTTAATAACATGGTGAAAATCTATAAATCAACTAAAGAACATTGGCAGGCCTCAAATCAGGTTATTCATGGGAGACACAAGATATCCTTTGTAAAGAAGCTCAGAAAATTGGCTTGGGGTAGAACTACATATATGTGTGTGTGTGTGTGTGTGTGTGTGTGTGTGTAGGTATGTGGGCATGCACTTGACATGGCGTGTGTGTGGAGGTCTGTGGGAGCCTGTGAGCAACCCTGCAAAGATGGCACTGAAAGGAAGCAAGCAGGGTGAGGCCTAGCCTGTTTTGAAAACCTCCGGATTGGCTGAAGTACACTTCCCCATCCCTGGGGGCGTGTTATCAGCACGTGATCATCCTTGATGCCTATGGGACCCTGCCCATGTGGCAGGGTGACCTTTAAGCTGATTGGATGCATTGGGGGCGGGGGGGGCGGGGAAGGTGTTCTGAGGGGATTTCCAGACTGCAGTTTTTGCCTATATAAGCTCTGTGACACCTGCAATAAACGAGTTCCTGTTTGGCTAGACTCCGTGTCGCATCTGATTGTCCTTGGCCAGAGAGGAGGGCTGGTGAAATGTTCAGACAGTGTGCTCACCTTTCCCTGACCCCCATTGCGGCAGGTCCCTCCAGGGTGGGACCTTGGGGTGGACCCCCCGCGGAGGTCAGAAGACAACTTTTGGGAGTTAGTTCTCTCCTTCCACCCTGGGTTCTGGGAATTGAACTCGGGTCATCAGTCTTGGCAGAAACCACTTGTACCCACTCAGCCATCTTGCCAGCCCCACAACTTCTTTTCTCACTCTCAACTCATTTACAGTTTTAGCTTTTTTAAAAAAATATTTTATCTATTATTTTATGTGTAAGTGTATGAGTGTATTGCCTGCATGTATGCAAATGCACCCATGTCATGCAATACCTACAGAGGTCAGAAGAGGGCATGGAATGCTCTGGAACTGGAGTTACAACAGTTGTTAGCCACCATGTGGGTGCTGGGAATTGAACCCGGGTCCTCTGCAAGAGCAGCCAGTGCTCTTAACTATTGAGCCATCTCTCCAGCCCCTACAGTTTTAGCTTGCTATTTGTTTTCCTGCTTTACTAAGAAGATTGAAACACTTACAAAGAGAAAGGTCAGGGCTGAGGAATGCTTGCTTGCCTAACATGTCAAGGGCCTGGGTTCAATCCCCAGAACAATCACCACCAAAACAAAATAAAATAAAAAATCCACAGACCCCCCTCAACTGGGGGGGGCCTTCTACTATCACCCAGACCAGTCCCTGCACCTGCCTCAGAAATTGGACCCAACCCTCCTTTCACTCAAAGGCACTCATCAGCAATTCTACCCCACTTCTCTCTCTACAACTTCTTTTCATTTTACTTCATTATTCTATGAAATCATGCTGGGTTTGGTCCTATTTAAAGAAAGCAAGTCAGGGCTGGAGAGATGGCTCAATGGTTAAAAGCACTGGTTGTTCTTCAGAAGACCCCGGTTCAAATCCCAGCACCCACATGGCTCCTAACACCCATCTGTAACTCCGGTTCCAGGGGATCTGACACACTCTTCTGTCCTCTGTGGGCACTGCACAACATGGGTGCACTTACTCACATGCAGGCATAACACTCATACACATAAAATAAAAATAAATAACTGTATAAAAAAAAGAAAAAGAAATCAAGTCTGTGAGACTGAAAACAGTCCGGTTTCCATACCAGGTTCCAGGTCAGCTGTGGCTACAGGAAGACCCTGTCAAAAAAGAAGAGAAAAAGACCAAAATCAATAAATAAATAAAGTAAATAAATAAATACAAAGAAAGCAAGTGGGACTAGAGAGATGGCTCAACAGTTAAGAGCACTGGCTGCTCTTGCAGAGGACCTGGGTTTGATTTCTAGCATGCATATGGTAGCTAACGACCATCTGTAACTCCAGTTCCAGGGGATCTGATGCCCTCTTCTGGTCTCTGCAAGCACTGTACACATGTGGTACACTTATGTACATGCAGGCAAACATGCATACACATAAAATAAAAATAAATTTAAAAAAAAAAAGAAATCAAGGACTAAAGATGAGGCTCAGTGATAGAAAACCTAACATGGTCCAGGCCCTATGTTTAATGCACTGCTCCTCCTGCCCGCCCCCCCCCACACACACACAAAAGAAGAAGAAACAAAAAGACCAAGCCATAACAAAACTTTCTTTTTATCTCACTTTTCAAATCAGGCAACACCCTGGATCATTGTTCCTGAAGGGAGGGGGTCTTTGTCCGTTTGCTCAATGGTGTTCCCAAGAGTACATGGTATATATTCAATAGCTATTTCCTTTAGAAGAAAACACAAATGTATATTTGGTTCACTTACCAAGATGAACTGCATTTTCATTTAAAGCTACACTGTTAAAATAATAAAATAGTACATGCTTAGTATAAAGAATTTAATACAGAGAATATCTAAAGTAAATATTCAAACTTTATTTCCAGTAACCCATATCCAAATCTAATCACTGTTTTCTGGCTCAGCATATTCTTGTCCAGACTTCTTTAAATACATGTAAGAACATGCATACACATGTACAAAAATAGGATCATGTTCTCGCTTTCTAAATAAAATACATATATATACACACACATATGCATACATACATATGTATTGTATTTGCTTTATCATGGACAGATTTATCTCATCGGTTTGCAGAGATGCTTATTATTTAAAGTTTTTGTTTTTCATTTTAGTAAAATTTTACCAATTTGTAATTTGAGGTATTTGGCAAAGGGACTACCCCAATTTTATTTATAAAGGAAGGAATTATGAAACAAGTTAGTGACAAATAATATAAATGTGTATTTTTTTCTTTGTGGTACTGAGGCTCAAATCCAGGGTCTCATATGTACTAAGCAAGTACTGTACTATTGAATTGCATCCTCAACTCTATTTGTAAATAATATTACTAATGAGCATACACTTTAAGAAAACAAATATTTGGGGGCTGGAGAGATGGCTCAGTGGTTAAGAACACTGAATGTTCTTGCAGAAGACCTGGGTTCAAATCCTAGTACCCACATGGCGGCTAACAATTGTCTGTAACTCCAGTTCCAGAGGATCCAACAGCCTCTTTTGTCCTCCGCAGGCATTACACGACACGGGTGCACTTAACTACATGCAGGCAATACATGCATACACACAAAAATAATAAATAAAATATTTTTAAAGGAAAACATTTTATATTACACCTAATAAAAACAGTATGAGAAGCTCTATTTATTTATTTACTTACTTATTTAAAGACAGAGCTTTATGTAGCCCAACCTGGTGTTAAATTCACTAAGTAGCTGAGGTTGGCCTTGAACTCCTGATTCATCTTCTTCCACATTGCAAGTCCACTACACCCTAGTATTCTATTTTTAAAGTATGCAAATGTTTTAGAGATAGTTCCTTTCCATGGCTAAGCTGATTTTTTAAAGACATATTTATTTTACCAGGCGTGGTGGCACTTTTTAGCTCTAGCTCTCTGGAGGCAGAGGCAGGCAGATCTTTGTGAGCTTGAGGGTAGTCTGGTCTACACATCGATTTGCAGTCCAGCTGGGACTACAGGGAAACCCTGTCTCAAAAAATATTATTTTTGTTATTTTTAATTATGTATATGTGTGTGTCTGTGTATGTACATGTGAGTGCAGGTGTCCATGGAGTCTAGAGGAGGATGTCAGATCCCTTGGGAGCTGGAGTTACAGGCAGTTGCAAACTGAATGTGGGAATGGAACTGGGGTCCTCTTTAAGAGCAGTACTTGTTCTTAAGTGCTGAGCCGTCTCTCCAGCCTCCTAAGCTGGTTTTGATGGAAATTTCAGAGCCTTTTCAATTACCCACCTCTTGCTTCTGCTGCCCTACTGTAAGCTCCCAGGATTGTGCACTGCAGACACAGGTCTGATTCAAGGATGGCTTAGCTGAAGAAATGCAAGATGGAAAACAGTTCATACTGTACTTGAGCACCTGCCCAAAGTGGGCGCTATTAAGAGAATCATAAAGGATCTTTCATGGCGTACTTTCGGTTTCTGTGCTGTAGTTAGAAATGTTCAAATGTATATATTATTAAATATTTCCACATATTACTTATGAAGCAGAGCCTTCTCCAACCCCAATCTGCTTCTCTGCACTCTTATTTAATATTTATGGGGACTACACTGTGTACCAATCTCTTTTCTAAGTGTCCCACAATTATAGATGTGTTTAATTCTCATCCATGCTATTATAAATCTACATTTCATACACACATACATGTGTGCATGCAGACAGGCACAGATGTACCAGCATTTATTGACATGAACTGCACATGACGTTCCCTTCAGTGTGTCATTCAATCTTCTCTGACATTATAGTTTTGATATTGTGTCCCCTAATGACTTATGTATTAAAGACTTGATTGTCAGCAGAAGGGCTTAGGGGAAGTGATTAGATCATGAGGGTTCTGGCCTACCCAGTGATGAACCCACTGATTATCCATAATTTGGTTGTGTTATTGGGAAGTGTTGGAAACTAGGAGGCTTGACTGGAGGAAGTAGGTCACTGGGGGCATGCCTCTGAAGGGTGAATTGTGTCCCTGGCCCTCTCTCTATTTCTCTGTTTCCTGGATGCCTTGAGGTGAGCAAATTTTCATTACCACACTTTTTACAATGATGGAATGAAATCTCTGAAATTGAGCCCAAATAATCTTTGCTCCTTTCAACTATTTCTCTGGGGTTATTAGTCACAGTAATAAAAATGTGGCTGACATAACTGGGATCCAATGAGTTATGTCTAGCATTCAGAGTGCGTCCAGAGGCAGAGAAAAGTTGCATAAAATGTTTCAGTGGAGATAGAAGGATGGACTTTCTCTGTCAACTTGCTGCTTATATGTCATCATAGGGAATAAGTGGAATAATGCAAATAAAACATCTGACATGGAAGTAGATGTATAGTGAGGGCCTTATACATGTTTGTCAGGTCTTAATGTCTGTGTACTATAGGCCATCTTTGAAGAACAGTAACTGAGATTAACAATTTTATTTGTTTGTTTCAGTCTTTTTGAAACAGGGTCTTTCCTTTAGCCCCAGCTAGCCTAGAACTCACTATGTACACCAGGCTGGTCTCGAACTCACAGAGATCTGCCTGCCCCTGCCTCCCAAGTGCTGGGACTACAGGCATGCACCACCACACCGGCAAAATTAGCTAACAATTTTACATGGATAATCTACCACTTAAGAGTAAAAGGTCCTTATCTCCTATAATTAGAGACAAATTTTCCTCTCTTTTGCCATCTTGTATACATACACACATGCACACACATATACACACATACATGCATACATGTACACATAGACACATACACATATGCATATATACATGTGCATATATACACATGTACACACACATACACATCCTGTTCTCGAGCTCAAGCCCAGAGGGTGCAAGCTGATGAAACTGCTCCAGATGAGCTGTTCAGCCCATAAAATTGCAGATGGCTTCACCCCAAGGTGGACACAACACAGAGTAAAACCCACCCCCACCTCCACCCCCAAGAAACCAGTGTGTGGTTGCTTGCTCCCACCTCCTTACAATAGCTATTCACCTTAGAGCTACTTAACTAGCCATATTGTGTCCACGTCTTCTTCAGTAGACATTGACTTGCTTCTTTCTTCAAACTTCAACTATCTAATCTTTATGACAACTCCAAATGTACCCACAGCTTTCCTAAATGTCATATTGAGAAACCTTGAGTTAGATTTTTCTTTTTCACATACTGGAGGAATAAACTCACACTGGTTTAATGAAAAAATTACTGGCTCCTTCTCAGCCTCTGGTAGAGAAGCTTTTTTGTATCATGAGTGGCAGTTAACATGATGCAGAGCTAGACAAACTGCTGAGAATAAGTGACCGTCCAGTGCTCAGCGCTAAAACAGATGTGTCTATCACCTCCTTTAAGCCTACAAAACAGTGCAGAAGGGGCAGAAAGAATGTCAGAGCTGGAAGATGGAGATGAATTCTATGAAACGTGCCTTATGGATATGCCACGGCTGCTGCAATCCAGAGTACACATCAGCTGTGGATACTTGCATAAAACCTGCATAGACTGGGTCCTGTGACATTCTATCATGGACTAGAGGGTGGATCACGAGCCCCATCCCTACCTGAGGAGCTAGTGGCTGTTAATGCCACTTTCCTCAATGGCTTAGCCTTGGAAGTTGGCTGTGCTCCAGTCAATAACCCCTTACCCATACTCTTAGAAGCAGCCCTAATAAACTCAGTGGGTAAAAAAATCAATGAAGACATGAAAGTAGGAAGGGAGTAGTTAGGAAGAAGGGATCAGCAAGAGAGGGAGGGGGATATGAGAGGGTAACAGGGTAGTGAATAGGATCGCAACACATTGTATATAGATGAAATTGGAGAAAACAATGCTAAGTGTTAAAAATGAATTAATTCAATAAGGAAGCATTTATTGGCTTCCGTTAATGATCAGCTCTGGAGTACTTCAGTTTCAGAGAAACCTTCACCCAGGGCTGGATGGTATAATCAGCACCTAAATTCTCTTTCCTACTTTTTTTTTTGTGTGTGTGTGTGCTCGGTTTAAGTTTTGGCTTCACATAGTCCGGCTCCCTCCTTGTAGTCCCAAACCAGAAACTCAACCTTCCTCACTTTGAACCAGAGAGGAGAAGAAGCCGGTTGCCTACTTCATCGTTGGTGTTTTGTTTGTGTTGCTAGGGAATGAACCCAGATCTTGTACATGCTGGGCAAGTGCTTGACCATGGAGCCACATCCTCAGTCTCAGTTGCCCACCATTCACAGCAAAATGTTGTGACTTCAGCCAGAAAGGTCTGTCCTGTCTCCTTGTGAGCCAAACACTGTGGTTGAGAAGAGAGGGGCCAAGCTCAGAAACAGGAGCTATGCCCTGGAGCTGGAAGAGGAATGACTGTTAAACAAACACCAGTGGTTGATCCCTAGAAAGAAGCAATGGTTTCCCAAAGAAGATTTGAGGGTGTGCTCTCTGCAGAAAGAGGCATGGATGCCCCACAGCAAACAGCAGCTGTTCAGAACATGAAAGGGGGTAGCAGTGAATGGGGTCTGGGACCCATTTTAACCAACTCCTCAGGGCATTCTTTTTATTTTAAGAAACTCTATTTAAAGATAATTTACACACTGTAAAGTTGGCCCATTTGTGGTATATAATTCATTGGTTTTTAGAACACCCACAGAATTGTGTGATCATCATAAGGTAATTTTTTAATATTTTCATCATCTTCAAAATCAACCTTGTAACCCATTATTCATATCACTTCATTCTTCATACCAGACAATTAATAAGCCAATTTCTCTCTATAGATTTAATCATTCTGAGTATCTGATACAAGTGTAATCATACAATATACAGTCTTTTGATTGTGAGCCTGAGTCTTTAATGGCTAAGCCATCTCTCCAGCTAAAAATACGTCTTTTATGTCTGCCTTCTTTCATTTAACATGACTTTAACCATAATGGCTGAATAATATTCCATTATATGGATATACGGCATTTCCCTTGCACATTCATCTGAGAGACTTGGGACTTTCTACTCTTGGTCGATCATGAATATTGGCAGCTAAGAAGATTCGTATACGCACTTTCATACTCACTTGTCTTGTGTAGATACCTAGATATGGAATTCCCTGGTCACATAACCTTATATGTAACATTTTTGAAGAACTGCCAAATCATTTTCTAAAGAAGTTGCATCAGTTTACGTTCCCACCATAATGTACAAGTACTCTAATTTCTTGCACAATAACTTGTTTTGTCTTTTTGATGATCACCATCCAAGTGGGTGTAAAATGGAATTTCATTGTTGTTCTGATTTGCTTTTCTCTAATGACTAATATGTCGAGCAGCTTTTTGTGAGGTTATTGGCCGTTTATGTACCTTCTTCAAAGAATATTCTTTGTCCACTGTAAAAAAAATAGCATATCTTTTTATTGGGTTATAGGAGTTCCCTGTATACCCTGGATGCAAGTCTTTTGTTAGATTGTGATTTGCACATATTTTAGCCCCCCCCCTTTTTTTGAGACAGGGCCTCACTGTGTAGCTTTGACTAACCTAGATCTCTCTATGTAGAATAGGCTGGCCTTGAACTCAGAGATCTTCCTGCCTCTGCTTCCTGAGTGTTGAGATTAAAGGCCTGGGCCATCACACCCACTGACTTGCTGCTCTTTAAAAAATTCTTATTTATTATTTTTATTTTGTTTGTGTTTTGCCTGCATGTACATAAGTGCACCGTGTGCATACAGTGCCCATGGAGGCCAGAAGAGGGCCTCAGATTCCTTGGAATTGTAATTACAGATGGTTGTTAGCTGACATGTGGGTACCAGGAACTGAACCTGGGTGCTCTGCAAGAGCAACCAGTGTTATTAACTGCTGAGTCATTTCTCTAAGCCCTCTTTTCCCTTTCTTTATAGCATTTGGGGGGGGCATTAAACTATTAATTTTGATGAATTCCAGCATATCACTTACCTTTATCTCTTGTGTTTGTGGTGTGTATCTTGGAAATCTCAAGGGCTTTATATATCTACCAAAGTTTGAGCATCAGAGGCCTCTGAATATATCCTTTATTTACTTTTGTCATTAAGTTTTCTTTTTCCTTTTTTTCATTTGTGAGTGTGTGCGTGTGTGTGTGTGTGTGTGTATTTGTGTGGGGTCACAGTTGTGTGTGGGTGTGCATACACGTGTGTGTATATACATGTGGAGGCCAGATTTGATGTTAGGGATTATCCTTTATTACTCTTCTACCTCCCTCATTGGGGCAGGGTCTCTCAATCAAACCCAGAACTTACTGATATGGTTAGTCTTTCTACCCAGCATGCATTGAGAATCCCTGGTCTCTGCCTTCTGAGGCTGGAATCACAGCAAGCCCACCTGGCATTTACTTGTGTTCTGGGATATAGACTCCAGTCCCCATGCTTGTGGGGAGGCACTTAACCACTGAGCACTATTTTTTTTTTTATAATTTCATACATGAGTATTATTTTTGCATTATTTCTATTCTTCCCAGTCTTCTACCAACTCTTCCCATGTCCATTGACTCCCTCTCAATTTCTTGTCCTCTGATTATTATTGTTACATATAATGGATATATTTTATCTGTCTATCTCTCTCTCTCTCTCTATCTATCTATCATCTATCATCATCTTTCTCTATGTATAATGCAGAGTTAAGTGGTGCTCATGTGTACCTGTGTTTAAGACTGTCCATTTGGGTTTAGATTACCTCTCAGGGAGCTAGTCCCTGATAAGAAATGATTCTCCCTCCCTCAGCAACTGTTGATTGCCTGTAACTCTTCATCTTGAGATGGGACCCCGTCACATTCCCACTTTGACGTGTCAACTTGTTTTGTCATTATGCAGATCTTATTAGACTAGCATACTATGGATCTTTCATTGTCATAGATAAATTGCATTAACTATCAGCATGTGTCTTGTCCCTCTGGCTCTTACATTTTTTTCTATGCCCTTTTTTAAGATGTTCCTGGAGCCTTGGGTGTAGAAGTTGCATTGTAGATATGTCATTTAGGCCTGTACCATGTGTACTTGACTATATTTACAGTATCATGAACGATTTCCCTCCTATTGAATAGCCTTAAATCCAATTAAACAACTGTTGATCATCCCCAAGATAAAAATGCCACTACTGCGGGGCGTGGTGGTACATGCTTTTAGTCCCAGCACTTGAGAGGCAGAGGCAGGTGGATCTTTGTGAGTTCAAGGCCAGCCTGGTCTACATAATGAGTTCCAGGCCAGCTGGAGCTACCGGGAGACCCTTTCTCAAAAAGACCAACAAGAAAAAAAAAAAATGCTACTACTGCATCAATAGAGGTAGTTTGCTGGGTTGGTCATTGTTGTGGTTTGTAGACTTTACAGCTGGGTAGGATCCTTAATTGGTTTCTCTCTTGGCAGTTTGCATAGTATTTTCTGATATCAGGAGAACTTCAGGGAGGGGCTCTCTATGTAGACCAGGTTGGCCTTGAGCTCACAGATATTAACCTGTCTCTGTCTCCAGAGTGGTATTAAAAGTGTGTGTCACCACCTTTAGCTCACAGCCATTTTAAAAGTCTTTTTGTTACTGTGCCCCAGCCTTTGGTGAACAAACAGCTGTGTTTTGTTATGTGAGGTACCTGCTTTTATGGAGTTTATGTTTGCCAGTAGGGGAAACCTATAAAGAAATGGTGAGACCGTTCAGCAGGTGAAGGTACCTGCTGCCAAATCTGATGACCTGAGTTTGATTCCTTGGACCCACATGGTGGACAGAGAGAACCAACTTCCCTCTACACCTCAAGTTGTCCTCTGACCTCCACAATGTGCTGTGGCACATGCATTCATACACACAATCACAAAATAAATAAGTAAATATAAAGAAGAAGAAAATAGAAAAATATAGATATAGATTAAGTTGAGCTTCATTAAATGTCCATTTTTTTCAGCAGGCATTTGGGATTCATTTGGATGAGTTCTCTCACCTTAGGGCAGAATCTTCTGAGGGTCCCAAAACAGAAGGGCTCATGAAGCCAACTGGGGAAAGGAGGATATTAAATGCATCTTTTTCTTCTTTTTCTGCAAAAGAAGAAAATTATCTTCTTGCACAAAAAAATCAATGTCATGTTTTGCACACAACTGTCACCTACACAATGATATATAGAGAAATAATGACTTCAATAGTAATTTTGTTTACACTTCTGAGTGAAAACTGCTCATAGCTCAATATTAGCTCCAGAAGGCAGAAAAACACAAAACAGTCTTAAGATAGCAATTGAAAAGTGTATTTGTTGGCAGCAGTTTCTATCCCTGGATGCACAGAAGGTTCTGAGCCTATAAGCTGTGGGGAGGAATCCAATTTTCTGATAAATAATATATCTGCTAATAAAGCAGCAAGAGAAAAAATGTTTTCCATGGGAGAATTCAAAATGGAGTGTGGGGAAGGGCTGTCCGAGGGCGTCTTTTGCAGCATGGAGCTGAAACAGCTGTAATTGTTTGCTTTGGATTCTCATCCCTCCATGCTACTCTGTGATACATTTTCAGATCTCTCTTGAATGCTCTTGAATGCTGACCTTCAAAAGGGCTTAGTCTTCCCATTGCATGACTCTGGGTGATTTACTTAGAGTATTTTGCTTAACCCTTTCATCTCCACAGGTAGGCAAGGTCCTCACATCCCCATTTTATATGAATAAACCAAAACTCAAAAAGGTTAGCTAACTCTCCAGGGTCACAGAACTTAGCTGGTGTCTGGGCTGGTGTAAATTAAGTCAATAATCAGGGATTTCAGAACAAATGTCTAAAACACTCTTGAGATCAGCTTGATTTAGGCTGCTTCAAACATCTGACTGGCTGAATGGCCTAGACTCTGAGAAGAGCTCAGCTTCTAGTTTTTGACTAAATAAAGCATCTGTCCCATAGGAATAGAAAGGCATTCGTTTACTTCCTTTCTTCCTTACCCATTTGTCTCTAAAGCAGTCTGGGTGTTTAGCAGGTGGTAGATAGTAAATTATTATTCTAAACAGTGCCTAATAAGGAAGCAGCTCCCATGGAGTCAATCTGGAGACAAGGGAATAATTAATGCATTTATCTAAGCACATAGATTTCAGAGGAATTTGAGTCCTACTCTAAGCACAGTATCTGTGCTGTGTTTCCCCTCTCCCCCCAAAAGTTTAGCAAACTTGGTCTTACAACTTCCTATCTGATTATTTTGCTGTCCTCTTCTTCCTTTCTTTTTAGTTTTTTAGTAGTTGTACGAGTAGCTTGAAATTTTCATCTCATTAAGGTTACGGCTGGGAAGGAGTATGAAATAAGGGACATGAGGAGGGAGGAAGGGAACAGTTAGAAGAAGCAGTTGTGTCCTCTGACAAGCAGGCCCTGGTCCTTACTCTCCATGCTTTTTTTTTTGGTTGAGAGGGCGTGTAGTAAAGGTCTGTTTACATCCACTGTCCACTCCAGTCGGCAGCTTTCCTCAAAGTCTGGCTTCGTGGTTTATTGCCAGGGTCTGGCACACTGTCTGGCACTAGACAGATGCCCTCAGCCTTTGGTTGGATGAACGGAAGGTGAGCAAGAAAGGGATGCCAGAGTCCTCCGCGAGACTGAATGAGGAGGAGGAGGAAAATGGGACGGTGCGGAGCGAAGAATCCGAAAGTACTTGTGTGATGGAGAAAGAAATGGAAAAAGGCGTCCCAGAGGCTGGATCGGGAAGACCGGAGGCCTGAGTAAGGACCAAAAAAGGTTTCCAGGGAGAAAGTGGGCAAGCCAGAGGGTGAAGGCGAGACAAAGAGCGGTGGGCCGAGGCTGATGGTGGGAAGAAATGGGAAAGAAGTGGTGGGGCCCGGAGGCTGCGGCGGAGGAAGGGGCGTGAGGGAGACGAGCGCGCGGGGCGGGCCGTGGAGCTGGGCCGTGCGGGGAGCCGGGTGCGGGGTGCGGGGTACCCCGCCGAGGGCCGAGGGCCGGGCGGCGGCTGGGAGGACGGGCGGGCACCGAGAGGTGGAGCGCGAGCTCAGCAAAGTTACTCGGCCTGCTGGGCGCCCGGGGCCGCGTGCGGCTGGCGGTTGGAGCGAAGAGGGGCTCGGCGGGCTGAAACCCGAAACCTCGCGTCCCGGGCGCGGCGCGGAGGGAGGAAGAGTCCGGGAGGCTGCCGGCCCCGGCCCGGAGCTGCGGCGGCGGCGCCTCGGTGAGCACTGGACTGGGGGATGCAGGCCGGGGCGGGACGGGCTGCTCTCGGCATGGAGCCCGGCTGAAGGCATTGTGCTGGGCGCGCAGGGTCTGCATCCCCGGCCTCCCTGCACCCCGCTCGGAGCTCCGCTTCTCCCCTCTCCGAGGTCCGCAGCTCCTTCCCGGCTGCTCCGCGCCTTGCTTTTGGGGAACCCGGTTTTGGAGCTCTTTGTGGGAAGATCCTGGGCGGGGGGTGCGCCACTCGGATCCGCTTGGGGCTCATCAGAAGCCCACCTCATTCTTCCGGGGGCACCCAGCTCCCTTTCTCCTGAGCCCCCTGCAGTCGCCCGGGAAGAGAGAGATCGGTGCGTCCCCACTACCTAGCTAAGGAGGGCCGCGCCCCCTGCGGCGGGCTCCCGGGTGGGGATGTGGGGCAAAGCGGCCACTACCTGCAGCTGGAATCCCTGAGGACCAGGTGAGGAACATCCTCCGGGTGAGGCTCTGGGGTGTCCTGTCCTGGAGCCCGGGCGCGCCCAGGATTCGCCTGGCGCTGCGGGGTAGGCTCCCCTGCCCCTCTGATCTGCCAAGGAAAGGTTCAGTCGGTTTGGGGACTGGGAGAATACTCTGCCAGTTCTCGGCGCCCTCTGGCCCAGGAGCTTAACCCGGTGCATTTCGTGGACAAAGGTATGTGGCGTGAGAAGGTCTGCTGGAAAGGTCCCTCGCGCTTCAGAGCCGTGTGTTTTACTACGCAGCCGGGCGTTGGCATCTCTCGATAGCTCAGCTCTGAAGCTCTGCTTTTTCGTTTTTGTATCTATTTGTCCCTTTTGCAAAGAGCTTACGAGAGCGATCGTTTTAGCTGCCTTTGCTGTAATGTAGGGAGAGGGCTGCAGTTTTGGAGGGAAAGGACCTCGATTCTGTGATCTGTCCAGTGGAGGAGATAAGTCTGTCTCAGGTGCGGGAGGCTGCCAAGGCAACGAAATCCTTGTGCCTCCCCTAGGTAGAGCCAGCCGGGGTTGCAGCCCGGCCTCCTCTACCAGCGAGCTGGACCTCCTCTTGACCTCTGGGAAGTCACTGCTTTGCCAAAAAGGATGTTTGCCCATATAATGCATTTTACCTCAGCCACTGAGAGCAGGTGAAGGAAGATAGGTGCTTCCCAAACCCTCCACTCGGAATGGGGAGGGGGCGTGGCCTTGGGTCACATGGACAAGGCTCTTCATCCCACTATTAGACCCTCTTCCTGTCGTAGCCCACACCCATCTTACTTCTAATGAACTGACGAGCACTTGCATATACACCTTTTGAATTCATTCACACGACAGCCTGTGAAGGGCAATTATTGTTCCCTTTGATGGGTGAAGAAACCAAAACTCAGGAGATGCGAAGCACTCTGCCCTATTAGTAAGCAGTCAGGATTGAACTCAGGTCTTTTGACTTGGCAATGCTTTGCACACCGTGGTCCTTTGACTCAGGACTTCTACTTGCCCCTATGGCAATGGGCATAGAAACTCTCTTAGAAGACCCTGCTTGGCATTTTGGAACTAACTCCAAGACCTTGGGTCCCCAAATCTGTCTGTGTTGCAGTCCTGTGCTCTGGGAGTCCTGGGAGAGAGCAAAGGAGCATGGAGAGGTTAGAAGGGGGTGTGCTCTGTTTGGAGTCTGAGGAAGACGGAACCGTTTGAACTTTGTCTGACATAAGTGTCAGCAGATCCAGCTAGAGTAACATTCCGTGGGAGCCACTCAGGAGGCCAGAGCGCAGAAGGAAAGTGGGCAGCCAGGTGGGCTGGCAAAGTTACACCCAACACTTCATACCGAGGCAGCCAGGGGCAGGTGTCACCACAAGGCTCCAAAACATTGTTTGATTATGGGCTTTGTGGAAGTTGTACATTTCATGGAGGGTGGGGGATCCACATTTTTAAATATGGCACTTAATTTAAAAATACTTTGTAAATGTGTAGAGTAACTAAATAATGTGTGCAAGCGATTTGAGGTCTGCCGACTGCCAGTGTGTAATCTGTGTTAGACCTTTGGAGACAGTCAGAAATGCAGTGAAGTATGGCTGGGAAGAGTAGTGTCTTCTTGCTGTCTTTAAGAACAAAAACATCAAGAAAATGAATAGCTGTCAGTGCTACCTGCAGTTTGGAGGACTGATTGATTTTATGACTCCACACTTGATTCATTCCACCTGTACTAATCCTTCCACTGATACTCATTCTATTGCAAGAGAGAATGCTTCCAACTAGTTTTTATCTATCTTTGGGGTCATTTTCTGTGCCCTGCAAGGGAGAGGATAGCATTCATAGCAAATATGTTCAGGGAATGTTAGGAGCATGAAGGAAAGTGTATTTATTTATTTATTTATTTATTTATTTATTTATTTATTTATGTCTTTTTGAGACAGGGTTTCCCTGTAGCCCCAGCTGTCCTGGAACTCACTATGTAGACCAGGCTGGCCTT
>NW_008360313.1:2459045-2468118 GCF_000622305.1 Nannospalax galili
CTGTAACTCCAGTTGGCCTGAAACTCTATGTAGAGACCAGGCTGACCTTGAACTCACAGAGTTCTGCCTGCCTCTGCCTCCCGAGTGCTGGGATTAAAGTCATGGGACACCACACCTGGCAGGAAGGTGTCTTTAATAAATCATGGTGAGGTACATTTACATTTTTATTTTGGTTTATGCTTGCATTATACTCGAGTTATGGTGATTGAGCACTGTGTCATGAGCATAATCTGAGGTAGCACAGCCAGCATTCTGCCCTACCCCTTACACCTTATGATCTGGTGCATAATAACAGAGTGTATCTGGAATATAATAAGTTTTCAAAATATGAGTTGTCAGAAAACAGGTTTTGCCTTATTTTTTATTTATTATTTTTTAATTTTTTTATGTGCATGAGTGTATTGCTTGCATGTGTGTAAGTGTACCCATGTCGCACAGTGCTCTCGGAGGTCAGAAGGCTTCCGATTCTCCCAGAACTGGAGTCATGAACAGTTGTTAGCCGCCATGTGGTCCTGGGAATCAAACCCAGGTCCTCTGCAAGAGCAGTCAGAGCTATCTTTCCAGGCCCTCCTTATTTATTTTTTTAAAAATATTTTATTTATTATTTTTATTTTATGTGTATGAGTGTATTGCCTGCATGTGTGTAAGTGCACCCATGTCCTGCAATGCCCAGGGAGATCAGAAGAAGGCATTGGATCCCCCTGGAATTGGAATTACGGGTGGTTGTTAGCTGCCACGTGGGTGCTGGGAATTGAACCCAAGTCCTTTGTAAGAGCAGTCAGTGCTCTTAACCGCTGAGCCATCTCTCCAGCCCCCAGAAAAGATTTTAATATACAAATATATAGAAAATTAAAGTTCATTTTCACATCTCCTGTACTCTGTCTCTCCACCTCTGATGTAACCCCAATAAATTTATTTCCTTCCAGCCCCCCTCATGTGTCTGTGCACATATGTGCACATATGCATGTGGAGGCCAGAAGTCAACATTGAGTGCCTTCCTCTGTTACTCTCTATCTTAATTGTATTACTGTATTTTTTATTATTTTTATTTTATGTGTATGAGTGTATTGTCTGCATGTATGTGAGTGCATCCGTGTCATGCAATGCCGCAGAGTTCAGAAGAGGGCTTCGGATTCCCCTGGAACTGGAGTTAAGGACGGGTAATAGCCGCCATGTGGGTGCTAGAAATCGAACCTGGGTCCTCTGCAAGAGCAGTCAGTGCTCTTAACCACTGAGCCATCTCGCCAGCCCCTGTATTACTGTATTTTTGACAATTTCATATTCATATTATGTATTTTGATCATATTTGCCCCCGTGGCCTTCTCTTCTCCCCCTCCTTCTCCAATGGAACCTTTCTTCTCAACTAGCCTCCTTCTACTTTCATGTCCTTTTTCCTGACCTGTAGAGTTTAATCAGTGTTGCTTGCATGTGCATGGGTAGGGGGTTATTTCCTGGAGCATGGTCAGCTTACCATGGTAAGCTTATTTACTGAAGAAAGGCTCTCCTTCACCTCATTTTTCTGGGATGGGATCTCTCACTGAACTTAGAATTCACCAGTTGACTAGGTTGGCTGGCCAGTGAGCTCCAGGGATTCTCCTGCTCCCTTCATTCCCAGTGCTGGATATAGATGGGGGTGAAGTGCATGATTTTTACATGGGTGCTGGGGATCTGAAATCAGGTTCCCATATTTGCAAGGCAAGTACTTTCCTGACAGAACCGTCTCCCCAGCTCCTCCTTCTAGGTCTTTTTCAATGCTTAAGTATATCATGTCCACCATATCTGGAAATAGAAGTGATGTGTAATATATGATTTATTGACATTATAAGATATGATAAAATATTATCTACTTTTCTGACTTTAAGACCAACCTGAATATATTGAATATACTTTTGAAACATATATAAATGGGTCCATATATAATCTATGGAATTTACTTTTTTAATTTAACCATATGACTTGAAGTCGTTCAATATCAGTAATAAATATACTCCATTCTTCTAAGTGGCTCCACAGTACTTCATGGTATAGATTTACTTTGATTCACTGAAACAGTTTCCTATCAATAGACTCTTAGATTATCCCAACTTAATTTGCCTGTCTTTATTTATGGTACACATAGAATATTTCTGGATAAAAAACTATTTCAAGAAGTCAAATTGGTGAGTCAAAGAAAATTTTCATTTAAATTTTTATTTTTTATTTACTTTTATTTATTATTGGTTTTCTGAGACAGGGTTTCCCTGTAGCCCCAGCTGGCCTGGAATTCACTATGTAGACCAGGCTGATTTGGAACTCACAGAGATCCACTCGTTTCTGCCTCCAGAGTGCTTGGATTAAAGGCGTGTGCCACCATGTTTTTTGTTTTTTTTTTTAATGTGTGTGAGTGTTTTGCCTGTATGTATGTAAGTGTACTCATTCATGCAATGCTTGTGGAGGCCAGAAAAGGGCATTGGATCCCCTAGAACTGGAGTTATTGATAGCTGCTATGGAGGTGCTGGGAACTGAACCCAGGTCTTCTGCAAGAACAGCCAGTGCTCTTAATCACTAGCCATCTCTCCCTAGATGCCCTGAAAATGCACATTTTAAGTAAGCAGTTGTTTAAGCAGAGTTCTCTTTTCTTTGTTGAGGTCTGAGTGAGTGTGTTTAAAAGAGATCTAATTAGTTAACTTATTTATTTAAGGTTATTTGTTTGGAGACAGGTAATATATTTAAAACCACAAAATCAAAATTATAGAAGTTACATAGCTTACTCCCGCTCCTGTTCCCCAGCCCCGTATTTTCTTTTTGATATAAAACTAATTTTACCAGTTTTTGTCTATTCTTTGAGAGAAAATCTATGCTCCTACAGGCACAATAATACGCATCATTCCTTTTTTTTTCCTTTTAACTTCTGATGACTCCAAACTCCCCATCTATACTCTAGATAACAGATTCATGTCCACTTACCACCATCACCGTATGACACATCCAGGCACTCAGCTATGACAGAGACAAAATGGAATTCATCATTCATGCTCCTACCATCCTAATATGTCATCTTCCAGTATTTCTACACCATGCAGAATGCCACTCACCCCATCTCTTAAGACAGAAACTTAGGGCTAGAGATGTAACTCAGTCAGTAGGTAAGTGCTTGCCTAACATGTCCAAAACCTTGGGCTCTATCCTTAACACCACATAAAGCATGTGTGGTGACACACACCTACAGTCCTAGCCCTGGGGAGGTAGAGTCAGGAGGATCAAAGTTCAAGGTCATTCTGTATTACTCAAGTAGTTCAAGGCCATGCTGGGTAGAGACTCTGTCTCTAAAAACAAATAAATAAACCAAAGCAGAAGACTAGGCTATCTTTGACTGCTCTTGCCAGACAATCCTGATAGGTCTAAGACTGACTGAAGCTCTGTACTCTGTGATCTTGGGTCAATTACTGAACATGTCTGAGCCCCAGATTTCCATAAAGAACTAAATAAGAAAGTGTATACACATCAATAAATGTTGACCTGTTCCATTCCCTATGGCAGACATCCTGTGGATCACTAATTCTAACTCAAAACTTGATCCTTTCTGCCACTACCTCAGCTCAGAGCCCCTACCTTCTTTCCCTCCGATTACTACTAGACATTTCTTTCTCATCTTCTTTTTTTTCTATCTCATCTTCTTATCTCTGATCTCCCCCCACGCCCCATTCCAATCTGTCCTCCCTACTCTGCCAGATTGACGTTTCCCTACACAAGCATGATCATGCCATGTGATTCCCCCACCTGCAGAATTTATTCATCAGCAGATGCCTTCCACCTCTGCTATCCCAAGTCACTCCCAGCTCTTCCAATACTCTCCACTGTTCTCCAGCTCTGTGACTGCACTCTGTTCCCACTGCCCACCACACCCTTGTTCCCACTCCTGCTGCCCAGAAAAGGTACATCCTCAAGACTTGGTGGAAAATGTCCCTATAAAAGTCAAAGAAAGTATGGATTGACTGGAGGTTCCCAGGCAGATGCAAACCCTGACCATCCAGATTACAGACAGGAGGGAAGGCAAAAGGAAAGAAAGCAGTGTAAGTTAGTGTTGGCTTTCAGTTTGCGAGGCAAGTGCTCTACCCCAACACTGGATGGTTTTTAAATGGATAAAAAACAACAAAAACCTAAAGAAGAAAGACAATTCAGAAAAACTTGATCTTAAAATAGAAGACTCCCTAAAAGCAAAACAGAAAGCATGAGGCCACCATAAAAAATGGTACAAATTTAATCTCCTAAAAGTTAAATATTTATGCACAATTTGAGACATGACAAAGACATAAAAGAGAAGATATTTAGATATTTGATTTGTTAACAACAGGCAGATTAAAGTCCAGAATCTATGAAGAGCCTCTTAAATTGATGAAATTACAGTTCAACGGGGGGTGGGGGGGAGGCAAAAGTTGTGCCAGAGAAATTAGGGGAAATATAAATTGATTTTTAAAAATGTTAAAAGTAAACTTAGATGAATCTATTAGCATTTAAAATGCACATAACTAATGTGGAATGTTCTCTAAAATCTAGGATAAACTTTTTAAATGCCATATGCAGAAGCAGGTGCAGAGTATATTGCCATATTTGTTTTTGAATGGCATTGAGATAGGAAAGATGAGTTATCAAAAGGACCCTTGGGGCTGGAGACATGGCTCAGTAGTCAAGAGCACATGCAGCTCTTCCAGAGGACCTGGGTTCAGTTCCCAGCACCCACATCAGGCAGCTCACAACTGTCTGTAACTCCAGTTCCAGGGGATCTGATGTTCTCTTTTGGCCTTCTTAGGCACTTGCACGTACACGTACATATAAATTAAAAACAACTTTTTTGAAAAAGGACTCTTTCTTTTACATGTAGTAGAAAATCCAACTTAAATTGACTTAAGAAAAAGGAAAATTACTGGCTCTGTCATTAAGAAGCTCAAGAAGCTACCTGGCTTCTGGCATGGGTTCAAATTTCAAAGGATTTCATTGGGACTCATTTTTTCTCACCTTCTGTTGTCTTAGGCTTTCTGCTTGCTAAGGTTCCATCCAGTGGCCTGAGTAGCTCCAGGGTCTCCCTTAGTGATGATGTAGGAAAAACCTGAGGCGTAAATCCACAGGTCAAAAGGAGCTTCCAGTCATCCTAGCAATAGTCTAAGTTTCATAAGCTGTCAGAGGAAATTGAAAGATGCTGATTGGAGGGGCATAGTCCAGTGAAAATCTGTAGACCCAGGGTATGACTTGGGCAGAGCAGATCTGCAGAGAGCATGACCAGAGTACAGGGAAGAGGTGTGGAGGAGGCTACCACTGATTTCCTTTGTGGATAAGCAAGAAAGGAAGGTGCTGCTGAAGGCATCTTAGAAAACAATACAACTTACAGGGCAGGAAGATTAAGAGGAAAACAGGACTGGGAAGGAGAGGTAGAAGAAAGCAGAATCAGGGACTGAAGGAAATATAAAGCAGTCAAAGGCAATAGATGCACCAGGGAGCTCAAGAAGGCGAGCAGGTCATTGGCGACTTTGCCAAAGAAGACTCTTGTATTTTGAACCTGATGAGGACTACCTTCTAGAAGGTTCCTTTCCCTACTTGTCTCTAAATTGTCTGCCCCAACCCTGGGGCTGTCAGGTTAGCAGAGCTGAAGTGATGGCAGTCAGGGATTTGTTCATAAATAGATGACCATAATTCACTGACCACTCAACGCCTATCCCACCCAGCTCACCTACCTATTTCCTGTCTCCCTGACTCTGTATTGTGGGTTGAATGTGGTTTGTTCCCCATGGGTTTATATGTTAGAAATTTTCCCTGCATGGTGGGACCCCTAAGAAGTGGGGCCTAATGGGAAGCAGCTAGTTCATTGGGGTACTACTCTTAGAAGGGGTAAGTGACCAGGTGCGGTGGCACGTGCCTTAATCCCAGCACTTGGAAGGCAGAGGCAGGCAGATCTCACAATATCAAGGCTAGTATGGTCTACACAGCAAGTTCAGGCCAGTTGGGGCTACCAGGAGACCCCATCTCAAACAAACAAATAAATACCAAAAACCAGAAAACAAAAAAGACAAGGGATTAATGGAGTTCTCATGGAACCTCCAGTTAGTTCCCTCTAGAGTGAGTTATAAAAGACAAGCCTAGTACCTTTCATGTCTCACCATGTGTCTCTGCCTCTTACCATCCTCCCACCCAGATGCCATCCACCATGATGTGATGCAGTCAGGGGTCGCTTACCAGAGCCGATAACCACACTACTTGGAGCTTTAACCTCCCAAACTGTGAGCTAAATAAACTTCTTTTCTTTATAAAGTGTGCAGTCTGAGATACTTCACTATAGCAACAGAAAATAGATGAATATACCCTTTTTTTAGTTTTCTTCAAAGCACCTACTAGTAGCCGGAGTTATATTATTATTTACTTCCCGTGTCCCTTTCCCCCACGTTGCTCTATGATTTACTATTGTAGCAAAGAGGTGAGCAGACAGTAGGTCTTCAATAAATGCTTTTTGGAATATGTATTTGGAATGCCAAGGAGTAAAGCTGATTGGAAGACAAGAATATAGGGACGTTGGGGAAAGCATCAGCAACGTGCCTGCCATGAGGAAGGAGGGAGGAATATCTTGTGCTCCTCAGGTATCTGTCTCATATATTGCCACCAGAGAAACTGTATTCAGAAGAAATACTCCTGTAAGCCATTTAAAAATAATATTTTTTTCTGGGTATGGTAGCCCAGGCCTTTATTCCAGCACTTGGGAGACAGAGTCAGGCAGATCTCTGTGAGTTCAAGGCCAGCTTGGTCTACATAGTTCCAGGACAGCTAGCTGGGGCTACAGGGAGACTCTGTCTCAAAAAGACATAATAATAATTTCTGGGCGTGGTGGCGCACACTTTAATCCCAGCACTCGGGAGGCAGAGGCAGGCAGATCTCTGTGAGTTCAAGGCCAGCCTTGTCTGTATAGTGAGTTCCAGGACAGCTGGGGCTACAGGGAGACCCTGTCTCAAAAAGACCCCCCCCAAAAGACATAATAATAATAATAATTTCCATTTTGGCAGTATGGCCTTAATTAGTTTGCTTGGCTCTGTGAAGATAGTGAGTAAAAAAATATAATTAAGGTTAAAAACCTATTAACATGTTATCATTGTTCATCTTTTAACAGAAGTAATCATCTTACTCTTCTTCTGAGCCTCGTGCTCATCTCTCATTGCTTCCTTAGTGTGTGTGTGTGTGTGTGTGTGTGTGTGTGTGTGTGTGTGTGTTTATGGAAGGGATTGTTTTATTTCTCTTGATCTGTTTCTTAAGTATATGCAATAAGAGTTATTGCCCCTATAGGTAGGATTCTTCCATCACAGCATGACTGATATTTTGGACTACTTATTCTTTGTCTTAGGGAACATCTTGCACATTGTAGATGTTCAGCCATATCCCTTGGCTGAGATGCCAGCAGCATCTACCCTGGTGTGAGAGCCGGGAGTGTCTCCAGGCAGTTCCAGATGTCCCGTGCAGAGGATGCAGAATCACCTCGTGGGGTCGTGCTTGAGCTGGCCTGTTGTCTCAGACTCTTCCCTCAGGCGTCCAGGTTTTCTTTACTAGCAGCACTTGAGCTTTTCTGCTTAAAAAGATGGTTCATTCTTGTAGGGAAGGGGTTGTGAGCCAAAGGACACAGGGGACATTGGGTACCCATGGGTACCCAATGTTTCTCAGTCAGCCTGTGACGCTGGCTCTTCTGGGACAATAGGTGAGCAGTTATTTGGTTACTAAAGCAGCTTAGCAATGGGAGAAAGTACTTTCCTGCACTTAGCTTCAGTCTGGGGGCCTTGAATCCCTAATGGTGTCTGGGAAGTTTCCATTTTGCATTCTCCTGCAGTGCATCGTTTCATCTAGTTAAGCAATCGACTGAAACCTTTCTGGCTTTAATTAAATTTGAAGGGGAAGAGGATTAAATCTTTCAAGGTTTAACTTCCATAAGCATTTTTGGGTTTATTTTGATGGCTATCCACTAGCTGCTCTTATCCACGTTACCTTGGATATTCCTCTTGGCAAGTGTATGAAGTAAGTTAATTCTCTTTTTTTCACTCATAGAGAAATTGAGGTTCAGAGAAGCTAAAAGAAAGGGTCACATAGAATTCAAGCCTAGGTTTGGTGAGGATTCCAGAGTCTACATTCTATTGGCCAGCAAGTCTAAGTCATCAGTGTGGATTAGCTTTTATCTTTTTTGGTTGTGGGGTGTTGAGACAGGGTCTCCCTGTACCCCCAGCTGGCCTGGAACTTGCTATGTAGACCAGGCTGGCTCAGACTCACAGAGATCCACCTGCCTCTGCTTCCCAAGTGCTGGGATTGAAGGCCTACACCACCACGCTGGCTAGCTTTTAGCGTTTTGCCACTGTGGTAAATACTGAGACAGACAGCCTAAAGAAGGAACGCTTTTATTTTGGCTCATGGAGTCAGAGGTTCCACTGTTTCAGAGCCTGCGGTGAGGCACAGCATGATGGCGGAGAGGGTATAGTGGAACAAGCACAGTTGCTTACTTCATGGTGGCTGGGAAGCAGAGAGAGGGCCTGGGGACCACCCAAGACACTGGGAAGCAGAGAGAGGGCCTGGGGACCACTCAAGACACTCCTCCCAGCAGTCCACTTCCTCTATACAGGCCCTGCCTTCCACAGTTTCCACAAACTTCCAACAGTCCATTCAATTATGAATCCATCCATAGATTTATCCACTGATTAGGTCAGTGCCCTCGTGACCCACTTTCTTCAGCCAGAATCTCAACATTACATTGAGGATCAAGTCTTCAGTAACTGAACCTGTTAGGGAGATGCTCCATATATACCTTCCAAATCATAAGAAACTGTGTAGGGAGAAAGTAAAATCTTTTTTTAAAATAAATAATTAATTGAGAATTTCATACATGCATATAAGGTGTTTTGATCAAATCCATGCCCACTCCCTCCCCTCCAACCCTTCCCATATCTCCCCATCACATTTTTCTAAATTCATGTACTCTTTCTTCTTTGATTTATTTTTTATGGGGCTTTTGGCTACTCTAACATTCCCCCCTCTGAAGAGGTAACCCTAAAATCTTTTAAGGATTAGATAAAAGCTC